>NC_049243.1:0-303030 GCF_011100685.1 Canis lupus familiaris | reverse complement strand
GGATTGCTGACGATCCAGGCATTAGCCTGACATCAGTGAGAAACCATGAAAGGGTTCTAAGCAAAGACACAAACCTGGTCAGAATTTAAAAGATGGTTCTGGCCCCGCATGGAGAGCGCAGTGGGCCAGCCGCCAGGAAGCCGTCCTCACCGTCCCGGAGTGCCGCTCAAGGGCGAGCCAGGGGTGGGCCGATGGGCAAGGGGTGCCCGCACGGGGCGGCAGCGGGCCCTTCGGCGGGGCTTCGCAGCACGCCGCCCTTCCCGGGTGGCCCACGGCACCCCCCCCCACCAGCCCTCTCGCTGCCCCGAGCCCAGGGAGCCGTGGGCAGCTGCATGGCTCTGGGGCTTCCTGTTGCCCGGGTTGGTTCTCACATGCAGTGTCCCCTTGGCGTCCTGCCTTCATCTTTCTCAGAGCTTAAAGCCTTCTCCTGGCCTTATCATGAAGTATCTTTGAGGAAGCGCAGATATGGCCCCAGAAAGTCACTAACCAGCACGGAGGCCAGCGCAGCAGGCCCCACATAGAACGTACTGTTCTCTTCCCTGGCCAGTAGGATGGGCCCCTCGCCAGTCTGGCTACTGCCCTGCTATTCCATCCGTCCGTCACCAGAGCAGGGATGTCTACGAGACCAGGCTGGTGCAAACCTGCCATTGAGCTCATCCCCTCCTGGGCCCTGAGAGGCCCCAAACTCTGGGCAAAGGGGTTTGGTAAGGGCTAATCTCCTCGTTCCCTTAGCCCCGAAACAAGACCTTAGGATGAACGCAGATCCGCTGAAGAGTGATGTTGGGGGTCTCGTCAGCCGGACCGAGCACCGGGGCACAGCGTCCTGGGTGCAGAGCCCCAGCCATTCACCCCTCAGCCCGGTACCGTACAGGCCTCGTAAAATGTGGGTTAGTGATGATGGAATTGGCCTAGTACCAGAGGCCAGCAGAGCATTTGCTAATCCATGGGGACCTCGGAAACTAGTTTTATGTTCCTGTGCTCCCTCTGCTGGTTTTATTTCTGGAACATCAGAGTTCTTTGCTATTTCTGCAGAAATTAGAATGTATTTCTACCAAGAAGTCATGCTGACTTGAACAAAGTGGGGGAGAATCAGCTTTTAACCACTGGAAATTCATGGTATCAGTGGAGTTATTTTTCCTTTTTATTTCTAAGGATCATTTTGGTTGCATGAACATAGTAGAAACAGGAGGGCTTGAACGTAGATGCCAGAGCACGCGACTGGACAAAATGTTAAATACAGACTTGTTCATTAACTGTTAGGGGAACCACTGAGGGTGACAGAGTCACCGTAATACAAATAGCCAAGGCAAGGAGAGGCACCGTTCAGTGCACGTATGCAGGTCCACATCATTGAGCTACAGGCTTGATCTTTGTGCACAGTGGAGGCTTTCACGTCTTTCTGGTAGACCCGGATCTTCTGGAGCTCGCCCGGTCCTTAGCCCTGGGGTGATGAGTGCTGGGCCCAAGGGCTGGGCCGGACAAGCCTGACGCCCGCTGCCTGGGCTTCGGGTCCAGGGTGCGGCGGCTGAGCCGGTGCGTGCAGGCGGTGCCCCAGATGTTGGCGGCGCAGGCACTGGGCAGGCAGGGCCACGTGAGGCTGCCTTGGAGCAGATGACAGGAGGGCCCTGACCCGAGAAGTAAGGGGGGGCCCCGGGGAAGCGGTGTTTAAACAGGCCTTAAAGAGAAGAAGGAGCCCCCCAGGCAGCGAGACCCCTGCAGGCGCAGTGGGTGGCCTGGGCCCACAGCCTGGACGGGGCCCCTGGGGGGCGGTGGAGCGGGCCCAGAGCTCAGGCTCACCTTGCGGGTGCAGGGAGGAGCTCCCGACGTCGTCCTGGGGGGGCGGGGAGCCAGCGGGGGGTGTGTGTGCTGGGGACAGGAAAGGCCGCGGGGAGACCATGGCGGGGCAGCCAGGGGGAAGTGGGGGGCGTGCTGGGGTCAGGGAAGGGACACGGGGGGGTTGTGCTGGAGTCGGGGAGGGCCGTGGGGAGGCAGGGGAGGTGCAGCTGGGGGAGGTGGGGGGGCTGCTGGGGTCAGGGAAGGGACGCGGGGGGGTTGTGCTGGGGTCGGGGAGGGCCGTGGGGAGGCAGGGGGGTGCAGCCAGGGGGAGGTGGGGGGGCTGCTGGGGATGGGAAGGGCCACGGGGAGGCCATCAGGGGGGAGCCAGGGGGAGGTGGGGGGGCTGGGGTCGGGAGCCGCCGAGGGGTCAGGGTCTCCTCGCATTGGGGGCTGGGGGCCTGGGCAGCCGCGTCCGCAGCCTTGGGGGCCGGTGTGCCACCTGCCGAAGGCGGAGCCTGGGAGCCCCCGAGGTGGCGGGAGGCCACTGGCCGTCGGGGTGTGGCCACCCCAGGGTCCCCGGGCAGGCGGGGCACAGTCGCCCGGGGTGCGGTCCCGTGGCCCGGGGCTCACCTGGCAGCCCTTGGAGTCCAGGCGCCACACGCCCCGTCACCCTGCGGTGGGTGAGGCCGCCCGGACCGGCTCCGCGGCGCTGTCGCCAGCCACCGTGCACAAGTCTCTTGGAAGTTAGTTCCCTGTGCATTTCTGTAACGTGCGTTACATTTCCCAAGATTTTCATACTCTTTGGTCAGTCTCCTGTCTGGGAGTCTCTCCTGACTAGTAGAAGAAACAGCAAAAGTCTTACAAATAACTGTGCATTTTAGCAAAATTTATAATAGTGAAAAGTCAGGAAAAATGTAACAACATGTGAAATAAGGGACAACTGCGTGTTGGGGTCCCGGGCAACCGTTAAGACCCACATGTATGAGAACATGTAACCACACGGGTGCGTTTTATAGAGACAAAGCCTCTCTTTCTAAGAACAGATCCATTTACGTCGGAAACCGCGCTACGGGGTGTAGTGAGAGCATGTCGGAGGCAGGCGGAAGCACATGGTGACACGGGGGACCTATGTCTGTGATTTGAAACACCGTAAACCCGGAAGCCCCCACCTCCGTGGCCCCCGCCCTGTTCCTGGCCTGGATATGGAGGGCGGGAGGATGCCTGGGACGTGGACTGCGCGAGGAGCCTGTGCTGCCCTGGGGTCCCGCTGGCTGACGGTGGGGCCGGGCCACAAGGGAGGCAGCCAGTGAGGGGGGACACCGCCCCTGGAAGGACGCGCCCCCCTCCCGGCCTCGGTGCCCCCACGGCCCCTGCCCCAAAGCTCTGCCAGGCGTCTCGGTGGTCTCAGAGGCCATCCAGTTCACGGGCCAGCTGCGTAAGCACTCATTGGGCGCCTGCTGTGTACCAGGCATGCGCACCGGGCCTGAATACAAACACACCGGACGCCAGGTCTACCATGGGGAGGGATTTATCATCTGGTAAAGTGCAACGCAGCAGTTGAGTGTGAGGATGGAAGCACACAGAGGCCGGGACTCACGGGGACCCAGAGTGTTGGGGGCGTCCGCGGGAGGCGGCCCCTGACCCCACCTTGGAGAGAGAACGGGTTACCTGAGTGGGAGAGGGTAAGACAGGCACCCAGGTGGACGGCGTGGCCCACGTCCCCGGAGAGCACGGCCCACCAGGCCCAGTGTGCACGCCCGTCGTCGGATGCTCCGTTTGTGTTGTGTAGGGTCTGGGTCTTCCTGGGTCTTACTTGATCTGATTATAGCCACAGAGCCCAGCACGGTGTCCGGCGTAGAAGGTGCTCAGTACGTGCCTGCTGCACTGATTTGAGCAAGTGCTGTGCTTTACAACTGCTAGGCCAGCCTCCGAGAGCCGCCCCGCTGGGACGCCTAGTGCAGCCGGGATGGACCCCAGCGGCTCCTTGCTTTCCCCCGGTGCCATCCTGCCTCCCGTCTTGGGGCGTTCCTCCAACGGGAGCCAGCTCTCCAGTCTTGGTCCTGCGGGGCCGCGGCGGTCTTCGAGCGCTGCTGCGGCGTCCTTCCCTTTGAATTTGTCTGCTGTGTCCTCGTGGTTAAATCCAGGTTGTGCACTTTTTACAAGAAGGCCACGGAAGTGCTCTTAGCCCTTCTCCGGGGGGCGGGGGTGGGGGGGCACGTGGTGCTGATTTATCCCGTCTCTGGTGGTGGTCACGTCGACCATGGGGTCACGTGTGTCTCCCGGGCTTCTCCACTCCAGTCACCCTTTAAAATTCATGAGTATTTTATGAGGAAATACTCTGCAACTGTATGAATACTGTTTCTCCTCACATTCCTGCCCAGTAACTTTACTATCCGCCGATGGCTCTTACGAGAAACAGGACTGTGGCGCTCACGGGTTCTGCTTTTTCTAGTCATTAGCTCTTCGCCTTTCGGTTGCAGTTTGACTTTAAGGAGAAACTGCTTCCCCCGTGCTTATTTATCTTTCCAGTTGTTCCTACCAGTACGGGCTCACGAGTTCTTAATTACTTCTGTGCGTGAGGACCCGTTACCACCACCTATTTATTTTCTTGCCCACATCGCCCCAGATTTGACCAGGGCAACACTGGCTTCTGTGGCCTTTACTCTGGGACTCCACACACACCTTTGATACCACGGGGTGTTCCCGGCTCGTCTTGTATTCTCCGGCCTCAGCCCCAGAGTTAGCCGAGCCTGCAGCTGTCGTTTCACCCATGAAGAAGAAGCCAAAATCTGGGTGCTACGAGTGCTCACTGTTGGGGAGATCGTTGCTTCTACGGCCTCCTGGGGACAGGGCTGGAAAACACGAGTGTGTGCTCACATGTCTGTAACTATTCCTGTACCTTTGTGTGTGTGTTGGGGGGGGGGGGGTGGTGCACGCACGTGAGGTCATCCTGAGACTGCCCGCTTCGTCCATCACCAAGGAGTTTATTCCGTCCTCCCCCCACCAACTGCAGCTCCTGGGATAATGGTGAGAAACTCCCCAGCATATTTACTTGCTCGATCCTAAACTATGCACAGGAGGATAGCTTCAGGACTGCTAACCCACGTACCCCATATGCAGACCTACTAACTCAAGTACTATGTTCGTGTACAAATCTCACATCTTGCCTTAGGGTGTGTAGTAGGGTTCCTGTTCCCCAAGGTGACTTTCCAGTGTCCCCCCCCCCCCCCCCCCCCCCGCAGCCTGTGCGTTTCATTTGTGATACAGTTAGGTCCACTTGTTTCTGTTTATATTCTGTTTTGGGTCCACACCCTGTCCCTGCCTCACACTCCTTGTTGATTTTATATACTTAATTTTTGAGGGTGTGAAACATTAACATGGTCCCAAAACTCAGAACCAAACAAAAGATAGATTCTTCCCATCTCTGTTCCCGTGCACCTGCTGACGTTAACAAATCTCTTCATTTTTCATTTACCCTTTTTTCCTTAGATGAAAGGTAGCACAGTGTAGCTATTCTTCTGCACTTTGCCTTTTTCATTCTACAGTATGTCCTGGAAATCACTTGCCGTCCACCTAAGCGATCTGTGCGTTGTGCGTTCTTGCTCTTGCTGCATACTGTGTGGACGGACCAGGGTTCCTTCACACAGCCTCTTACCCGAGCCTTCTCCTTGTGCACGTGTGTCTTTGTGTTACCTGATGGGGATGGGGATGGGGATGGGGATGGGGACGGGATCCTCAAGATAAGTTCCGGGAAGTGAGGTGGCTCAGGTGCGGCTTGTTGGATGTGGCCTCCCCGGCTTGTTGGATGTGGCCTCCCCGTTGTATCCGGTTTGCAGTCTCCTTAGTGAGGTATGAAAGTGCCTTTCTCTCCCTCCCATAGGCTTTGCAACAGAATACGTGTCACGCTTTTCAGTTTTCTAGGCCAAGAACTTGTATAGTGGTTCATGCAAGGATGGTAGGGGTAGAGGTGGTAAGAAGTGCTCAGACCTAAGACACATCTTGGAAAAACACAAATTAGAGTTTAGGAATGGATTGCTTTGGAGGCTGATGCAGTGGCTTTCCAGCTGGGGTCCTCTCCATCCTGTTTAAACATTAGGCGTCAGCATTAACAGTCTACACGGGTAACTTCTTTTTGCTTGTCTGATGGATGAAGCTTTTGGTGACTCTCACCTTCCTCTTGGGCCAGCCTTAATTTTTTTTAAAGACATATTTATTTATTTTAGAGAGAGAGAGCACACGAGCACGGGGTGGAAGAAGACGGAGAGAATCTTCTGCAGACTCCTCGCTGAGCACAGAGCCATACACGGGGCTGGACCCCACAACCTCGAGGTCATGGCCTGAGCCAAAATCGAGAGTGGGCCGCTTACCTGACTGAGCCCCCAGGTGCCCTTTGGGCCGGCCTCGTTATCACCCCAGTACGTACCTGGCCTTGTGACAGCCAGTGCTCCCTGCTCTAACAAGCACTTTCTGACACTTTGGTGGCTTAATGCAGCAGGGTATTTCTTGCCCACGTTACGATCCAGCGCGGGTGGTTTTGAATCCCAGCTCTCTTCCACGTGGTGACTCAGGGCCCCGGGCTCCTCCTAGAATGTAGTCTCTGTGCCCTGCAGTCTTGGGATCCTTGAGGAGGGAGTGTAAAGAGAAGGTGCAAAGGGGGCATCCTAACTGCCGTGGCCTGGACAGGGTGCAGATTACGTTCCGGGTTGGCTGCGAGAACTGGTCACCGGCCTGCCAGGTGCAAGCTGGCCCGGTGAGTGTGTACCTAGCGGACAGCAGCTTTCCCGGGAGCGCTCGTGTGCTGGAGGGGGAATCAGGGTTTAGGTGGACGAGTAGCTCCCTCTGCTGCGGGTATTTAATAAAGCCAGTCCCTTGGGTGACAGGAGGGACTGTCCTGAAGTATTACATCGTCAAATACTGAAGAATGGTTTAAAAAAAAGAAGAGTACAGAGCACCCCCCTAATCTGTGGGGGCCACGTCCCAGGGCCCCCAGGGGATGCCTGACACTGAGTACTGAGCCCCAGACACACTGTTGAAATATCCTGTAGCAGGCTGTGTGAACGAGGGCGCTCCCTCTCACCGCGCCCCGCCGTGCTGTACTCCCCCTTCTTGTGCTGAGGTGGGGTGATTCGGTGCCTGCACGATGGGGCGGTGTGAGGTGCTGTGCTAGGCCACTGCTGCGTCAGAGGGTCCTGCAGAGGAAGGATCGCCTGCTTCCGGACCCAGCTGACCACCATGCCTGAAGCCCCAGGAAGCGCGCGTCGGGGAACAAGCGGGGACTGCTGTAACCGGGGAGTTTGACGGAAGGGACAGGAGAGTTGTTGGATCAAAGGAGGAACCCTGTCTAACTTTGGAGAGTTAGTAAGTCCAGTAGAGGCATTACAAGTAACAAGAATTGTGGATGAAAAAAAAGATTTTTTTGTGTTTTCATTCATCTACTCCTGCATTCATTCAAGAGACAACACTAGAGCCTGTGTGCTGCTGGCCCCGTACTGGGTTCTGGGGTGGCAGCAGGGGAGGGGACTGGGAGCTCCAGGAGGTGGGCTGCGCATATACTGCGAGGGGGGGCGGGGGAACGGGAGAGTGTTGTGCAGGTGTAGGGAGAAGGGACCAAGCATGAGCCAGAACACTGGGACTTTCCCTCCCCTTGTGATGTTAAAAAAGCAAAATCTTTCTTTCTTTTTTTTTCTTTAAACAAAACCCTTCGAGAATATTATATAAGAGAAACTTTGTATATTATTTATATATATATAGTGTATTATATAAGAGAAGCTTTTAAAGCACAGCACTTTATTAGAACAAATTGATCATCTACATAAGAAAAATGTCAGATTCTAATAAACAAGCTGTGCTATTTTATGTTCTGTTCAGAATATCCTATTTTTCAATCACATAAAAAAGGAGTATTTCTCGGATTCTTAAGTGTTTGTAGACTTTGTGCTCATCTTATTTTTTTGTGAGTGTGCTCATCTTAAATGGAAAAAGTTAATATTGTTCTCATCATGCAGGAGTTTGATTTTTAGGGGGACTGCCAGAGAGAAAGATCCGTCATAATATTTTATAGTCACACCAGGGAAGTAATGCCAGTAGCCACCACGTAGCGTGTGCGCCGCGCACTGCAGTTTTCAGAGGAATCCTATAGAACCGATCCACCCTGGCTGTCACCACAGCCCCGTGAAGCAGGTGGTGGCTCGGTGAACATCACCATTAGTAACGGTAGCAGTTGTATGTAGATGTTCAGATGTGTCGCCACCTGAGCACCTGCATTTGACAGTCCAGGAAAGTGACCCTCAAGGGTGTCGATGATGTGCCCAGAATCTGTAAATCTAAATTCCCAAAGACAGAAAATAAATCTTCAACTCTGATGTTGTAGTCTAATTGTATCTGTGTTCAAGAATAAAAAATCCAGTTGAGCTTTTGAAAACTCCATTTACTTCTTGTCTCTTACTGTGAGGGTGGGAGGTAGACGGAAGCCAAGAAAATATGGTTAATATTTCCAAGCAGTGTGATATCTTCCTTCTTCGAATTATATCCCTTGTCTGACAATTAATTGCCTTTTCCTTTTTCTTTCAGTCTTTATAGTAATTGATTTTATGGTACATTAAATTTGGGGGGGAAATGCTGAAAGGGAGGGACTTTTATTCGGGAGCCAGTTTCTTTTCTCTTTGGGGCCTTACTTGTTTGTTCTGTAGGCAAAGGAGCGGCCCTGGAGCCCGACTCCTCTGCGTTCACATTTATTGGTTAATAATACTGTCGCTTTGTGACTAATGTCCAGCTGTGTCTTCTGCTCTCAGGTGGGGTGACCGCCCTGTGTTGGGACCCTGTCCAGCGAGTGTTGTTCTCGGGCAGCTCGGATCACTCGGTTATCATGTGGGACATCGGTGGGAGAAAAGGAACAGCCATCGAGCTCCAAGGACACAAGTAAGGCTGCTGGTGCTTTTATTAAAAATGCTCTGAGAAAAGATTGCCAGCTGAAAGCTGGAACAAAGGCGTGTGGTCTAGTCACTATGGCAGGATCTTAGCATGGAAGGAATGTTACAGGAACATGACCAACGGCCTCTTTGAATTACACCAGTGCGTAAGTATGTTTATTTATTTATACCTCATTTAATTCCACAGAGGATTTGAGAGTGCCTGCAAAAACCCGTAAAATAAAATAATGAAATAATAATAAAATAAAATGAGAACCGGGGAGACTTAAGAGTAAAAATCTGAGAATGCGAGAAGAAAGAGCTTAAAAATATAAGCCGTGGATGCCTATGGAGTTTTTACAATTGAGTTCAAATGTGGCAAGATTGCTGGCAGCTTGAGGAGAAGGGGAGAGGGAATATCCGCACTCTGTGTATTTTGTACCTTGCCAACTATTTATTGAGGACCCCCCCTTGACTCATATCGGGTCTTCTTCTTTGAGGGGCAGATTTCACAGGGCTGAGAGGAAGGGCAGAGAAAGCCCGGTGTCTCCTGGGAGCCGCTCTCGGACTTTGCAGTGTGCAGAGTCACCAGGAATTTGTTAGGACGTAGACTCGTTCCGGTCCTGGAGCTCCCCTCTGTCTGCTGGACGGAGCCTCCCAGGCAGCTCTCCCGGGGCCCTCAGCCCACGCTCCCATCTGCCCCAGCCTGCGCGGCCCACTGGTCCTGGGGCACAGAAGAACCGCAGGCCCGCCTCAGACCCTAAGGCGAGCCTGACTTGTTTCTCACCTGTAGCTTTCCCAGTGCGTGAACAGCGACTCCAGGCAGCCACACACAGGTGTGAGTGAGGCCCTGGGAACTCGCTGGTTTTAAGCGATATTGGTTCTTTTTGTAAATCTACCCAGAAATGGTAAAGTTAAAATATTCTCCTAAGTAGTTGGGCCCACCGTCGGGATTATTAGGTACGAACTGTTCAGAATATCCATTTTGGAGGGCCTCCGCACAAATGATTATTTTAGTATTCGAATTGAGGCTTCGAGCAGTAGTGATTAAGCCTTCTTTCCCACATGAGAGAGTAGACCTGTTGTCGGGGCCAGATCTTGGCCCTTGTCATCCGCTCATTAGAGGAATCGTTCCCTTGCATATATCTCCATGACAAGGCGACAGGCCTCAATATTATATAAAGTTGACGTCATCCCTGTAAGTGAAGAAAAAGAGGAGCCAAACACAGTCCTGTTTAATAAAACTCCATTATTATCTAATCTGCGAAGCAATTCCTGTCACGTCAGGTTCTCTCAGAGAAATGAGATGCCAGTTTTGAGTGAAGATCAGTAATATTTGTTGGGCTCATTCGGATTAGCTCGGAACTAGTTTTATGTTTGCACAGTGGTTAGTAAAAACTGCAGGAAATTTTGCATGACCCATCCAGAGGCTGGTAAAGTAGGACAGTGCTCAACGCCCCACCACGGTATCCTCAGCGCCCTTGTGCAAGCTGTTGGTCGGGATAGTTTGGTAAGAAAGGAGAAGCTGTAAAGTGGAAATACAGCCTCTCAGCCCCAGAAAAATGGAACCAGAACTAACAGGTCTTCCAGTTTCTAAGGAATACAGAGCTGGCCTTTTGGAACATAGAACAGGCCATACCTGGGAGGCCATCCTGACAATCCACACCCTTAGGACCTAGGGGGTGGCAGGCTGGTGAGACCAGGAGCCGCCAGCGGACACTGGCTTCCAACAGGAATGGTGGCAGAAGGCCTTTGCCTGGTGTCACCCAGTCTGCGTGGGTGTGAGTGCTCGAGGTGGAGTCAGGCTGGGACTCACAGAAGGGGGCGCAAGGAAGGGGCCATGGCAGCAGGCGAGAAAGAGCCACAGGGCCACTTTGACCGCCATTCCTCTGCCCCGAGAGTAGGCCACAGGATTGGTGTTCAGTGATCATACTTTGTCAGAGAGCAAACACAGATACATCAGTGGAGTCTTGCAAGAACCCCGTACGTGTAGGAGGGAAGCCAGATGTCCTCTTTTAGAGGAGAATACCGAGTCCTCAGAGGCCCCAGCTGGCGACGAGGCCTCCTAAACCTTAGTTGAGTCCGTCCGGCAGAGAAAGCTGCTTGCTTACGGCCTTCTTGGTCTCCCGTGCCGCGCTGGGTACTGGGACGCACCGAGGCGCCCGTGGACGGACAGAGGGTCCCCACTGTCCTCCGTGATGGCTTCCGTCCTTCTACTCTGGAGGACAGAGAGTTTCTTCTTGGGGCCCCAGGCTGCCCCTTGCTGTCCTCCAGTTCCTCATTTTCCTACCTTCCCCCTGCAGCGTGACTACTGGTGGTTGAAGCTCCAAATCAGTGAGCTTGGCAACGAGGCAGAGCTGACCGGGCCGGAGACCCCCCAGACGGGTGGGCCTTTCCACCTTGTGGGGAATAGCCAACCATCATGTGGAGGGAAATAGGACATTTTTGCCAGGAATTTGATTTGGTGATCAAGGGATTGGATCCCATTTTGAATGGAATAAAAATCCCATCAAAGCAGAGCGAGCTTTAGCACTAGAGTGACGAAATGTCTCCAGGTCCAGGGGGGAAAAGCTAAAGTATACTTCTACACTATATTAGCTGCATTTGCAACGTTTAGGTATTTTTATTCCCTGCAGCAAGTGGAACACGGTTGTGTGCTGCTAGCTCTGTGCAAGGAAAGGCAAAGAAGCGGTTTCAGTGTCAGGGACCAGATACACCTCCGAAGGGCCATCACCGGTTGGCTGGGTATTACAGAGGCATCAACCTGGACAGCTAATGTCCCACGCCCGTGTCGAATCGAATAAGGATTGGGCTTTTTACATCCCTTTTTATTCTTAGATAATGCCTAGCATTTCATGACCAACATTATGACCATAATTTCCCTTTCTTTTTTTTTTTTTTTTTTTTTTGAGATTTGATTTATTTATTCATGAGAGAAGACACAGGGAGAGAGAGAGGCAGAGACACAGACAGAGGGAGAAGCAGGCTCCATGCAGGGAGCCCGACACGGGACTCGATCCCAGGACCCCAGGGTCACGCCCTGGGCTGAAGGCGGCGCTAAACTGCTGAGCCATCCGGGCTGCCCATAATTTCCCTTTCTAACAGCATTTTTCTTAGGCCTCTGAGACCTTGTGGCAACCTAATTTAATGGTAACGTGGTTTAAAGCACAGGTAAAGGTCTATGCAATTCTTGGGGTGGAATCTTCCCCAAGACTGGGATCTGTAGGTCCCAGAGGATGTGGTCACTGTCCTGGCTCTTGGTTTTCCTTTTCAGACCTTAGCACGTGTAAGACATTTGTTACGAGCATCTTCGAAGCCTTTTGGTAAAGAAAGGGGCTGTTCATGAATTTGGACCTTTCCGTCCTTATCAGGTAAATTGCGTGTAGAGTGAGGAAAGGAAGTGGAATTCTCACACTCATCCTCTTCTGGGTTTGGGGAAGGACAGCAAGCCTTCTCTCTTCGAATCTCAGATTTAGGAGCATTTCTCATTGTAGAGAGTTATTAGGATACAGGGGAAGAGATGTCTTTTCCATTTCTAATTGAGCTAAGTGCATAACAGATCACAGAATTAGAAATGAGGGTTTGCAGAGAGGCTAGAGTCTTATCAGAGGGGAGGTGATATATACCGTGTGGCTGTTAGTCGCTGGCCTCTGGGTCAGGCCAGGCGCATCTGAGCCTGCCCTCGGCTAATGGCTCTGTAGGCCTTGGCAGGACTCTTCATCTCTCTGATCATCGGTATTCTCATCTCTAAAATAAAGATAATATTGGAAAGAGAAACCCTCAAAGATGATCAAAAACCGTAAATTATAAAACGCATGTAAAATAATCAGCATGAGCCTTAAGGGCTAGGAAGTGCCGGTTAACAAAAAATTATTCTTGTTAACAAAAAATCATGGTGATTTGAAAATCAGGCTTTTGGCTCAGAGTCCTATTTCTCTCTGAATATAGCATTTTGAATGGAAATCGAGCCACGTGAACCTACTCCCTCTATTTGTATTCAACATGGGTTTCCTGAGCTCCGTCCATATACCAGACTGTATAGGCACTTGGGATGCAAGGGTGGCTGGGACGACAGTCGCTTACTACACGGAACGGGCTCGATGCCTCAGAATGGGGTAAAGGGGCGACCGCGTGCCGGGCTGACTGAAACTGGGGGTCTCCGTGGAGGGGCCGCTCTTGGTTTGGATCTCGGGGGATGAACAGGCTCTCGTAGTTCTCAGGATCAGTACCGTGTTCTCAGGAAATTGCAGGGGGACCGAAGGGCAGTGGCTAAGGTGAACTTGCACCTTAGCCAGTGAATCAGCCAGGTGTTGCTGGTCGGGATAGCGCGTGCTCCCAGGCAGGATCCCTGAGTTCAGGTCCAGCCTGGCTGCGATCAGGGGTTCCTGCGGCGGCACATCCTCCCCGGCTCCCTTGGTGTGAGCTGACCCAGGTGTCCCGTACCTGGAAGACCTCGTGTGTGTGGATTACTCCCAAGCCTTTTCTGGCGCCTGGAGGTTTGGGAGGCTGATGACTATGAGTCATGTCCGCACCCCCGCCCCCGACCCTCAGGAGGTGGAAGAGGGCCCAGGTTGACATTTGGGCAGATGTTAGCTTATGTCTGAAACATCTGTTTCTATGAAAAGGACAAAGGCTTCTCCACCCTTTTTCCTGAAGGAGCATCAGACGCAGGACCAACATCCAGGCACACAGGGCCCCGTGCTTGGATGTGCCCCACGCTTGGGCTACTGTTGTGTGCCGTCACCATCTTGTCATCATGCTGCCTTATATTTTCATTTGTCATCAGGACCCCCAGATCACGTATCTGCCTTACAAGACATATGTTCCCTCTAGGGCTGGTGAGAAAGGAAATGAGGCCATCCCTAGTGAGTGTAGGCTTTGCAGATGGTGGGTCCTGGTAGTTGTGAAAGTGAGGGTGTTGTGCACCGGTAAGAGCACTCGCAGTGCAATACGTGGAGCTCTCAGCCGTGAGATAATAGCCGGGTTTGAAATGCTTTCTGGTATAAATGCCGCACTGATGTCAGATGAAACACGAATGTAAGAAGAAGGTGTCTCCTATTCTTTATAACCCTTAATCTGTGAACCTGGAGAGGTTCTCTTACCTCGTTTTTAACTGCAAGGTGGTTACACGGTGAATCCTTAAATCAAGAAGTCCCTGAGCAGCTTTATTACAAAGCTTGGAATCCAGCATTCATCACGGTGCTCCACGCTCCTGTGCTGGAATATGAACAGTATTGGAGCCCCATAAATTATGTATTTGTTGCCGAATGTTGCTGCCAGCCCAGAGAGGCAAAGCAGTTCCTTCTGTGGCTTATTTTGGTTTTACAGGATCACTGATGCGTATCAAGATGCCTTAACAAATGAAATGCATTTGGAATCCCAGGGTTATGAGTCTGCTCGACTAGATAGAGCTTCCTTCTTGCCCTTGAAAGGCAGAAGGGTGGCACTCTGTACTTGACGACGTGTGAAGTGACAACCGAGGGAGGGAGGACAACAGAGTACCTGTCGGAGACTTTATATTAGTCATTAACTAATAAAGGAGCGAGATGGTACAGCCGATTGAGAGGAACATCCAGAGAGCGGACGTGTGCGTAGGCAGGGGAGAGTGGAAGTGAGTGCGGCCTAGGTCGATCCACCTCTCCTTGGGGGGCACAGCGGAGGGGACTCCTGGCACCTTCACCAGGAAGGCGCGTTTGCGATCCTACCAGGGATACAGAGTCATACAATAGCAGGGTTAGGTCGCTGCCAGGTGAGGGCACTGTAGCCAGGTCGCTCAGGAGGGCTGCCAGGTGACACCTGATCCTCCAGTGAAGGTGCCAGAGCTTTTGGTCCATCTCCTTCTTTCACCGCATCTGCCTGATAGTCCTTCCCCCGTCCTCTCCGGTAGGACAGTGATCTCCGAGGTTATTCTTGACCACAGAAGAAGGTTGGTCTCGTAAGGTTCGGCCTAATGGTGGACGTTGTGTGGTGTGAGTGTTAATCATACAGGTGTTCTTGGCTCGCTTGGCAAGTGTAGAGCCACACGGTGTCAACCGCTGTCAGGGCCACACGTCCGCTCCTGCCTGGAAGTGTTTATAAGGAATCCTGGATCAGGCTTTTCAAAGCCTCTGCTGTTTGCTATACCAAGCCTCGGAGACCAAGCCCCGAATGTTCTCCGCCATATGTCACCCATAGTACTTAGGCCTTGGTTGACCTCCTCGAGGTTTCCAACATTGGCCAGGAGCCTGGCCTGGTCGTTTCCTTACCACCGATAAGGCCAGGACCCTGCACACCCGATACGAGGCCGGTTTTCCTAGGAGGGCTTTGTAGCCACTGGTTCCACAGGTTCGAGCGGCTCGTCATATCTGACTCAATGAGCATCGTTCTCTAATATGACGTTCTAGGTAAGGACTTGGTCGCCCGACCATATCCTGTGGCTAGGTGCTAACAGCATATGAAATAAATATATTGCCATTAAAATTAAGGGGATTCAGTATTACTTTCTGGATTCTGGAGGAATCATTGAAAACTGGGCATCATTTTTTAATGTTTCTATTTAGCTTATAAAAGCAGAGTTTACAAGATTGTAGGTTAGAGAGAGGATAAAAAGTAGGAGAAAAGGCACCTCCCATATCCAGAAAACAGAAGATTAAAACGTCAACATTATAAATTGTAAAATAAAATTTTAAAAAATCTAAAACAACGTCATCAGTATTCCCAAATAACTACAGTAAAATGTCCCTCCTCGGTGCATCCAGGCCTGTGTACTTAATTCTTGTTCTGCTGATTCTTGGTTTAGCAGTCTGCGTTCACGAAGCCATCTGCATCCAGACTAAAAAGAATCCAGAAATCCAAGGAAATCTTGACTCAGTCCACACACACGCACAGCTTGAAACTACCTAAGCAATGTCATTTCTGTAGCCTTTGCCGGAGTGTCTATCCTTTGAAAGATCAGTATTTTCAGATACTTGGTACATTTAAGTCCTTTTCCTTGAGACTCTGAGGTTGTCCTCTCTGGCCTGTAGCTTATAGCAGAGCCCTCAGGCAAGCATCAGAGTACAACAGAAATTGTCTATAGATTATAAAGACTTCAGTGGTTAGGTTTTTTTTACTGTGACAAATAGTGATCATAATGAAGGAGAACAAAATTCTCTATGGAGACAGCCTGTGTAACGGTGTCCTGAGAGATCTGATCAGTAGTCCCCTGGAGGGGAAAGCATAGTGTAGACAATGAGAGCTCTGATAAACCTCCAGGGTCGTCCCACAAAATATGCAACCTCAAAAATACTTACTTAATAAAATTTTATCTATACCGACTTGACCTAGGGAAGGCCGAGCATGTCTTCTGATAACTGTTCCCATGAAACTCTTAAAATAGCAACACAGCAAACAAATACAGCTATTTCTAGCATCTCTCTTTTCATAGGGCAAAGGAGTACGTGTTTACAATTCCCAAGGATCCCTCTAGGAAATCTCAGAGATAGTTGGAGGTGCAGGAAGTATCCTAATTTCTTTATTCTGTTTTTTCAAAATATAGGGTACGGCCTAGGAAGGCAAAATCAAGAGTTGTCAAAGGTGGTGTGGGGACTTGAACCGAGTCAACATAAAGCTCTGAAAGTAATGTGGTGACACACAGAATCTGTGCTAGCGAGGCAGATTTTATGGAAGGTGAAGAGCATTCTTTTGCAGTGTAGTCAAAGGCATTAATCCGTAAGGCAAGGAAGCGAGCCAACAAAGCTGAGGGAACTGTGCCAAGATTTTAATACATTTTATAGCCCCTTTTCCAGACTCGAGTATTATAAACCAAAGCAAATAAAATTCACTTTCCAAGTCTTGTCCTTCATTTTTCTCTCCTATTCTAGAACAAATTTCTACTTGACTTCAGAACTGCCTTTCCCATCCATAGTCTCTCAAAAACGTACAATGGAGTTTTCCAGAGGCTGTGTGACGAGTGGTATCAGAACAAATGCAGAAAGAGATGAGTATCTGCCTCTCGTCTGTTAAGCCAGACATTAGAAAGACTTGCAGAAATGTTAATGTCATTTTTGTCATCAGAATTTGTCACTTTGGGAAATACAGTTAATTTCCACCAAATATACGTTATTTATATTAAAATAGAATGGATTTATCATTGCAATTTTCAAATTAATATTTTTTTAAGTTCTCAGATTTGATTTCAAATACAATAAGTATTAGTAGTTATTTCTTATTTAAACCAAAGCTCTTCGGTGTCTTTAAATAAGTTTTAAGAAGGTAAAGGGGTCCTGAAATGGAAAAGTTTGAGAACCATAGCTTTTAAGACAAAACTACCCTGGTTTCTCTTTTAAAAACAAAAGCCTTAAATGCATAGCTGTATCTTGTTTCCATTATTGCCTTTGGCATAGTCTAAACCACCCATTTTAGATATAATTAACCAGAGTAACTAACTTATATTTCATAGAGAAAATTGGGAGGAGGGAGGATGTGGATAAGTGAGAACTGTCTGCCACATACAAGCATTTTAGTAGATTGGCAAAGCTCGTGAACGCCTAACAACAGAAATCTCCCCTGCAGTCCACACCACTTGCACGTCTCCGTAAGGCAGCAGAAACGATCGTGTTCACTGGTGTGACTCGGCTAAGTTACAGCCTCTCTGTAAACGTAGAAGGTAGCGGGCGGGGGGTGCTCAGTGGTTGAGCCTCTGCCTCTGGCTCAGGCCGTGACCCCGGGGTCCTGGGATCGAGTCCCATGTCGAGCTCCTTGCATGCAGCCTGCTTCTCCCTCGGCCTGTGTCTCTCTCTCTGTGTCTCTCGTGAATAAATAAAATCTTTTTTTTAAAAAATGAATGAATTTATATGAGCACTTGTTTATCTTTAAGCCAAACAGAACAAGTTCTTATAATTTAGAAAGGATTAAAATCTTAAAAAAAAAGAAGAAATTAAAAAATTAAAAACAAAGAGCAGGGTGATGTGATTTACTGAGGCCGTCTGGCAGTAGGCTGGCGCTCCGGACTCGAGAGGGGAAGGCCTTACTGAACTGCAGTCGCGGACACCAAGCTTTCACTGCTTTGGTCGCACAACCCCGGATGCAGGGCAGGAGACTCGAAAGCACACAGGTCACCAGTCTGGGTTGCAAGGGGCTGTCCCCCTTCCCCGTGGGCTCAGAACTCTTCATCGATTTGAGCTCAGGACAGAAAAATTAACAGAATCACCCAAGAAGCCCTATCCCCTGCTCCCTCGCCCCCTGGGCCGCGTCTGGAACCTTCTGTTGGTGATCCCCAAGGTGTCACACCCTGGAACCCAACCCTCCGTGGTGGCTGCCACCCAGGGGGGAGTAATTCGTCAGCTGTGTATGAACTAGAAAGAAAAATAAAGCACAAAATGGGGCTCGGGGGCAGTGGGCGCTGACGGCCTCCGCGGCGGCCCCTAACCCAGCTTTCTCCTGCAGCGACAAGGTCCAGGCCCTGTCCTACGCGCAGCACACGCGGCAGCTCATCTCGTGTGGCGGAGACGGCGGGATCGTGGTGTGGAACATGGACGTGGAGCGGCAGGAGGTAGGCCCCCGCGGGTCCAGACCCAGAGCGCCCGGCCTCCCCTCCCGCGCAGCTCTTCCTTCTCTCGCGACTAAACCGCGGGGGACGCCTGTTGTGTCAGAGAACTAAATAGTCTAGTGTCCAGGGAAATTCCGTCTTCCCCTCACCCCTCGCGGGGTGGCAAGTAACGTTCACGAAATAGTGACTTCGTAAGAATTTTGACCGAGACTAAGGGGTTTAGACCGAATCTGTTGCTCCATCACAACCAAAGTTCGGGTCAGAGAGAGGGAACCAGCTGTTTTCGGGTGATTATCCCTTAACGTGCCCCGGGGACACGGAAAACTCCAGGGTGTTACGTCAGCCAGGGAATGGTGGCGAATGCGTGAGAAACGGTACCTGACGAAGTAAGAGCCCTTGGCTTGATATTACTAGAAATATCAGAAATAACTATTTTTGTGCCTCTTAGGAGTCACACTCTAAACCGTTCTCCAGATGTACATACGTACCCTGCCATTTTCAAGGCTACATTTAACTTTTCCCACAGCATTCTGTTCGTGTGAGTTTTCTTTTCTCGTCTTTGAGCGTCGTAACCACGGCTGTGTTTACCGAGTATCCCCTTGACGGGGACTTTGAAGTTAACCATGATCTCACTTCCCTAGAATTATGCTGGGAGAACCTTCCCTTTGACGGTTCGGTCCGGTCAATCTCCTTTCAGGAGAGTCGTCACCGTATCCACCCTGTAATGCCTTTCAAATGCCAGTAATTAAATGCTTAAGAAGATTAAGGCCTGACTTGCTCAGACCATAAATCCGTGGGAGTTCTATTAGTAACTAATTAAAATGATCATTACTGTTAGGAAGTGGGGTATTGTAGGATTTTGCTTTTGAAAGTATCGCTTGGCCCCCTTGGGATAAAGGCAGGGAAATCGGTACAGCGCACGTTGGCCTCGCCAGCCAGGCCGTGGGCCCGTGGATTCTGCACAACAGCCCGCTGTGGGTGACGCAGTCAGCCCTCCTCTGTCCCAGCGTCTTCCCAGGCCGCCGGACCAGCCCAGGAGCGGGGGCACCGCCCCGCTCTTCTCCCCTGGTGCCCGCAGCCCCTGCCCCTGATGACAGAGGCCCAAGGGAGGGTAATGACGGGCTTTCCAGAGACGAAGCAGGAGGATGATGGGCAGTATGTTGAGGCGTCTTGCTTAAATTATGCCTGTTGACCTGCAGATACGGGCACTTGCAACTCGTTGGCTATCTAGAATCTTCCTGTGCAGGGGATTCAATGATCCGCATGGGGTGGAGAGACGGTCACAGCCGTTTTTTGCAAGTGTCATGTTCTATGAGGCTAATTCCCCTGAGGTGTATGTGTGGGGAGCTCCTGGGTCACCGGAGGTGCAGTGCTCACCCCAGGAGGCCGGAGCCCTGAGAAGAAGCGCTCCCTGTGCCGGTAGACTTTCTGGAAGAAAAAGTACAGGAGAGGACTGTCGAAGCCTGTTCGACGGTGTGAATGATGGGATCACGGTTGCTGTGAGCTCCACGTCAGTGCTGGGTGTGCAGGAGGGGGCGACGGTTGTTGGCTGACTTTCCCAGCGGGGAGGCTGTGGAAGGACGTAGCGCCGGAGGATTGACGGGCCCTGGCTGTGCTCTGAGCAGGACAGGAAGCACCGCGACCAAGGCAAGGTGAAGAGGAGAGCGCCTGTGTGCTGGCGCTCGGGAGCAGCAGGGGCAGCGGGAGCCACGGTGGCCGCGGGCGGCCCGGAGGCTCAACAGGTGTTTATATCGTTAACGAAATCCATTTTTCCTAAAACTGAATCATTCTGTAGGAGCATATGTAACACATGCTGGGTGTAGCAGGGTCACAGAGGGCTGCTTGACGGGTAGGAAAGGCGTCGGCCACTCCCAGTGCCGCCACCCCGGGAGCAGCACCTGTCACGTGTTGGCAAAAACCCTTCCTATGGTTTTCTCTGCAAATACACGTGGGCAGGGTTTGTTTTTTAGGTTTTTGTTTTTTGGGGTCTTTTGGGCAAAAATGAGGTCATACTGCATGTGCGGATTTCTTTTTTTTTTCCCCCTTGCCCAATCCTTTCCCTTTCCCCTCTTCATAGCCACCCACAGTGATGCCTTTGGTGTATGTCCTGAGCCTGTATGTATCCTTATAAAAGGTGTAGCGTGTGTGTGTGTGTGTGTGTGTGCGTGTGTGTGTGTGTGACAGTTTCCTGTGAATCCTTCTGATTTTCCTGCATCGTAAGTGTGTTGAAAAATCACAAGCACAGATACGTCTTTAAGGGATAAAATGTTTTTCCTGAAAACTCTGTTATTTTGTTAAAGCTGTCCTTAAACCGCTTAGAGCTTGAAAATCACAAAGCAAATCAAGGCTTGCTTCTTAAGGACTCTTTGGTTTTAACAAAATAGGCCAAGAATCGGAACTCTTCAGATGTCACCTCTTTACTCTTCTTTTTTGGGACAAGGTGTCGCCTTAGGTTCATTTCTGCTTGTAGGTAGGAGAATAGGCTAAGTCCCCCCGTCTGTTCTGCAAGGTCTTCAGAAAGGGACGGAGCTGAGAAAAGCTGTGCTGACGTCTGTTGAATCTTGGACAGAGGGGCTGACCTGTGTTTCCACATTTCTCGGTGTGCGCTTGGGGTCTGTTACAGTGAGCATCCCGTGGATCCAGTTGGGGTCCCTGGAACTCACTTTTGAGAGACCCTGGGGCTGGATATATTTTCCCGGGTTCCTTGGGTCCAGTGATACGTGCAAAGACCGTGCGTCTGCCACGCGATGACTGTGCGGAGCTGAGCGTGGACCCCGGGGCGCACGGGCAGGAGCGTAGTCCCGGAAGGTTTACAAGGAAGCGCTTTAAGCTTAACTCATCCTTTTAAACCCATGCAACACTGTGAACAGGCGCAGAGTGGGGTGAGGTCCACAAGGCAGGGGCGGAGTCTGCACCTCGCTGGGCCCTGCGGAGAGCGGGAGCGGGCAGGCCTCCCCGTGGGCGCCCGCGGGTGCTTCCAGCCGCCCAGGCAGCCTTCCGCCGCAGGCAGGAGGTGCAGTTGTAACGCTGATGATGTCATAAGCAGCCGGAGCAAATAGGATCGCACACGCCCCGAGAACACGAGACCAGGTCAGCCTGGCTGTCGGGCCTCTGCGCCGTGGGCCCCCGCCCGCCCCGCGCCCTTCCCCCTCCTGGCCCCCTGCCTCTGCTTCTCGGGCCTTTGGGCTTCCGCTTATTTAAACCATCGATGGCACTGATATTTCCTTGTTTAGTCCTGCCCGATCAGGGGGAGCTCCACGACGGTAGAGATCCTGTTGCCCACGCGCCCCCACCCCCCAGGGCGCAGCACACGGTGGGCGTTCGGTGACTGACTGAGAAGTCCCGCCTCTGTTCCTTGCGAACACCTGTCGGTCCTTAACGTTCCTCAGCATCGATGGCTCTGTGTCCCGCCACTTCTCAGTGTGGCCTGTCGTGTGCTTCACCCCACCAGACCCCGGAGTGGCTGGACAGTGATTCCTGCCAGAAGTGTGATCAGCCTTTCTTCTGGAACTTCAAGCAAATGTGGGACAGTAAGAAAATTGGCCTGAGACAGGTGGGTGATAGGGATCCCTCGTCAAGGTGGGACAGAGTGGGACCAGCCCGCCTGCGGGCGTGGAAGAGCCGTGCGCCTCCAGAGTGGGGCCGGGGTCCGTTACTGCCCGGGTCGCTCTGCGGCGGCATGACCCTCCTCCCCCCATGTGCACCGCGGCTCATTCCTCCTGGTTTCGGCGTCTGGAGGGACTTGTTCCAAGGGCTTAAGGGATAGGGTTTTAGAATTCTAGCGGCATCTCCAGAAATACACCTTCCATCAGAGGGGCCTGCTCAGTTCACGGCGCTAGCGAACCATGAGATTACAGGAGCGGTGTTTATTTCCTCTGATGACTTCACTTTCCCTCCTGCCACAGATTGAACGGGGTTCCCTTCACGCTCCCTCATCCGGCGGCATCTTCCCTGGGGGCGGCCCTTCCTCACTATGCCCAGCTCCCAGATAACCTGACCAGGGCGGTCCTCTAGGGTTCACAGGAGCGACAGCTGGGAAGGACCTGGAATGGGCAGTAGGGGCCGGGGTGGGGAGGCGGGGGTGGGGGGCCGTGGTGACACAAGCAGAGGTGTCCCAGCAGCTCTGCATTTGCACAGAGAGCCCCAGGGGACACCTGTGTTCCCTCGGTCTCCCGGGCGCCCTTCGTCTGACCTCCTGCCCTGAATGCCGTCCAGCGCGCCTGGAGCCACAGCAGGCCCTGTGCTCTCTCCCTGCAGCACCACTGCCGCAAGTGTGGGAAGGCCGTCTGTGGCAAGTGCAGCTCCAAGCGCTCCTCTATCCCCCTGATGGGCTTCGAGTTCGAAGTGCGGGTCTGCGACAGCTGCCACGAGGCCATCACCGACGAGGAGTGAGTGCCGGCGGTGCCACGTCAGGGTTGGGGGGGATGTGGTCGGGAGGCCGCACTCAGCAGCGCCCCACTTCCTCTGGTTTCAAATACAGACCGTGCGGGTGGCAAGGCCTGCTTTCTGCCAAGAGGTACGTGTCCTCTCGTGCGACAGGGAAGCAGAGTCCGCACGGAGGATTCCTGTGCTCTGTGCTCTTCTCCACCGCGGGGGACGTGCACTGCAAACCCTCCCATCCCTTCATTCCCTTGAGGGTTGCTCGGGACTGCAGGAACCCAGGCTGCACTTTCCAGCCCAAGTTCATATTTTTTTTAAGATTTTATTTCCATATTTATTAGAGAGAGAGAGAGAGCGTGCGTGTGCACATGTCCAAGCAGGGGGAGCAGCAGGCAGAGGCAGAGGGAGAAGCAGGCTCCCCACCGAGCAGGGGGCCCAATGTGGGGCTCCATCCCAGGACCCGGGGTCACGACCTGAGCCGAGGGCCGACACTCAACCGTGGAGCCCCCGGGTGCCCCCACCAAGCTGGTATTCTTACGGGGCTAAGTCAGCCCATGGGCTCCACAGGCTGCATTTCTCAGGAGGAGC
Organism: Canis lupus familiaris; assembly: GCF_011100685.1. Classification (NCBI taxonomy): domain Eukaryota; kingdom Metazoa; phylum Chordata; class Mammalia; order Carnivora; family Canidae; genus Canis; species Canis lupus. Next base: position 279,870 of record NC_049243.1, on the reverse strand, counting down.
TAAGCCACTTTCCCCAGGAGCCCAGTACTTCCGGCTGCTCCATTGTAGTCTTGTGGTCTTGTCTTGCCGATGACCTACGACCTCAGCTGGCTGCACGGCCGTGGGCCCTGGGGCGCACGTGGAAGGGTGCATCTGCGTGACCCCCTCAATGCCGCGAATGGCCGACTGCCCCAAACGTAAGCAGAGCACTCAGCAGCAAGTTCCCCTTTTAACGAACGACGGCAGGATCTCCCAGGAAGCTCGTCCGCCCAATTCTGTGAAGATTTGCTAAGGAGAAGCTTGCAGGCTCCCCCACCTCGTATATCGTAGAAGCGTTTCAAGTGCGAGGTGGGTGTCTTGGAACAGCATGTAAGTAGGAATGTAGTTAAGATGCACCACAGGAAGTCAGCGTTTAAAGGAAAGTCCTGGCAATTAATAAGCCAAAGCATCCTCTTAATGGATAACCCTAATTTATGTGTTTTTTCATTCTTACTTATCCATAGCAAATATAAATTAAGATGCCCTTGCATCAGCAAGCATTTATGTTCATTGATTATTTTCCGCTCATCATATGTGTTGAAATTAATAAGAGAGTTCTTCGTATTAAATTAGAGAGCTTGCAAGAGACTTGTGAGATATTGTAAATTAATTATTCATGTTGTAGATAAAGACACAGACCCAGAGAGCCTAAGCAACTGCACGTTAAGCTCAAATCTTGAATTCTAAATGTTTTAAAGTGATCGTCTTAGGATCCTGAAGATCTGTTCTGCAGACCTAGCCCCGGGCCACCACTGGCTTCGGAGAGCCCCTGCAGAGGGGCCTGATGGCGGACCTGGCACCTCCTCCCCCGGGTCCCCGTCTCTTCTGCGCCCCCGGCATCGCCTCCTGACCACCAGGCAGGTGGTGGACCACAAGCCTTCTCACCAAAAAAAATTGCATCATTTTAAAAATACTAATGTTTGCTTATGGACTATTTGACTCGTTCAAGTGTTGGAATGTCCTGGAAAGAGTAAGCCTGCAGCTGCCCCAGGGAGATGAGGAGAAGGCACGGGCTGCTCGTCAGCGGGGATGGTGACAGTATCTGAGGCTTTGTAACAGCTGTGCTCTTGGGTTTTTTTTTTTTTAAATAGGCACAGGTAGCTGTTCTCCCAGAGGGTCCTTCTGAGACTTGGCAAAAGCACGGAGGTGTTTGTTTTAGGACTCGTCAAAGACAGAGATGGAGGTTTTCATAGACTCTTATCAGGGCAGCTAGTGGTCCCAAGACTTGGGGGAGCGTCGTCATCTCTTTCCCATTTCGGAGAAGACAGGAATCCTTTTCACTTTTTAAAACAAAAAGGGGCTCCTGGGTGGCTCCGTCGGTTAAGGGTCCAGCTCCTGGTTTCGGCTCAGGCTGTGATCTCAGGGTGGTGGGATCCAGCGCCCTGTCGGGCTCCAGGGTCAGCGTGGAGTCTGCTTGAGATTCTCCTCCCCACCCCACCCCCCAACCCTCCACCCCCGCTCTCCCTGCTCTCTCGCTCCCTCTCCCCCACTCTCCCACACTGTCTCTCCCACTCTCTCCCTCTGTCTCTCTCTCCCCCCTTTCTCTCTCTCTCTCCCCTCCTTCTCTCTCTCTCTCTCTCTCTCTCTCTCTCTCTCTCAGATACGTAAGTCCTGGAGCCCATGTGGGGCGGGTGTGGGGGGAGGGAGGGAGGGAGGCCACCACCTCCGACACTGTCTTCTCTCCTTCCTGTGCGGCCCCGCATCGCTTGACGGCCTTGTTCCCGCAGACGCGCGCCCACGGCCACCTTCCACGACAGTAAGCATAACATCGTGCACGTGCACTTCGATGCCACCCGAGGATGGTTGCTGACTTCTGGAACCGACAAGGTTATCAAGGTGCGTCCCTGGGTCTTGCAGCCTCGGCTCCATGAAGTGTGTGGGACTGCAGCATCATGAGGCCCATGCACAGGAGCACACCGAGGGCACACGTGCCTCCTGGCCAGGGACACCGCCATCTACTGAGACACACGCGGGCTTCCCGGTGCCTAACGTGGGTCACATGTGGAACAGACAAGTGGGTAGAGGCCAGGATGGGGGAGAGGCCAGGATGGAGGGAGAGGCCTGGATAGGGGAGAGGCCAGGATGGAGGGGAGGTGAGGATGGGGTAGAGGCCAGGATGGAGAGAGAGGCCTGGGATGGAGGGAGAGGCCGGGATAGGGGAGAGGCCGGGATGGGGGAGAGGCCGGGATGGCCACGAGAGCTGGGCCATGGGAAGGAAGCGGCTCGGCGCAGAGAGGACTGGCAGGGGCGAGTACCAGCTGGTGTCTGCCGGGTGAGGGCGCTGATCCAGAGGTGCGGAGCCGGCCGCGGGGATGTGGTGCCGCCGCAGGGCCAGGACAGGAGGCCCGCCAGTGACAGCACTGCTGCCCGGGCACCTCCGGCCCCTTCTGGGAGCAGCAACAGGCGCGGTGGTTGAACCCGGAGGCCGCCGTGACTTCCAGCAAGTGCAGCGTAAACCCTGGGAGCCTCGGCTCCTCTGTTTTTGAAAATAGGACCCGTGGGGAGACTGGGTGAGAGGATGGGGCGGCCGCGCTGTGGGAGAAGCTGTGTCCCCAGCGCCACCGAGTCGCCGCTCATGCCCGCCTGTCTCTCCGCAGCTGTGGGACATGACCCCTGTCGTGTCGTGACGGCCCTGCAGGCGTCCGAAGGCCGAGCTTACTCTACAGCCGTCACCGGAACCCACACCTTCCCGGGGCTGCGAGTGGACGCGGAGGCGCTCGGAGCCGCGGCCTGGCGGGCGTGTGTGCATGGCCCCGGCGACGGGCCTCTACAGCCTGTCCCCACAATAAGACGGAAGATAGTTTTTGGCAAACGGTGCGCGGCCCGGCTGTGCTGCCTTGTTGCGAGCATCTGAGAACTGCGTGGGCTGAGCGCGGCCCGTCTCCCTCCCCTCGGCTGTGGCCCCGCTGCTGGAGGCTCTGCGGCCTCGCGGCGTCTGTCGGCTCTGGTGAGGGAGCCTCCCGCCTCGGCCCGCCCAGCTCTGTGGGCAGCGTCTCCCCCCCCCCCCCCCCGCACCCTCACCTGCGGTCGCCCGCGTGTTGCTGTCCACTCTCTCCCCAGCGTGTCCTCAGCTTCCACACACGCCTCCTCCACCGCGGGATGCGGGGGCCCTTGGTGGGGGTTTCCACTGACTCCCTGAATCACCCGAGGAGCGATCCCCTTGGGTGCCCGCCTCGGCCTCCGCCCTTGCCCCCCCACCCCCACCTCGCGGGAGCACGTGACCACCTTGGAGACCCAGCTCTGGGGCCTGGGTCGTTGTCGCCCGGTTGGAGGCTCCCAGCCTCGGAGGCTCCCAGTGTGGTTCACGGGCTCTTCCCCGAGCGCCACACTCCTAACACGCAGCAAAGCAAGAACCCAAACCCCAGGGCCTCCTGAAAGCAGCGCCTGTAAGCTGTGTCCCCCGCGACAGCCCCTTGAACGTGAACGCGCTCCCTACCCGGGCCGCGCCCTGCCATGCCCCGCGCCGTCTCTAAACCTAGAGATCTAAACATTCTCCTTCGTGTACTTTAGCAGAACGCTTGGCACGCTTTCTTACTACACCGGTGTGATCCGAGACGTGAAAGGTACCGAGTCCGACGGCTCAGACTCTTCTGGTTGGGAATTATTATTATTTTTTTTAAAGAGGGCTTTAAAAAGTGACCCCAAAGAATTCTAATTTTAAGGAAATCCAACCAAACTTGATCAAGTGAAACACGCGTGTGCGTAGTGGACCCACCTCGAGATGTTGAGGTCCATTTTAGAAATGTCGTTTCCACCTGGAGAGAGACTTGCTTAGCTGCAGCGTGTGCCGTGAGCCCTGGACACGTCGCACCTGTCGGGGCCGTCGGGGTCACGGAGTCCTTGAGCATCCCCGGGCTGAATAAAGGCCAGTCACTTGCCCTTCACTGTCCAAGCGTCCACGTGATCTGTTCCCTTCGATTTTGACAGTTTCTTGGTGTTGGAAATGCTCCCTGTTTCTTTCTTTTCTTTCTTTTTTTTTCTCGAAAGCCATTTCCCCCCTCGTGGTTACTAATCCCCTTCCTTTCCAACCTGGGAGAAGCCCTGCGCGCCGTGCCAGGCCGCCGGACTCCCGTTCTCCGAGGACCCGGGACGCTGAGTGGCACCCCCGGGCCGCGTGGCCACAGCGCTGGGGAGCAGGCTCCGGCCGCAGCCGCTCGCGGGAGCACACTGGAAGCTGGTACACGCGCGTACACACGCACGGAAGCAGTCCCACGAGCCGCCTCCCCGGGCCCTCCCGTGCTCCTTGCGGGCCCCGAGTCAGAGCCGTTAGGACTAACCCAAGCCTTTCCCGCACGGTGGTGAGAGCTCCGTGAGGGAGTGAAACGTAAAACACTCAAATATCCTGGACTCCGAGCTGCTTGCCAAGCCGACCGTCATGGGGAACCACGTGTTGGGTCACAGAAACGAGTGGGGCTCTCCGTCCCCGGGTGGTGGAGGGGGTCTGTGTGCGGAGAGGGGGACGGGCAGCGCAGCCGCACGGCGGTGCCCAGCGAGCCTGCCGTGGACCCCAGGTGGGTGCAGGGGAGCTCAGGGCACTCTGGGTCCCCGGGTCCACCGTGGGCGCCCTGGGCTGCCACCCTGCGCCCCGCTGCAGCGCCCACCCGCCAGCACGGCTGTGCCCCAGCCCGCAGAGCCCCTCAGAGTCGGAGCCACCGGACGCCTCATCGGGGAGGGGAGCCGCGGCCAAACCCCCGGGTGCCTCTTAGTGTCCACGGCTCCGCCCCCTTCTCCGTCCCCATCCCTGCGGGTGCTCGGATTCCTGAAGGACTTCGCGAGCCAACCGTGCTCGGTCCTACAGTGAACCCGGAGCTGGACGACGGGCGTCCCCGCCGTGTCTGTGACTCACGGGGCGGAGCGCGGGTGGCGGGTCTTCGCGCGTGTTCTGGGCGGGCCTCCCGCCCTCGGAGTGACAGCGCCCTGCACTGGCCTTCCCCCGCCCACGGTGGCTGCCAGCGCCCGCGTGCCCGTTGGAATCGCACCTCGCGGGGATTCTGCTCGGTTACTTCAGCGCTTCTGACAGGTTGCGGCGAAGCGGCCACACGGCACCTGCCGCGCCCACGCTTGTTCTTCCTTGGTTTACCTTTCCCTAGTTCACTCGCACGTGAGTGATCTTGATCTCACTCGCTAGGGTGTGTGGCCTGGGGTGAAGCCAGCGCCTGCCAGAGCAGCCTCGCGCCTCCTACGCCACCGGCAGACGTCACTGGAAGAGCCGATGCGCACGCGGGTGGGGAAACGGCCACCCTCGGGCGCAGTGCACCTGCTGGGCGCCCGCCACGGGCCGGCGTGGATCTGGGCTGGGCAGAGGCCCCCGGGCCGGGGCACGGGTCATGTCGGCACCGGGGGTCCACGCAGGGACAGGAGTGTGCCCGGGGCCTCCCCGGGAGCCCCGCACACGGGGCCCGTCCCTGAGCGGGAAAGAGCTGGGAGCCGAGGGTTGGAGGTGTCACGGGGGCAAGTCCGGCAGGGGAGTGACGAGGTGTGCAGAGGACACAGGGGTTGGGCTGCTGCCACCACAGGGTGGGCGTGACCTGGGGCGGGGGCAGCTCCCCGTGGGCCGCGAGGGGGCCGCTGGTGGAGAGTCAGGCCTCTCGCAGCCGCCGCGGCTGGGCCGGTACCTGGGGTTGGTTGTCTCCCCTTTGGGGAGACCCTGTGCTCCTCGGAAGATGACCCGCGGCAGCTACGTGTGGAGCTCCCTGGAGGCACAGCCCCTCCCCGGCTGTGTCTGGGCTCAGGCTGCCGCGTGGACCTGGCCGGGAGCACTCATGCCCCAGCCTCGTGTCACCGTGTCACTGCGCGCCCCTCCCCCCACTCCTCCCGGCAGGTGCCGCCTCCTCTGCTCAGAGGCCTGCAAAGTGCCAGGCAGCTCCCCGCGACCAGGCCTGCCCCCCAGGGCGTCCAGCACCCCCCCATGACCCAGCCCTGCCCCCGGGGCATCCAGCACCCCCCCACCTGCCCCTGCCCCACAGGGCATCCAGCATCCCCCCCCCAGGTCTGGCACGGTCTAGGCCCCGCCGTTTTCTCCCTGAGCCGTTTCCCCTGAGCGCCCAGGTACTGGACGCCCGTGACCTGCTTCAGGGACACCCACGTTGGGCTCCGCACCCGGGAACCACATACAGAGCAGCCCTCGGGCCTCTGAGTTTGTCACCTTGCCCTCCCTCCCTCAGGGCCTCCACCGAGCGGCCTTTAGGTCCCACGCTCACAAGCAGCCGCTAAGTGCAGAGGCGGCGGGAAGCGGACGGGGTCCCTCCCTTGAGTTTCCAGGGGGCGGGGGCGCAGCCGAGCAGGGCCTGGCCAGGTGCTCACCTTGTGTTTTTAAGATTGTGCTCATTAAAAAAAAATAAATTAAAAATAAAAATAAAAACGATCGTGTTCCTTAGAGGGAGGCAGGCTCCCCGCCGAGGAGGGACCCTGACCACCCCAGGAGCCGGGACCACGGCCGAGCCCCAGCGCCCGCGATGACGCCCCGGGGCCCCTTCCAGCCCAGCACCGGCTGCGGTTGTGCCCCAAGGCCCCGGGGGGAGGGGAGGAAGCCCGGGGCTGCCGCTGGCAGCCGGGTCACACGCGGCATCTGCCCCTGGCCTTGGTCTCCCCTGGTGCTCAGGGCACCCGAGGGGTGAGCGGTGGTACTGAGGGCAGCGCGTCCTGCCCACACGTTTCCCGGTGGATGCGACAGCAGCCTTGGGTCAGCAGCGTCCCCGCGTGTGCCGCGGCCCGAGCATGTGTGTCGCAGCCACCGAGTCTCTTCGACGCCGGTGCCGTGCTTTTCACGTGACTTTGTTTTCATCATTTTGCAAAAGAAAATGTTCATATGCAGAGTACAGAGCTGTCAGGACCTGCCCCGGGGAGGTGCTGGCCCTGCGGTCGCCTGCCTCCCGGCGCCTGTTGCTGTGCCGTCTCCTCCTCCGCGCCATGAGGCTCCCCGAGGGTCGGGTGCAGGAGGCCTCAGGCCCCGAGCTGGGACATCTCCCAGGCCAGGGCGCCGCAGAGGCCACCGCGCGGCCAGGCTCCCCGCCAGCAGGGCCCGCCCGCCGGACCCCGCAGACTCCTGGCTGCCGATGTGAGGTCCCAGCAGGAATGTGCCACCACGCTAAGGCGTCCGGCTCCACGTCCACAGGCCGCTGGGTGTCACGTGCCCTTGAGCTCTGCGCCCGGCCTGCCTCCCCTCACAGCGCAGCCCTTGCCACGTCGGCAGCCGCGCTCCGCACCGTGTGGTCTCCATGGTTCAGGATACATCCCTGTGGACCCTCCCTGCAGCCGCGGCCCTGGCCCTGTCGCCGTCCAGCATCCCTGCACTGGCTGCCTGGCCCAAGGGACCCGCCTGGACCCACAGGGACCCGCCTGGACCCACAGGGACCTGCCTGGACCCACGGGAGCTGCCTGGACCCATGAGGTCTGGGGCCCCTTGGCACGGCCGTGACCACGCAGCCCTGCCTACTTGGTGTCTCACGTGGGCCTGCCCCGCCTGAGCTCAGAGACTTGCCAAGGGGGAGAAGGCACGGAGGGGACCCCAGAGGAGCAGGCCTGAGGGCCCAGCTGCCCGCACCCCGGGTCACCAGCTGCTCCAGCGTAAACAGGCCGCGGCGTCCTCCCCAGGAGGAGCTGAAGCGCCTTTCTGGCCACGAGTGTCCGGCCAGCTCTCCGAGCCCCTTCCCAGGGACCCTCCGGAGTCCTTCCAGGCCCAAGAGCACCAAAACAGTAATTATCCGCTAAAAGAATAACCTGAAAATAGGGGCGCCTGCGGGGGGCGGGGGGCTCAGGGGTGGAGCGTCGGCCTCAGCTAGGGCCATGACCCTGGGTCCCGGGATCGAGTCCCGCGTCCGGCTCCCCGAGGAGCCTGCTCCTTCCTCAACCTTGTGTCCCTGCCTCTCTATATCGCTCAGGAATAAACACATAAAATCTTTTAAAAATAAAAGTAAAATATAAGAGTTGGAATCAGGAGAATCCCAGGGACACTTGGTGACTTACCTGGGTTCCCAGCAAGTGCTTACCAGGTGGAAAACACGGCACAGCTCCCTTTTCTCACCTCATGGAACCGCACGGAGTCCCAGGCCGCCCTGGTGCAAGCGCCGGGAAGCCTCCCGCGGTTTGCGGGTCCTTGTCCCCCAGGCCAGGCCGCGCCCAGAGCGCTCCGCCACCGTCCCTGCCCCCCTCGCTGTCCCTGACCCCCCTGCTCCTTCCCCCCCCCCACCCGAACTCTCTGTCTCCTGGGCTTCAGGGGGTGGGGTCACTGGTGACCTAACGATCCCCGGATGCGGGCCTGTCTCCCCAGGAGTCCACCGGTCCACTGCTGATCTGCCACCTTTCACGACCCCGACCCCGACACTGGGACGCCCGGGGGCTCAGTGGGTTGAGCGTCCGCCTCTAGACTTCGGCCCAGGTCATGATGTCAGGGTCGTGGGGTCGAGCCCCACGTGGGCTTGGTGCTCAGCAGGAGTCTGCTCGGGAAGCCGGCCTCACCCCCCTCACCCCAGCCCGGCTCACATGTTCTCTCCCCCAAATAAATAAATAAATCTTAAAAAAAAAATAATATCCAGGTGGAGCCTGCAAATGGCTCGTCGCAGGGCTTCGGTCACTCCCTCTGAGCGGAGCCAAACTGGCGACTTCCTTTCCCCCAGGACTCACTGGGTAGGATCAGGAACGATTGGGGATCAGAGCTTTGATGGAAAAAAGCAAAACCCAAGCAAAGCAAACCAAACCGCAGCAGCAGCAGAAGAGGCTGCGGAGGGGCTGCCCGAGCCAGGGCCCAGGGGAGGGCGCGGCGTGGGGAAGGCCCCGGCGAGGGGTGAGTCGGGGTCAGCCTGCTCCCCGCCAACAGAAGTAACTCCCAGCCCTCGTGCCTCGTCCGTGTTCGTGACGTGCCCACCGCCCTCCTTCCAAGGGGCTCCTCGCGTGGGTGGAGGCTCCTTAAAGGAGAGACACTGGGGACCGGAATGCGTGTGGGGTGCAGCCTTCTAAATACGGCGACAAGGACCTTGGTGACCTGCGTCCCCGGCCAGAGCGGGCCCGTCCCTGGAAGCTGACCGGCCGGGCGCGACACGGAGTCACGGGCGGCTCCGGAGGCTCATGAGCCGCATCCCGTCCAAAGGCGAAGCTCACAGGCTTGGAACGAGCAATGTCACACGTCGATTGCACGTCAAGGCTGAGAAGCCCTGGCGCTGCTGAGGGCAGGACGTCGACTTTAACACATTGGCAGAGCATGGAAGGCCGTGATCGCTTGATGAGAAAAACATCGTGTGGGTTTTACAGGAGAGGGCAGGGCCGCGGGGGGTGGTTCTGCCGAGATGCCTCCGAGCCTGCGCCAGGGAGCCGCGCTCTGCTTGTGTGACCCGTCCGTGGCCGAGGAGACGCCCCATAGACGCCCCATAGCGCCTGCGGCCCGACCTTCCAGGCTGTGGGCACACGGCCCCCGGGAAGCAGGCGGCACAGCGCCCCGCACAGCAGAGGCCTCAGGAGGCCTGGGGTCGCGGCTTCCGACGGAGCCCTTGGCTTGGGTCAGTGGGCTGAGCCCCCACCTCCACGCAGCCCCCCCATCCAGTAACATTCACTCAGCAGGTGCCTGTGGAGGGCCCGCCGGATGCAGCCCGGGGCCCAGTTGTGGGGAAACCGAGGCCGGAGGAGCAGCACCAGGGGGAGACCTGGGCAGCACAGAGACCCCCGGAGCCAGGACACACGATGGCAGGCCCAGGGCTGCGGGCAGGGCGACACCCCCCGCCCGGGGAACGCACAGGCACGGACCCCAGGGCTGGCTGCGTGGGGCCACAGAGGGTCAAGGTCGCGCAGAGACGCCATACCCCACTCGGGGCCTTGGGGGGCCAGAGCTGGATTGGGGGGCCCAGGCCCACGGCATCCCCGGGAGCCCTGACAGGTGAGCTGGGGAGGGAGGTGCGGGCTTCAGGGTGGCCTCGGTGACCTTCACGGGAGTCCCTGGTGGTTGGGGAGAACAACAGGGAGGCTGCGGGGTGGGCGGGGAGTGAGGAAGGGGAGAGGCGGGGGGCGCATCCCACTGGTGGCCAGGACCCGGGTGTCGGCGCCAAAGGCCCCCAGGCCAGGAGCCCTCGCGAAGGTGGTGCTGGTGCTCGTCCCCACACACGGACGTTCATGAAGGGGGGGGCAGCTGCTGAGGGGCGGGAGAGCCCTGGCTGCTCCCACGGGAGTAAAAATGCTGTCGTTGCTCAGCCTCCCAGGCCACCAAGGCCCCAGCCTCGGGGTCCAGCAAAACCAGTGTCCCTGGTGCAAGTCGACCCAGCTTGCTCCCTGCTGCCCCATCCTAGGGAGGCCCCTGCCCCCCTCTTGGGACCCAAGGGAGCACCTCTCCCAGCAGGGAGACCCTAAGTGTGGGCCTGGGGCCTCCCCTCATAAAAGCATGAAAGTGCTTAATTGGGATTTTGTATTTAAAATTCCCCCAAATGAGGGTTCGAGGTGCTGTGAGTGATACCCCTTTAAAAACACCTGCTGGAGCCCAGAAGTCATGATCAGGCCTGGGGCCGCAGGGCCGGGGGGACTTCCAGGCACAGCGCTGGCTTCCAGCCCAGGACAGGGAACCCGGAGGGTGTCCCCACAGAGCTGGGGGCGGCGGCAGTGCACACCCCACCCCGGGGCAGGGGGCGGCCCGGGGACAACGGGACCGTGGCCCGGAGCTCAGCTCTGGGAGGGTTTGGTGCCTCACCCAATGCAGCGTTGCCAGCAGGCTGGGAGCCAAGGGCCACTGGGTCCTTCCACTCTTGCTCCTTAGCGGGGCGGACAGAACTCCCGGGCTGCCGGAGGCCAGAGCCTCCCCAGGGCCCCAGAAGCCTTCTGCATGGGGTGGCGCAGGTGATCGTGACCCGCTTGCGGCTTGGGGAGCTGCAGACTGCACCAGTCCCCGCTGGCGCCCACAGCCTGCCCTCTCACCCCAGCCTCCCGGTCCTGCGGGTTCAAGTGCCCCAAGAAGGGGGGAGGGAGGCGCTGGGCTTGCCCACGGAGCCGGGAGGCTGCCGGGAGTAGCGGGAGTAGCGCACTCTTGACAGAATCATCATTAGATCGCTGGGAGAGAGCCGGGAGACAAAGCAGCTCCCTGAGGATTTGGTGCTTGATTAGACCGCTCCCCACCTCCCCACCTCCGGGACAGCCAGGCAGCCAGTAGGCAGGGGGGGTGACGCTGCTACTAGGACCCGGAGGGAGAGGTCACCTGCGGGCTCAGCAGTGCAGCGTCTGACTTGATTCTGGGTCAGGTCGTGACCTCAGGGTCGTGGGATCGAGCCCTGTGTCCGGCTCCCCGCTCAGAGGGGGGTGGAGGGGATGATTACTTAGAATAACAAGGGATTTTTTTTTTAATCATAAAAATGAATACATCAGGGCAGCCCAGGTTCGAGTCCCACGTTGGGCTCCCTGCATGGAGCCTGCTGCTCCCTCTGCCTGTGTCTCTGCCTCTCTCTCTCTCTGTCTCTCATGAATAAATAAATAAAATCTTTTTTTAAAAAAGTGAACACATCAGTCTTACTGATAAATATACAGCTTGACTACATTTTAAAAATGCAAACATCTCTGTGGCAAACCAAAACACGAAATACACAACCAAAAAGGAATTTGCCAAACTGGGAGTGGGAGACTTGCAATAAATGTGCCCAAGGAGGCTTATAAAGCAAGCTTAAGAATTAATGATCCCAAAAGAAAAATGGGCAAAGGACAAGAACAGGCAATTAGCAAAAGAAGTACGAACGGCCAATAAACCACCACCGGCGACACCGACTTCAGTATCACACGTTAACAAAGAAACGCAAAGGAAAATAAGATGTTATGTGTCATCCGTCAGTTTTGCAAAGATCACTCACATGAGAACAGTAGGAAGTAAAAAAAAATAAGCACTTCCCGTGCTGGTGGGCATATAAATTGCTACAATGTTTCTGGAGAGTAATTTGGTTAATCTATATGACAGTCTTAAAAATGCTCACACCCCAGGCCTCCATCACTTCACATCCAGGGACCCACCATACGGTGAGAACCAAAGTGGTAAACAAAATGTGTGTACAAAAGCATTTATCCCGGAGTCATTTTCAATAGTGAGAAATTAGAAACAAGCTAAATCTCCCACAATAGGGGGTTAATTAAATAAATCATGGAACATTCATCCAAAGGAATAGATTCCAAATAGAAGCAACATTTTAAAGGATATTAACTGACACGAGAAAACATTTGAAGTATGACGTTCGGTGGGAAAGCACAGGACTGAGCCTGACAGATGTCGTGTGCCTCCAAGTGGGAGGCGAGGACATGCGTACACAAGGGCTTAGAGAAAACAGCAAAAATGTTAACTGGTTATTTCTTAAGGATGGAATTACAGGGACGCCAGGGGCTCAGCGGCTGAGCAGCTGCCTTGGGCTCAGGCCTGACCCCGGGTCCTGGGATCGAGTCCCACCCACATCGGGCTCCCTGCATGGAGCCTGCTTCTCCCTCTGCCTCTCTCTCTCTGTGTCTCTCATGAATAAATAGTCTTTTAAAAAAAATAGTGGAATTACAGGAGAGATTTTTATTACTCTTGTATATTTTTCCCCCATTTTCTAAGTGAATACCTATCTATTTTATGATTAGGGGGGAAAAAAGGTGATCTTGAGTAAATACTTCCTCCCCTACCCCACCCCCCATATACAAAGTCCCACGACGGCACCTGTAGGTGAGCACAGATCCCTGGGTTTGCCTACGAGCCAGGACCCGGGAAGCAGGGTGGCCTAAGGGAATGAGAGAAGAGACGTGTTTGGCAGGAGGGGAGTGAGGAGGAATAAGGGAGGGAACGCGGAATGGCGTGGAATGTGGAGTGATGCTGAGGCCATCCTGGCCTTCCTAGGGCCGGGGTAATACTCTAGCATCCATTAGTTTGATTTTTTGAAGATATCAGAAGAGTCTGGGCACCTTGGGGTCCACTCTCCAAAGTGGTAAAAGGAAACCCAAGGGAGACGTGTGATGTAGCTGGAGGACGGTCCTTCCTTTTCTCAGTGGCTCCTTAGGGGAAGGGCAGTGCAGAGGCAATTCTGGGATCATGATGAGGCCGCAGGAACCACAGGAGCCCTGTGAGGCCCTGGGGCTGGCTGTCATCTCTTGTGACCTCTGTCCCCTTCCCGATTTTGCCCAGAACCATAAGGGCTCTCATTTGGGGTTAAGAGTCCCTCCGGGACTGAAAGGTTGCTGTTTTCTCCTCCATTGGCCGTTGTGCACCCCCCCCCCGTCCTGGGGGCAGGGGGGCCGGGAAGTGACCCACCCCTGCACAGCACAGCGTGGGGGGCGCAGGTGCATTCATCCTGCACCAACTGACACTTGGCAACACCTGCTACCACAGGCACGTGTGGGCTGATCCCCGCTCAAAGTGGAAGAAAGTACCGTCTCCTTCCGGGGGCTCACTGACGACCAAGAAAAGGCCCCAAAATAGCCATAATAAATAGTTACGCTTCTCACTAAGACATGGACTCACCGCATGCCAGACATGGACCAGACCTCGTGCTGAAAGCTCCGAAGCTCTTCCTGTTCTCCAGGTGTCCTTGGATTTTTTTTTAAGACTTCTTATGAAGAAAATTTAATGCCATGAAGGATGCAAATATGATCAGGCTAAAGTCCAAGAGCCCGAACAGTTGACTGATGTTTTCCTGATGCTTCTGCAGTGTCCTCTAGGTCTCTGTTTATTTTGCTAAATACAAGTGAGAAAACTGCTTGTCCTCTGTGGGTAGCAGAGCGTTCGAGTCTTCAGTGAGCTTAGTTTTATTGACCTTGGTCCCTGTGTTACTGATCTAGAGACTACGGTTCCCATTCCCAAAGAAGGGCAACCAGGGCCAGAAGCCCCGTTTCCAAACTGCGCCTCCACTGCCACCACCAGTCCCACGCCCAAGTGACGACAGTAATCCTGCTCGACTGTCCCTTGCAGTCAACCTCCTTCCAGGAAAATACCATTTGTGCAGAAAGCTCAGTCCCCGAGATCTCCGATTACAAGGGGTTGGCTGGGCAACCGAATCCTCAGGAAGGTGCTCTGGGGTTGCATGTGGGCCAGGCTGTCCAACAGAAATACGTAATTTAAGTTGTCTTGAAAGCAGCCACATTTTTTTGTCTTGAAGGCAAAGGAAAAGAAACAGGCAAATGTTAATAATATGTTTTCTTGAAGTCAGTATATTCAGAATAGTCTCATTTCAACATGCGATCAATATAAAAATCTTAATGAGATGGTTTGCTTTTTTGGTTTTTTTTTTTTTTTTCAGACCAAGCCTCTGAAATTGACTCATTTTCACACGTACAGCACACTAGGATTCGGACTAGCTACTTTCCAACGCTCCATAGCCATACTGGACAGTGCAAGACCAGACCTTGGCCCAAATGGGTATTTGGGGCACATGAGAAACTGTTCAGATAGAACAACAGCTCAGGTCCGCGCAGAGCACCCGGGGGGGGGGGACAGACACATGCCACCCACCTGGGTGCCCTGGCCCCCTGGAGGTCCGCGCTGTGTCACTGAAAGAGAATTCCTGCGGCAGGAATTCTCTTGGACCCAACTTTGTATTTTTATTTTTTTTCAGAAACTCTAATTATTCTAATACACGCACCCCCAGATCTACAGAGCTCAGATGCCCACGTAACCATTCCATGACAAAAGGAATATCTTCATCCTCCGGTGGTACCTGTGCGGTGGGTGGCCCCCTCCTGCACCCACAGCGCACTGGGTCTCCTCTTGAGGCCCGTGAGTAAACCTGGTGGTATGAGCAGGGCTCACATAGGTGCTCATGGAGATGTTGTCATAAAGACCCATGGACATACCCATGAGTCCAGATCCACATGGACAAAAGGTCATGTGCACAAGGTGTATCCTCTACTTGTATTTATAAAACTTACCAGAATATTGATTTATTCTCCTGCTTGAAATCGTCAGCAAATCTCCACATTTTCTTGGGATCAAAGCCACAATGTGCATGAAGATGTTCTAAGATGTTCTAAACCAGAAAACAAAAAAAGAAAGAAAGAAAGAAAGAAAGAAAGAAAGAAAGAAAGAAAGAAAGAAAGAAAGAAGAAAGAAAGAGAAAGAAAGAAAGAAAGAAAGAAAGAAAGAAAGAAAGAAAGAAAGAAAGAAAGAAAGAAAGAAAGAAGAAAGAAAGAAAGAAAGAATTATAAAACTTTTTAGGGCAGCCCGGGTGGCTTAGCGGTTTAGCACCGCCTCCGGCCCAGGCTGTGACCCCGGGTCCCAGGATCCAGTCCCCTGTCAGGCTCCCTGCATGGAGCCTGCTTCTCTGCCTGTGTCTCTGCCTCTCTCTCTCTCTCTCTCTGCGTGTGTGTCTGTCATGAATAAATAAGTAAAGTCTCAAAAAAATAAAGCTTTTATAAAAAGAAACAAGCTAGCATTTTTTAAAAATTAAATAAAAAATATAGTACATTATTTTAAAATAAAACAGTTTGGAATAATACAAAATGGAAAGTGACAGTCTCTCTCTCCTCAGAAGTAAACCATCGCTCACAGTTTCTTGTTAGTCATCCGGAAATACTTTAAGCACATGCAGTAGTTATATACATATATTTAAAGCATAATGTATATTGTGTATATTAAGCATGATATGCATATTATAAATATGTACCTCTTTCCATACAAAAAGGATCAGACCATACATTGCTCTGCAGCGTTGTTTCTCACTTAACATATTTCAGAGATTAGAAAAAAAAAAAACTTTTATATAAATCTGCCTAAATCCAAAGCTCCCTTCTGCGATCGTTTAGGGGTTTTTTTTTTTTTTTGTCCATGTTTTGCTCCCAAGACCCTATCTAAGGTACATCATGAGAGGACAGCTTCCTCTGAGGCTCAGTTCTTGTTATGGTGTTTATCAGCTGCCGCCTGCTGTGCCGGTTCCTGCAGCTCCCGCGCTCAGTCCATGTTGACGGAGGAGACGCGTTGAACCCCCGCCCTCGTGGTGCGCGCGGCCACGCGTGGAGATGTCCACGTATGTCGGCTGTTCAGCCCTTTTTCTGTCCGGGCACAGGAATGGGCTGCTGTCCCCAGGACCCCGTGAGGGGTGGGGCGAGGCCATGCCCCTGAGCCGCAGTCCTCCCCGGCCGGGGGGGGGCCCACGGGCTTGGGGAAGCGCCTGTTGACCACGTGGGGCCTTCCGAGGCCGTGGGGGCGGCCGCTGGCTCCGTGACCTCGAGGGCAGCCCCCACGCGGCAGGACACGTGCTCCCGCTCCGGCCCCACCTCGTGGGGGCGCCTCTGTCCCACCCCAGGATGTACCTCTGCTCCCTCTTTCCAGCTCTGCCTCCCACGGCGGCGGGGTCAGCCTGTCCATGTCCTGGATCCTCTTCGTAAAACATGCCCTTGGGCAGCCCGGGGGCTCAGTGGTCTAGCGCCCCTGCGGCCCGGGGCGTGATCCTGGGGTCCCGGCATCGAGTCCACGTCGGGCTCCCTGCGTGGAGCCTGCTTCTCCCTCTGCCTGGGTCTCTGCCTCTCTCTCTCTCTCATGAACAAATAAATAAAATCTTTAAAAAAAAAAAGTGCCGCCCAAGGCGCAGCAGGCTGGGCCCCCGGCAAACGCCCTGCCCGCCGCCCAGATTCGTATTCCTGTTGCGTCCCGCAGCCGCACGGCCGCAGGTTACCCGCTGGACGGCGTCGCGGGCGGACGAGGCCCCGGTCCAACAGCTGCAGCCCGGCTGGCGGCGGCCCGCGCGGGGTTAGAGACCCTGCCCCGCGGGCGCGGCCCAGGGGGTTAGAGACCCCGCTGCCCGCGGGCCCTGAGCCTGCGCCGCCGCACCGGACGGTTGCACCTGCACCTGCGCCGCGACCACAGAAAGTTATCGCAGATGACAGCGGCGACCGCCTTGAGGAGCAGAGGCAAAATACCCCATTCTAGACGGAGACCCCGCCGCCCCCGCCAAGGTCCTCGCGCGAGGGGGCGGGGCGCTGCCGCCCGCCCAGGCCCCGCCCTCCGGCTCCGCTCCAGCCCCGCCCCCTTGGTCCCGCCCCTGCCCTGGCCCAGGCCCCGCCCCCGCCCCCGCCCCAGGAGCCCGTTCCCCGCGGAGGAGGAGCGGCCGGCGGGCGGGCGGGCGGGAGGACGGCTGCAGGGTGACGGCCCGCGGTCACGGTCTCGGGGCCCTCCCAGGGGCCTCCTCGCCTCGTCCCGCTGCCTGCAGCCCCTAGCGCGGCCTGACCGAGGCGCCCTCTCAAGCTCGTGTTCGAACACGGGATCCCATCACCCCCCTTGTTCAGAGGAGGAAACGGAGGCGCGGGCAGCTAAGCACAGCGCCCAAGGGCCCTCACAGGGGTTCGCGGGTTCTCCCCCGGGCCAGGTCCCGGGGCCCGCCCTGCAGGTGCACGGGCCCCACCTGCACGGGCCCGCGCGGCTGTTTCAAGGCAGCGCCTTGATGCATCTAATGCTTTTTGCACGAGGGCCCGCCTCCTCGTGTCCCCACACGACACCGCCAGTCCTGGCTCCGGCTCAGGAAAGCCAGAGCCCCGAGTGGGGGCCCGTCTGAAGGCTCTGGTGAGGGGCTGGCTCCCACCAAGGCCTAAATGTCCCTTGTGCCCCTTGTCTCTCGGGAAGCCGGTGGGTCAGTTTGCGGCTTCGCATGTGATGCCCGAGTCCCCGTCGTGTGTCACCGAGGGAGGCTTCTTCCCTGGTGGGGACCCAGCACAGTCACCGGCCACTGTAACGTCTCTGCAGCAGGAGCCTGCTGTCTCCCAGGCCGCCCGGGCGGGGGTCAAGCCCGGCCACTGGAAAGCCCAGCCCCAGCTCTGGGGTGGCTCGCGGGGCCTGCAAGCCAGAAGCACCCACACTGGCCACTGCCGAGCAGGGGTGCAGGCAGCATCCCTAGCATCTCACGTAGCACCTGGCCCAGAGGTCTTGGAAGAGAGCCCCGGCCGCAGGGCCAGCTCCCCGGGGTTGGCACTGCCCACTGCCCGATGATCTCACCTCCAGAAACAACCTCCAGCTCAGGCTTGATCTCAACAAACCAGGTGAACTGTGCCACCCGGTGGAACTCAACAAAACCTGTGAGCTCTAGAGAGGGCTGTGGCTGGGAAGCCCCAACACACGCACGGGAAGGACACCTGAAACAGGCTTCCCTGGAATATGTACATGGGTGGTCGCGACAGTTAGAGCGACGGGTGTAGCAGTGAAGGCGACCCTGGGACCTGCTCTCCTGCCTCTACGGGCCGACGGATGGGCTCTGGGATAAGCTCCTGATCTCCGTAGGGGTCTGGATGAGAAGTGTTGGTCCTGGTCAGCCCTGCATCCCTAGCATCTCACGTAGCACCTGGCCCAGAGGTCTTAACCTGGCTGCGCTTTACACTTGCCTGGGTATGTTTTAACACCCCCACCCCCACCCCCACCCCCACCCCTGGGTGAGTCTAATGCTCAGGCCAAGTTCAAAAGCCCTGACCTACATGCAGGGACTCGATTAATAGTTACTGAATGGCTGGATCCATAAATGGCACTCAGACTATTCCAGCAAAGACCATACCATCATCAGTCAAAGTTCATTCACAGGGGGAGTGCCTTGGCTGTGGCAGTCACAGAGTAGTCCTTAAGGAGCCTGCTTTCTTCACTTAAAATAGCTCACTTTATTAAATGGGGTCCGTTTCCTGGGAGCCTATCAGCTAGCCACGTGACCAACCCCTCTGCTCTCCCCTGTCCCCGCAGCACGTCACAGGGCCTCCCGTTGCTAAGATGCACGTGCTCCTCACCCTGACTTGGCAGGTGATTAAATACAACTCCAAATGGTATAATATTCCTCTGGAAAATGCCTGACTTGATTTGGAAATCTTGAAGGAAGAAAAAAAAAACCTGTCTCTGAGGATATAGAAAAGAGATACATTCCTAACCTATTTCTCCAACTTCTGCTGGAGCATCCCTTTTTCTGGAGGAGAGTCTCTGGAAAGACACTGGACTTTTCTAGCCAGCACAGTGCCATTTGGTGACCCAGGGCAGTTGAATTCATGCAGGAGATCTGAGGCATTTACCCAGAGGAGGACTTCAGCTGATTAAATAATTGCGGGGCACCTAGAGAGCCTTTTCATAAAGTCAGGATTAGGGAAGAGAAATCAGAGGCTAGGGGATCCCTGGGTGGCTCAGCAGTTTGGTGCCTGCCTTTGGCCCAGGGTGTGATCCTGGAGTCCTGGGATCAAGTCCCACGTCGGGCTCCTGGTATGGAACCTGCTTCTCCCTCCTCCTGTGTCTCTGCCTCTCTCTCTATCATGAATAAATAAATTTTAAAAATTTATAAAAAAAAAAAAAAGAAAGAAAGAAATCGGAGGCTATCCCCAGCTGCTCTAAGCCCGGAAGCCGGACCCCAGGACACCAGGGAGGAGGACACACTCCTTCCCTGAAGAAAGCTCAACACACTCTTGTCTCCAGTTCCGGGGGCACTGATTCGAGGGTCCACAGACAAACTGCAAACTCCCTCCCTGCCCCAGGCCACCCCGCAGATGACAAGACAAGACACGAGGTGGGGATCACTTGTGGGGACACCTGGGGGGCTCAGTAGCTGAGCGTCTGCCTCCGGCTCAGGCCGTGACCCCGGAGTCCCGAGATCGAGTCCCCATGGGGCTCCCTGTATGGAGCCTGCTTCTCCCTCTGCCTGTGGCTCTGCCCCTCTCTGTGTCTCTTGTGAATCAATAAATAAAATCTTTAAAAAAATATACAATTCCACTGGGTGACTTAGATGCCCCCGGGGTTGGCTGGAACCAGTAACTGCTGCTAATGGTGTGTGGCCAGGCCCTGAGCTCTCCTGTGAACTGGGGAGGAGGTGAGGAAAGGCTTCTGGTGGCTGGCCCGGCCGCCTCCCGTGGAAGCTCCGTGCACAGCTGAGAATCAGCAGCTGCGCCGTCACAGGGGATCCCGGCCACCTGGCCGCGCTGGCTGGGCCGCCCCGCCCGGCCGCTGACATTGGGCCTTCTCCCCAGGGTGGGGCGGCCCCAGGCTGGCCTTGAGGCCCAGCGGCGGACAGCAGGCTGCTCGCCCGCTTGGCTTCCCGGTGCCACCGTTCCTCAGCTGACCAAGCAGGTCTTCCAGGAGCTTGGACCTCCAAGTCCTTGGCTCCAAGTCCCCAGATGCAGATTCCCAGCTGCCCCTGGGAGCAGCCAAGGGAAGGCATGGTCGCTGGAGCGGGAACAGGAGGCCCTGGAGTGGGGGTGGGGGTGGGGGCTAACTGCAGGGTGGGCTTTACTGCGGGGGCCCTAGCCCTCACACAGCCCCTTCCTTCCTCCCCCCTCCCTCCCGGGTCTCAGGAACAATCCCAGCCTCTCCGGCTTCGCATTTCCTCATTAGCTTCCTGAACTTTCAAAATGATTTGGAGACTAACAATTTTGCATTCAAATCAGCTTTCTCGGACTGCCTGTGATCCTGGCAGTGCCCCTGTCAAACATAAAAATAAATAATCCTCTGATGGATTATTTTCCCTTTTTCCAATTTTGGGGGGAAAAGAAGAGGAGCCTAGGAGACCACTATCGTCGTGCCATTGTGGGGCAGGACAGGGACCCCCACCCCGCTGTCGAGGGGCAGTCTGGAGCGGGGGCCTTGCAGCCACAGCGCCGCAGCCACAGCGCCGCAGGCGAAGGTGGGAGCCCGAGAGAGCAGAGGCCGTGCAGGGCACAGGGTGTGTGCTGCAGGATTGGGGCGCCGCGGAGCACGGGGGTGGGGGGGGCAGATAGGTATCTCACAGGTGGAGCCAAGCATGCCGAGGAGAGGCCTTTGCTGTTGGCACAGAGGGATCGCAGGGGGCGAAAGCAACCCTGGGGCCGCGAGCTGTTCCTCTTGGGCATCTCTCCTGGCCCCACTTCCCTGGGAGTCGCTGGGGGCCCTGGGGCAGAGGGGCTGGGAGTCGCCAGCCGCAGGGGCCCCAGGGCGGGCTGCCCCCCACGCAGGCGGCGGGCTGGACCCAGAGCTCGGATCCCTCAAGAGAGCCCAGAGATCCCCCCACAGTGGAGAACAGGGTGGCCCCTGCAGGTCCCAGGGGAGGCGCGGGCCGGGCAGCGGGCCACCGATCGGTCCTGAGCCTGGGCCACGTGTGGAAGTCCCTGCGTGGGGACAGCCCCGGCCCCTGGTCTCACGGCCAAGAGACCAACCAGGAAGGCTGGTCCTGTCCCTGCGCCTGGAACTCCAGCCACCCAGAGAGGAGCCTGCCCTCCGCTCCTGTGCTCGGCCGCGGCTGGCTGCCGTTGGGGCCTGCCGGAGGCTCCTGAAGCCCAAAGGAAGATCAGTAAGGAGGGCTTTGGGTCAAGCAACCCGGGTTTCAATCCGAGCCCTGCTCCTTAACAGCTGTGCGCTCCCCCGTGTTGACCTAAGCTTCCCGGGCCCCTGCGGCTCTTCTGCAGAAAAGGATAATGACTGCGACCTGCAGGGCGGCCCCGGGGACACGCAGGCGGGCATTTACTGCCGCACTTGGAGGAGATCAAGGGCTCAGCACATAGTAGGTGCTACCAATATTCCCATTACTAATAATGACATCGATACTCCCCGCGTTCAAGACTGAGCTCCCGGTTCGCCACCCCCTCCCAGGGCCCACATCATTGGGGACTTTGAGAGCCTTTTAAACTAGAACCGAAGGTGAAACCGGAAGATTGGTTTTCCCGAACAAAATTGGCCAGGGGCAGGGAGGACCGCGGCGAAAGGATTTTTTTACAGGAGCAAGCGGTTCCTCAGAAAGGGCTAAGGCAGGACGCCGGGGGCTCAGTAGTTGAGCATCTGCCTTCCACCCAGGCCATGACCCCGGAGTCCCGGGATCGAGTCCCGCGTCGGGCTCCCCGCAGGGAGCCTGCTTCTCCCTCGGCCTGGGTCTCTGCCTCTCTCTGGGTCGCTCTGGAATAAATAAATAAAATTAAAAAAACAAAGGCTACAGCCCGGGAGTCCATGAACAGGGCGCTAGCCGGAAAAAGTCCTGGTGGGGAGCGAGCGAGACCCTCCCAGGCCACCACGGAGCCAGAAGAGCAGGCCCTGGAGGACCGCAGGACGCTGCCCAGAGGATGCCCTCCCTCCGGGGCGGGAAGCTGGGAGGCTTTTCTCAGACACCTGCCCGAGGACACCTGAGCCTCTGGGTGGCCACGCTGATCCCATTAGACCCCGAGGTTTGCTGAGGGCAGCTCCTGGGGGTTAAACCTCTTCCTCAAATGGCAGGCTGCGAGCCAGGCCGCGGGGCGGCTCATGCCCTCCTGCCCTGGCCTCAGCGCTCGGCCTTCTGCGCAGGAGCCTCCCGGGTCAGTCTGCGGTTAACGGTGAGCTTTGCCTTTTTGTATCCCCTGCGTCCCCTTCCTGGGGAAGCATTTTATCTTCACAAACTCAGTACCAGTCCCTGTTTTTCCATGCAGAGAGGAAATAAATGACTTGCCTAAAGTCACAAAATGGCAAGTGATAAAGCTAAAGGAGGGTTTCCATTCTCTCGACGCCCGGCCTGGGGCACCTTCTACTGCACTCCGATGCTCGGGGGTGCTCCGCTGACAAGCAGCGGTGGCGTCATGTAGGATCCCGTTGGAGATGTGGTCTTTGTCTACTGAGCCCGCAGGTCCAGGTGCAGCCTGGCAGTGTGTGGTCATGCCCTCCAGGGGATTTTGATTCGAACCAAGTACTCCCCGTACCTGGGTGTCCTGAACCTCCAAAGATAGGAATCACCAAAGGGCCGGCCCCCAGGGTCGCTTCCCTCAATTTCCCCAATATGAGATCTGCGTAGGCCCCACCTACATCTGTGAGGGGCTTAGGAGTCAGGTTTGGTTTTCTTTTTAGTTGTCCCAGGTAATTTTGAGGTCCGGGCAAGCTTAGGGAACAGTGACTGATGCTGTTGCATACGAGGCCAGCTTCATAAAAGTCATGGTGTGCCGAGAAAAACCATTATAAACCCGAATTATGGGCTGTCACACTGGAATCAAAATAAGGAATGATCTTTCCCTCCAATTCACTAAAGGTACAGGAGCAGGGAGGCCCACCTGGATTTCCCCCCCTGCTTGCCCGGGGCGGGGGCCTGAGCTCCCCAGTGGCTCCGTGTCACACGGGGATGCCCAGCAAACCGTGGCCAACGCCCAGGATGCCCCTTGAAAGGAAGCATTTGCTGGGGGGCAGGGCGATGGCTATGCCCCCCCATGGGCAGCCCTGCCTCCTGAGGAAAACATGCACCTGTTCCTAAAGGATGTGGGGTGAAGAGAAGGGAGCAGCAGCCCACCTGTTGATGGCAACTTGCCGGGCTGCTTGGGGACCGATGAAAACCCTGAGCAGGGAGGAGAGGGCGGCTTGCAGCGACCAGGCCGCAGGGGACCACCCTGCGGAGATTTTGAGAAAAACGTCTGTGTGGGCCCCAGTGCGGCCGGCTGGATCCGAACCTCTGGGGCCAGGGCTCCAACCTGCTCTTCTAACTCACTCCTGCCTTTACTCAGACTGAAGTGGGAGCCGCCGCATGAGCCTAATTAATTCCAAGGTTCAAAACCATCTCTGCGGCTGCCTTGGCCGCCCCTTCCCATCACGGGGGGGGGGGGGGGGGGGGCAGGACCACCCCCCGCCAGTGACATCCCCCAGGGCCTGCCCGAGCTCACGCGGGGTGCACAGCCCACACCCGGCCGACAGCCGCGCTCCGAACCTTCCAGCTGGAGCACCGGGTCCCGGCCCACTAGCCGCGTTTTATTGGTGAGAAAAAAGCACACCCAGGAAAGTTCTAGGCCAGAGTGCTCAGCAGCAGTTTAGAGCTGCAGCTGAGGACGGCGGCCACCGGAGCTCGCCCTGGGTCCCGGTCGGTCCCTGAGTGTTGGGGCAGGACCTGCCCCCCTGCCCCTGCGTGTGCCCGCCGGCGTGACCCCGCGGGTGTCACGGTCGCGGGCGCGTCCCCGCCCACCCCCGCCGGCCCCGCCCCGCCGGCCCCGCCCCGCCGGCCCCGCCCCGCCGGCCCCGCCCCGCCCCCGCCCGCGCCGTATTACTTGGTGTATCGGCGCATCCCCGGCGCGAGCGGCGCGCGGCGGCGGAGGGACCCGGTGGGGCCGCGCTCCCCGTGCCCCGCCCTCGGGAGCCGCGGCGGTGACGTCACGCATTACGTGAGCGCCGCAGCCTCGGGCTCCTCTGCGGGGCAGCGGGGCTCCAGGCCGCGGGCGGGGGTGGGGCGGGGACACTCCGCGCGTGCTTCCCGGGACGACCGTGCCGAGTAAAAAGAGGAGGCGCAATGACGTGGGGACGAGTCCCCGGTCTGACGGTCTGACGAGCTTTACCCCAGGGGAGGCTGCGCTGACTGGCGTGGTCCGGGCTCCTACATGCCTTATTTCATGAGGGGCCCCGAGTAACTCCGCAGGGACGAGCTCCCCTGTCCGGCAGGTGCCACGAGCCAGGTGGCTGCTGTGCACACGGCGACAGCACAGCGGCAAAGGCAGGCCCGGGTCGCCCGCCGAAGAGAGAAGTCTGTCTTCTAAGTCGGAATTTTTTGCAACTATTGGGCAACTTCATGCAGCGCCAGGGAGGCCCCTCTATCTCCTCTAAATCTCCATCAGCCCGCCACCCCGCAAAGTCCAAAAAACATGCAATATTTTCAAAGCAAAGCATGGCTTCTGTGCAGATTAGATCCCAGGGAGGGCCTCCAGCCCCCTCCAGGCGTGTTGCAACAGCTGTCATTCCTGGCCGCATCGACCTCCGGCCCTAAGGGAGGGATGGGTCACTCAGTTAAGTTCGGCACAGGTGTACCTACCTGGCTTGCCAGACACGGGGCCACTCTTATGTAAGGTGTCCAGAGACCTGCTGGTTGCATGGGCTCATTCCTCTGATGTGAGACACAGGGTCACCGCTGTCCACCCCCTCCAGGTGGACGGTGTGTCTTTACTTCAGAATGACTTTTGAACTAAGCTTCTTCGGACCAATTTGTTCCTCTGCACAGGACTGCGAGGTTCCATGGCACGCTCTGATCCCGGACCCGGTGGTGAAAGGAGGTTTAAGCAGGGGCACCCTGTAAAGCCACCCAGCCGGCTGTGACTTCCAATATCGGTCTGCTTTGGCTCAGAGAATATTTTAGATTCCCAGAGTTACACAACTGTGTAACTTTGCGTCAGTGATGGAAAAGGTGTCAGTCTGCTCCGCATCCCTCTCTCCACATCAGGAAATGGGCTTTTGGCTCGCAGAGGGGTGAGGTGTTGTTTGGGACCACAGGGTCCACTGGGGGCACGAGCAGCCCCTGGAAGTAGAAGGTTGGGTGGGTGGTCGGCTCTCAATCTGGCGAGTGGCCCCGGGCATGCTGCACAAGCACTCAGTCCCCGCGTTCCCAGTTGTAGAGTGGGAGGGAGTACGCTCACCTCATGAGATCGTGGCGATGATGACACACTTTCATAAAGACCTTAGCTGAACACCTGGTTTTGACCGAAGGGACCTGAAAGTGCTCACTTCCCTCCTTAAACTTTCTTGTCATTCCCTTCTCCCCTCCCACGACGGCCGTGCACGGACACTCAGTCGATGGTCCAGGAGTTCACGGCACAGGCAGTGTTTATCCTCAGATCAGCAAGCGTCCCTGGGGTGCCTGTGCGTGCACCATATATGCTGCGTGGGAGGATTTAAGCAAAGACAGCCCCCACTTCAGGAAGGCCTTCCACTCTCCCCCAGATGGCAAGGAACATACAACAAAAACAAACATTGGTGGGAAAAAACTCCAGGTTAAGCCGGAGTTAGCTGAGCCGGATTTTAGTCCTATTTCCGATTTCCTGTGTGACCTGAGCTGATAATGATAACATTTATTGAGGGCTTAACACGTGCCAAGCATTGGGATTATCTCACATAATCCTTTTGGTGACCTAGTAAAGTCACTCCTGATATTATCCCCGTTTTACAGATGAGCAAACTCAGACTTAAAGAAGTGGGTCACTTAGCTGAGGTCATGGTATTCATGCCAGAGCCATACAATATGTGGGCCAGTCCCTTAGCCTCTCCGGGCCTCAGTTTTCTTTTCCCAGTGAAAGGGGAAGTCAGACGGCATGTGGGGTCCCTTCTAGCTCTTTCTATATTTAAAAAGAGAATTACATAAACATTTTAGAGAAGTTAGGCCCAAGGTGCCTAAGAGTGACACTGAGTGGGGGTGGCTGCCTCATTTCACGTGGGTAGAAAGACTCTAAAATATTTCTTAGGTGTCCCAGCTTCACATTTGCTACCCAATAAGCCAAACAAAGAAATCCTCCTCCAAAGCTTCCTTCCAGTTGATTTAGAGTCCTGAAGCTAATTTTGACCAATTGGAAGGAAAAGCTGAAGATGTGGCCTAAGGAATCATGGCTTGTCACACCACAGATATACATGATGGGAAGCCCACACTCACACTCACACACACACACACACGCGCGCGTTGGCACCGTCTCCACCGAAGCTCAGGGCTGACTTCTCCAGCCCAGTTGTCATGGCAACAGCAGCTGCCAATAAGATCATGGAAGACAAGGTTATAATGGCAGCGGTGCCTTAATATTTTACCTAGCAAAACCACTTAGATAGTAAGAGGAAGGACCATAAATCATAAACTCACGGAAGGCCAGGCTCTGCTCCTTGGATGGGTCTGCGTGCACGTGGGGGTGGGACGAGAGGTGAGGGTGAAGGCGCAGGAAAGGAGGCTGAGGCAGGCGGGGGAGGATCTGTGAGGCTGAGCCCGGGGTGCTGTGCAGAGCCTTGCCTGCTGTGTGTGCATCAGCAGCCGGGCTCCCCCATAAGGAGTGGGGCTGGGGGGCTCCCATCCTCGATGAGAAGCCCAAGGCGACCCTGATGGAGGAGAGGAGCGGCCCAGGGGAGACCTACATGGGAGCCAGTGAGTGGCCCCGCAGTGCTCACAGTCACCCGCAGGAAGCCGGACCCCATTGACCAATACCTTTCTGGGGGTGCCTGGGGGGTCAAGGGGTGAGCGCCTGCCTTGGACCCAGGGTGTGACCCCGGGGTTCCGGGATCGAGTACCGCATCTGGTCCCTGCAGGGAGCCTGCCTCTCCCTCTGCCTGGGTCTCTGCGTCTCTCTCTGTGTCTCGTAAATAAATAAAATTTGAAAACAGAAGAGACACCTTTCTGGTTGCCTCCTTGGTCCCTTGCGGCCTATGGGCTTGCACGGCCTGGTGGGTCTCCTGGAACCAAGGTCCTGAAGGGCAGCTCCACTTGCTTCCCGGGTTTCCCTCTGTGCACAGGAACCCGAGCGGAGTGGGGGTGGGGGGGAGGGCCAGGAAGGCTGCAGAGGGGAGACGGGGGGGGGGGGGGGTGCAGGGGGGCAGAGGGGAGGAAGGGAAAGGGGAGGGGAGGCAGGCAGGAGCAGGGAGGAGGGGAGGGGAGGCAGGGATCCCAATCAGAAGGCCCTCCTCGAGCGATGACATGTGTGAGAGGAGATGCTGAGCTGTGTGAGCCTCAGTTTCCCCTCTGCGCAGCGCTGGGCCTGCCCAGTCCCCTGCACAGGAGTGAGGAGGAGGCAAGGAGCGGCGCGTGCGAGCCCTGGAGCAGGTGTCCGTGTGCCCGCGGCCGGTGGCCGTCCACCATCCTGGGAGGCCGCAGGGACGGAGGAGCACACGGCTTCGCTTTATTTTTTATTTCTTATTGTGGCAGAGTGTACATGACAAAAAATTCACCACATTCATCACTTTTAAGTGCAGAGTTCACGCCCGGCCACCCTGTCCCCCGCAGGCCACATCCCCGCCACCGCACTCTCCGATTCCTATGACCTGGCCCGGCCAAGGTGCCTCACTGTAGCGGGGTCACCGGACCGCTCACAGCGGGTGGGCGCCCTTGGCGCGATGTCCTCAGCCTCCCCGTGTGGAAGCTTGTCAGAAGGTTCTCTCGGGGTTCGACGAGCTTCCATGGTGAACACGCCATGCGCTGCTTCTGCACCTGCCTGTGAGGACACGGCTCCGTCCCCATCCCGGTGTCACGGGCCCGTGGGAGACACCTGCGCCCTGCCTGTGGGGTGGAGAACGGGAGGTGGACCGGCTGGAAAGGCCCTTGTCCCGCCGCGGCCCCGGCCGCCCCCCCGCCCCCGCCCAGCCCTGCCGACACCTGCCACCTGGGCTTCTGGGCCGGGGCTTGGAGCTCCACCCGGCCCGCGTGAGGTGGCGCCTGGTCCGCAGCACCTTTCCTTGCTCTGCACCTGTGCCAGCAGCTGCCCCGTGACGTGGGCGCCCCCGCTGGCGGCGAGGTGCAGGCCCCGCGCGGCGATGCCGAGGGCCGCTTGCTCCGGGCCGAGCCCGCCTGCGCCTCGCGTGCCGCCCGCTCCGCTGCCCTCAGCGCCTCGGTCCCCTGAGCCGGTCCCGAAGGCTCGGCCACCGACGTCAGCAGGGGCTGTGGGTCCGTCGGGCTCGGAGCACCAGGCCCCCCCCCGGGGGGGAGGGGACGACAGCTGTTCTCCCAGCTGCGCTACACTTGGTCACTTGGCAAAGCGAACCGTCAGGTGACTGGTCTTGGCGCTTGGCTTCCCGGTGCGCCGCCCAGGCCCACCCGAGAGCATGCTGCCAAGGTGACTCCTACGGATGCTGCGCAGATTTGGAGGCAAATGCTTGACGGATGGAAGTTCGTGGCCCAGCGAGTGGGACAGAGCAGGTGCGAGGCGGACGGGGGCACCTGTGACCTGGGGTCACATACCCGGGGACACGTCCCAAGCGGACGCTCAGTTCAGCGCTGGTCCCTTTGGGGCCTGGGGGGTGCGGTAGGGGGAACTTTGTGGTCTCACTTCAGCCCCCGACTCCTCTTGCTTGTTCAGCCACAGGCGAGTGTCGCTGCGGTAGCATCACAGGCGGTTCTGAAGCAGCTACTTTAGGGGAACAGGGGGGGTCGGGCTGCGGATTGGTGCCTTCGCAGCCGTGTAGCCAAGCCGCGTCCCGGGCAGGCTCCACGGAAAGCCAGGCCCAAGAGGCGGGCCCTGGGGTCCCGAGGGCCAGCGGGGCGGGAGGGACCCAGGCAGTAGGGGGCCCCTCGGGAGCGGGGGCCTGGTCCGCGGGGCCCACGGGGCCAGCCCGAGCCGGGGTGGCTGTGCCGGGCTCTCCTCCCGACTCGGCCAAGCTGAGGAGCCGTGTGGGGGCAGAGGGTACCTACCGTGCCTCGCCTGGGCTGTGGCCACCTGGCACCGGCTCCCTGCAGGCCTGGCCTGACCCCCTCCCTGCCCTGGCGCCCTGGGCCGTGAGCCACCCTGGCTTCTCTGCAAACACACTTACAAACTGTACATGCATCTGGAAACGCCTCCTATTAATATGACTATTGGCCGTGGAGACATCCAGACTGTTTTAAAGCTGAAATCCTCAAATCAAGAAAAGAAGAGTAAAATAGTCGCTTGGGAGCAGCCCATCAGACCGCAGCTCTTGCAGTCGTGGGGAAAATCGTCACAAGGCTGGAGGGGCCAGAGCCACTCACCAAGGGGCTGTCCCGGGCGGGAGTGTCCAAACCCCGTGTGGATGGCGTCGGGCGCCTTTTGTTCCATTTTGGTTTTGGTGTTTTACCCCAGGGACGATGTGCATCTCGTCGTCAATGGCATCTCCCTTGCGCTTTGGTTGTTGAGAAAGTTCAAAGGCAGATTTGAGTCCAGGACGCAGTAGGGAAATCAGGCAACCAAGGGTCGAGACTGGTCTGGGAAGACCCCAAACCTCATGGGCAGCCTTGACATCTGTGAGCCTCACGGGGCTCAGAGGACTTACCGTGAGCTCCTTGCTCCCACCACATGTGGCCCCTCCCCCCTGGGGAGGCCCAGGTCCCGCTCGTCCCCACCTGGTCCTCGCTGTGATGGGTTTCACCTCCCTACTGGCTCAACACATGACTCAGACAGGCCGTCACATCCTCCCACCAGGACCCGGGGCTACGTCACCCCACAGTACTAGAGTGCGAGCCCTGGAGGTCTGGATGTCCGCTCCGTCCCTGTGGCTCTGCCTAGCTCGCTGTCCTCTCCCCGGGCTTGAGCACAGGTGACTCATGAACCACCATCATCCTCGACGCCTGTGCAGTGTCAAGTGTTGTGTGTGCAGCTATCTCCTACTATGTAGGGCCGGGGACCCCTCTCACAATGTGGTGAATAGAAGGCAATCAGCAGAGGGACATTTTGGGGGGTGCTGAGGGGCTCAGCTGGGTGAGCGGGGTCCTGGAGCCTGCTTGTCCCTCTCCCCCTGCCCTTCCCCCCGCTCATGTTCTCTCTCTCAAATAAATATCTTTAAAGAGAGAGAGAGAGAGAGGGACCCTTGAGGAGCATCTGCCTTCAGCCCAGGGCATGACCCTGGGGTCCCAGGATCGAGTCCCACGTTGGGCTCCCAGCATGGAGCCTGCTTCTCCCTCTGCCTGTGTCTCTGCCTCTTTCTCTCTCTCTGTGTCTCTCATGAACAAATAATAAATAAAATCTTTAAAAAAAAAAGCAAACTAGCAAAAGAAAGTTGTAGAAAAAACAACAGAAGGTGTATTTGAGAGACACCCACCTCCTGTTTCGTGTCTGCTGGCAATTGCAAAAGGCTCCTACGGTGGCCAGGGTCAGTGGGCCGACCCGAATCGTGAACTACTGAAACGTGATCTTTATAAAAGAGAGATTTGCTTTCTTCTTCTTCTTCTTCTTCTTCTTCTTCTTCTTCTTCTTCTTCTTCTTCTTCTTCTTCTTTCTTAAAGATTTATTTATTTATTTTATGATAGACATAGAGACAGAGAGGCAGAGACACAGGCAGAGGGAGAAGCAGGCTCCATGCACCAGGAGCCCGATGCAGGACTTGATCCTGGGAGCCCAGGATCGCACCCTGGGCCAAAGGCAGGCGCCAAACCACTGAGCCACCCAGGGATCCCCCAGTTTGCTTTCTTCTTGGTCCTATACTCATAAAACGAGAGATCACCACTAGAATCGATAAGGATTTTCTATTAATTCATTTTTCTAGAATCCACCCTGAATGCATTTGCCCACCCGAGGATTGTGAGTTTTATGGAGCAAAACTTGCCTCGCACAGCTCCCCCCCCCCGCAGCTGTTGGCCTCTGTGCGCAGCCCGTACCCGTGGGAGTCCCCCTGGAAGAAGGAACGAGAGCAGCATCCCCGGGCCCGAGGATGATCCCCCGGGGTAACCGGGGAAGGCGCAGGGGAGCAGCTGCCCCAGGTTTATTTCATCGACGATGGAAAATGACCCCACGGAAATGAAGCACATGATTCATCTGCACAAAAATGAAAGTTGCCGACCGCTTTGCCTCGTCTCACACTGAAACGGATGGAAATAACGTGCAATCTTGGGGGGTGGGCATCACGGTGCCCTCGGGGTCGCAACACGAAAGAACGGCTCGGGTTCCGCCTGTGTCTCCCACGGAGTCCGCGTCCCTGGGGACCTTTGTCCTGCATCCTCAACAGACCCTGGGATAGTCCTGATGGCTCGCGGAGGCTGGGCTGGGGACCACGGACGGGCTTGGGCCCTGTGAAATGGTTCCACTTGTACCGCTTTCACCTGCGTCTCTGTAGGTTCAAGCAAAGAATAGGAACAGTGCGGTTCTGAGCACGCCGCCCGGGGTAGCAGGTGAAGTGCAGGGGCTCAACGTCTACTTCGCGTTTCCTACAGCTTTTTCTTGAAATGACTGATGACCCTTTCCGTGTGGATCTGGTCTCTGCCTTCTCATCACACCGGGAAGGTTCGGAGGTCGTCGTATGCGTCTCCCCAGGACGGCTGGCCCTCTGCGTCCCCCTCGGCCGGGCGCTCTGGTTGTGCAGGTGGAGGCCGCCCGTGCGACACCAGTGTGGCGTGTGTGCCCGGTGGGCTCTGCATTACGACTGTGCGCTTGTTCTGCTCTTCTGCGCTCAGGAAGCCCAGACGAAGGAAACGATCCCAACGAGGAGTCCCACAGACGACACGCAGGACCCTGGACGATCTGAGCGTCGTCTCTGGGCCAAGCCAGCTCTCCAGAGAACCGCGGTCGGGGACCATCTGCCTTGGCCCGGACGTGCACCCTGCCATAGCCGCCTGACCATCCATCAACGGACGCCCTCATAAATTAGAATTCGGAGACCGCTGGTCATCGGGTAGCATGCTGACGCCGCCACCCACACGTTCCCTCGGTGAGTGGGTGCGCAGCAATACGGTCGCGCAGACTTACCCCGAGTTTCTCCGCAGGGGACATATTTTTTTTCCCTCCAAGGAAAATGTGCAGCTCATTGCTGATTATCATATTTCCCTTCCGTCTTTGGTGGCAAGGAAACTCAACGCCAAATATCTAGTCCAAAAAAGAAAGAAATAAAAATAAAAATAAATAAATTAAAATAAATGTTAAAAATAAATAAAAAACAAATATCTAGTCCAGGTTTTAGTAATTATTAAGGGCCTAGAACCACCACTGCCCCTTGCAAAGGGGAGTGGGCACACATGGGAATGATCGCCTTTCTTTGTCACTCGTCTGGGGTACAGATCTAGGGTGTCTGTGGGGGGAGAAAACGGGGTTGAAAACTGCTTTCTAGTCATCCTAGTTCTTCCTATAGTCCTATTCTTTTTGACTGTATACTGTCCTTCGATTTTATCATCTCAAATACAGCATTAAAAGACTCTCCCAAACTGTTGGGAAACAAGATATAAACAGAGAAAGAAGTGAGGGGAGGAAATAAGTCCTTCTACCAAGCCGTTTCTGGGAAAGGGGATATTTTGCCACTTTCAGGAGCCTTTTGGGTAAGTCATCACGTAAACCAGGATAGAGATCTCTGCAGCGCTCGGGGATAGTCGTGCCCATCAGAGAGCCGCAGTCTCCAACAGTCGAGACCTGGCTACCGGCGTACCCAATGCACAAGATTTTATTTATTCATGAGAGACACAGGGACAGACAGAGAGAGAGGCAGAGACACAGGCAGAGGGAGAAGCAGGCTCCATGCAGGGAGCCCGACGTGGGACTCGATCCTGGGACCCGGGGTCACGACCTGGGCCGGAGGCGGTGCTGAACCACTGAGCCATTGGGCTGCCTGGAATAAATAAAATCTTAAAAATAAAATGTGTGAAAGAAACGCCTTCTCCCTTCGGGACCAATCTGGCCCAAGCGGCCGGGCTGTGGCTGGGTTGCAGCGAGCCCCCGCGTGCCCCTGCGTGCCCTAGCCCCTGGTGGGTAGCCGGGCTGTGTGACTGCTCCAGCCCAGGCGCCAGGGTCACTTCAGGGCCAAAGCACTTAGAGATGGGCACGTGCATGACCTTCATTTTCTTCCCCTGCTTTGACCTCCTGGAACCCACGGGGTGAGATGGTCAGTGCTCGAGGCCGGGGTCGTTGGGGTGTGACGTCCCCGCCCAGCCCTGCGGAGTCCCCCGGAGCCCTGGGGCGGCCCCTAACCCACGACAGGACTTTCATGAGCAAGACATATATGCCTTCACGGTGCAGAGCCGCTGAGCCTGCGGGGTCAATTCGCTCTCGCAGGACGGTCGCCATCTCGATCGACGCATCTGTCAGCGGAGTCCAAGGCAGGGGATGCTCGCTGTAAAATCAACGGCTTCGGTTCAAACGACATTTAACGTTTTAGCTCTGGTTTTTTTTTTTTTTTTTTTTTTCTTTTTAGCTCTGGTTTGGTTTTTGTTTCCCATGAATGCCTTGGCACGTCAAGGAGACATGCCACGTCCCCATGGTGCTACCATATAAGGTTCCCGGGCCTACAGAGACCTACAGATCCTGAGCCGGGGTCCAGCCAGGTGTGAGCACTGCCCCCATCGTCAGCAGTGGAGGGTCGCCCCCCAGGTGTCCCGACGCCCGGTGGAACCCACCCCCGGACGGAGATACTTTCCAAGGCTCGGTGCAGCCTTTTCCCACAAAGACATTTTATTTTATTTTATTTTTATTTTATTTTATTTTATTTTATTTTATTTTATTATTTTATTTATTATTTTATTTTATTTTATTTTTTCCACAAAGACCTTCAAGTGCCAGATGCCAAAGTCCGTGGAGATGAGCTGCCTTTCAGTCCAGACGAACGTTGAGTAGCGACCTCGGTGTCTGCTCCTTGCTGACGGCCAGGACAGCTGCTGCTCGCGGGAGGGCCCAGCAGTGCGGCTTCTAGTCAATCCAACACAAGCGTCCTTCCCCTGGGTTCTCCATGTATTGCTTGGTACCTGCCTTGCCTCTAGGTTTGCTTCGGTCTGAAAAGACCGAAGAGGATCACTTGCTCACAGTGATCCTCTTTAGGCTTTATTGGAGGGCCCCGTACTATGGGGTTTGTAAAATTATTCCTTACATGCTTTATTGTGATGAAAACAAAGATAACACACTATTTTGTCACTGGAACCATTTCTACACGTACGGTTCTGTGGCACGAACATCATCCCAACTCCTGCGCATCCGTCATCGCATCTAGTTCCAGGACTTTCTCAACGCCCTGAACAGAAGGTCGTTAACGACGGGGCGACAGCTCCCCAGTGCCCTCTTCCTGCAGTGAATGCAGTGATGTGAGTCGGTGATGTCGCTGGGACCGGCCTTGTAGGTTCCTGCTTCACTCAAGCAGCCTTGTTAGTGAATGAGCTCTTCCAGTTAAGTCATTTTCCACATAACTAAACCACGGGATCCAAAACCTTTTTTTTTTTAATCTCCATAAAAATCTATCTTTTAGGGGCAGCCCCAGGTGGCTTAGCGGTTTAGCGCCACCTTCGGCCCAGGGCGTGACACCAGGTCCCGGAATCGAGTCCTGAGTCGGGCTCCCTGCATGGAGCCTGCTTCTCCCTCTGCCTGGGTCTCTGCCTCTCTCTCTCTCTCTCTCTCTCTGTGTCTCTCATGAATAAATAAATAAAATCTTTAAGAAAAAATCTTTTATTTGATAGGTTTTGCATAGGACATTTTTGTTTTCTCAGGACACTCCTGAGTTCCTACGCAGGGCATACCTAACGTCTTAGAAGGTCTCCTCGGGACAGCAGAGCCGTATGACACATTTATTTTTGAACTCCCTGAATGATGACGGCTTCGGGCCTACTGAAATGGTGGGTTCTCCATCTTTCCACGAAACGGCCCTAGACCTTTTTTCTTTTTTTAATATTTTATTTATTTTTCATGAGAGATGCAGGCAGAGGGAGAAGCATGGTGGGACTCCCTGCAGGGAGCCCGACGCAGAACTTGATCCCAGGACCCCGGGGTCACGCCCTGGGCCAAAGGCGGCGCTAAACCTCTGAGCCACCCGGGAACCCCCGGCCCTAGACCTTTTAGCTATTTGAGTTCGGCGCAATTTTCAGAGTTTTATTTTTTGCTCTTTTCTTTCCCACCAAGCTGTCAGCTGTTGTTTGTTTCACATCTAAGGTACTAGTTGGTGTTACTTTCTTTGTTTTTTAGTATTGAGTTGCCCTTTTTTTTTTTTTTTTTTTTGCAGAGCTAAATTTAATAAAATAAAATTAACCATCTTTCAGGTGAAGTATTCTGTGGCATTGAATGTGATCACTGTATAACTGCCACCTCTATCCGGTTCCAAAATGTTTTCATCACCCCAGGGGGAAACCTCAAACCCATTAAGCAATCAGGGGGCTGGGGTCTCTTCAACGACCCCTATGCCCTCTTAGTTTCTCCTCTGGGGGGCTGCGACCTTGGGCCCTACAACACCCGCTCCACTGAAGTAGGGCTGGCTAGGTTCTGCGTGCAGGGCCCAGGGTCCCCACTGGTGACAGTCAAGGCCATGAGGTTAATCTCACTACCACGTGACAATGATTGCTAGCTCCTCAGGGAGCTTCCCACCCCGACACCTCACACTTCTAGATCATCGAGGTTCCTTAATACATGTGACTTTCAGACGACACGTCAGAGCCCTGCCCATGACCATGCGTTCCTCCCACTGCTCACGACAGGCTTCCAGGTGGGAACCTGGGGCTGCGAGGGGCCTCGGCCCCCAACCTGGTCCACAGGTTCCAGACTCCCCCAGCCACAGACTTCTTAGCTACGGACCCTGCCCCGGACATGCTGCATCCGTGTCCCCAGGGTAGCACCTGCAAGCCTGTCTTTCTAAAACGTCCAACCATGCGATTCTGAGATGACTAATACGTGTTTGGAAATCCTCAGTCCCACAGCTCTTCCTGGCACAGCTTCATGTTTAAGGACGGAGCGCCGCTGTCCCACGGCGGGAGGCTGACCTGGGGCGTCCACCCCCAGCATCTGCTAACCTGGGGCGCCCACACCCGGGCAGCTGCTCACCTGTGAAGGCGCCAGCCATTGCAGCACCTGGAAGGCCAAGCGTGCAAAGCCGGGTGGGCTGTAAGGAGGAGGAGCGGGCACAGGTTGGAGCCCCCAGGGTCTCATTTCCGTTGCCCTGTCCTCACCTAGGCATGTGAGGGCGGGGCCGGACCCTACCTGCTTTGCTGGCAGAGTGGATCCTCCCGTGACGGTGCTGCCGTCGAAGACCCACATTTCCTGCAGCAGCTCTCTGCACCCTGGCGGCTCCCAGGCTGCCTGGAGCTGCGTGCTCGCCTGGCCAGGCCAGGCGGTCCGGCCGGTCACCCAGCAGCTGGGGGGCTGCGGGCAGCTGAGGTGACCCCCCAGGGCCTCACGTTCTTTGGTCAGAGCAGGCGCACACAGCAGCTGGGTGCAGGGCAGTGTCGGGTCAGGCAACTATTGCCTTTGTGGTTTCTTGGCTCCCGGCCTGCGAGGAGGCCTGCACACACAGGTCTGGCCTGGCCAGCCTTCTTCGGCCCTGCGTGGACGCCCTTGGGTGGGCCTGTCCCCAGCTCCCACTGGGAGGGGCAACAGCCGTCCAGGAATCCCGTGGTTCCGACGCCCCGGAGACCAGAGGGCATCGTGGGGCGCGGGCCTGTGGCTCCCTCAGCGCTCACTCCTGTCTCTCCAGGCGATCACCCCATGTTTGCGCAGGTCTCCCCACCGGGCCACCTGCCCGCACAGGCTGACTCCGCTGGGCTGGACGGGGCGGGAGGCTTAGCCCTGGACTACTCTGCAGGGAGACATTCCTGAATGTGTTATCATTCGTGGGTAAGCTTGTGGCTTGGGCGAAGCGGACTCAAGCAGAGAAAAGAGGAAGAAACGTCTGTCACTCTTCAGATAAAACTTCCGGTAGCAAGGCTTCCCCGTCCCGGACACTGGTGTGCCGGCCTCGTGCTCCGGCGGCTGCCGTCGAGCCCCCGAGAAGGGCAGTCGGCCCGAGCACACCCCAGGGAAGGCAGAAAGGACAGGCCAGAGGAGACGAGGTCCTCGGTGGCGTTTGTCACCCACGGAATCACACACCAGGAAGCTGAACTCCGGGACCTGCCACTGATATGAACCAGTAAATCCTCTTTATTCATTAAGCCAGTCAGAGCTGAGATTTCTATTCCTTACACCAAACCCTCGGGAATTATTCATCTGCAAGGTGCATTCCAGTTTCAGATTGTCAAAGATCTCGGGTTTGTCTGTGAATCCCAGTCATCTCCTTTTTGTTTGTTTGTTAAGATTTTATTTATTTATTCCTGAGAGACACACACAGAGAGAGAAGTATGATGTCAAACTTTTGGATTTTTGCCAATCTGATAGGTTGGAAATAAAATATTTATATTAAATTGCATTTAAGTGTTGATTGGGAATTTTTTCCTAGAGTCTGTAATCAATTTATTCGTAGCCTTTGGTCATTTATCTATCAGGTCGTCTTTTTCTGCTTGATTTCAGGAGCTCTTTGTAAAATGGGCGAGCATGGCAGGACCAAACAAAGTCTCTGCCTTCACAAGGCCAACGACTTCCCATGAATGATCTCTTTCTATGACTGGTGCTGCTAGAAAGAATTCTCTTCCTTCAATACAGAGACTGAGGCCATGGACAGCAATGATTGATTATCTTGTCATTGTCTTCATCTGTGAGCAATTTTCCGGTTTGACCTACTCTTCCAGGAAAATAATCTCTATTCCTAACAGAATAAATCAATTTCCAAAAAGAGAGGAATGTGCACTCTTGCGGTTATTAAAAATCATGTTCTCAGAAATATTTAAAGAAATGGGGAAGTGCTTATGATGTATTGTTACATAAAAAGGCAAGCCACAAAGCACTGTGCACAGCATAAAACCAGTCGCATAGGATATATCTAGCCATTAGCATAGGAGAAAAAGTGGAAGATTACACCCCAAATGTTAATAGTGGTTACCTCTGAGCACTGAGATTATGGATGATTTTAATTTTCTTCTTCAACCTTGCTCTATTTCTTAATATTTTTTTTTTACAATGAACATGTATTGTTCTGAAAATTGGCAATACTGGCAATATTATTTTTCAAAATAATAAGATTGAACAAAATTTAAGCTAAACTTTCTGTCTTGAGGGAACAGGTGCAAAGTAAGTGATACTAGGGGAAAGTTTATCCTTTTCAATCCTGTGAGCTCACTGATGCTCAGGATCTAGATATTTTCAGTACTCCAGTCACATTCAGCAATAATAAGTTTATTTGCTATTTCCCCCAGAGACTGTAAGGTGGGTTTTCTTTTTACGATTTTATTTATTTACTCATGAGAGACACAGAGAGAGGCAGAGACACGGGCAGAGGAAGAAGCAGGCTCCATGCAGGGAGCCCGACGTGGGACTGGATCCCAGGACCCTGGGGTCACGCCCTGAGCCAAAGGCAGACCCTCAACCCCTGAGCCACACAGGTGCCCCAAGGCTGTAAGGTTTATTTGGAACAGCCAACATTTTATAAATTGTGAATTGCTGAGGATCCCCAGCTCATCTAAATCAACTCCATCTCAATTTCAAATTTCTAATCAGGGCCTGGTCATTTTCCAGGCCCTGAAGCCAGGTACCATAGACTTGCCCATCTTCCTCCATCTTCATCCCACACAACTGTTCTGATCACCTAATGAGTCTTTCTTTGAAATATTTCTTGTAGCTATTTATTCCTCTGATGTCCCAGCTACAATACCCATCATGATTCAGACTACCTGTTGCCTTCATTATCACTGCAATCTTCTCCATTAGAGAGACATGTATTTTGAACAAAACTGCCTAGGTTTAAATACGGGCTCTACTTCTGCATGACTTCAGGCAAGTTTCTTAATTTCTATATGCATTTCTTTCTTCATCTATAAAATGGAGATAGCAATAATTTCTAATTTATTTATTTGTTGTGAAGAAATACGTGTAAAAGCACTTAGAACGGCAACTGGGCACATAGTTAATGATCAATAAATCTTAGCAATATCAATTATATTATCAATTTATTTGCATTTGCTTTGGGCCTCTTGGCTAGGCCAACAATCTTGAGTTATATCATGTCACTCCTTTGGTTATAAGCTCCCCCATATGAGTTTTGTCCTGGGAGTGGCTGACCAGGTTGTTTGAGACAACATATCCAGCTGGGAACAAGTAGAAGTGCTGGACATCTCAGAAATATCTAGTCAGAGAGAATTTTTGAGAGCAAGATCTGAAAAAGGAATGCAGTAAAGGTGAATGACATTTGAAACTGATTCCAAAAGTGAAAGCAGTAAATGAAAAGCTGGAAAGTATGAGCAGAGGTTTCAGCAACATAAAAAGGTTTAGATGGATAAAATTAGAGCTCTGAACCTCTGGAAAAAGAGAGCATCAGTAAAAGTAACCTATCATATAAGAAAACAAGTTTTGACAGATAGCCAAGATGGAAAAACAGATAGAGATCCACAGAAGATCTGGATCATTTAAATGATAAGACATACACTTTGAACTATTATTAATATGTTCATGGGATTAAAAAATCAAGGCGAATAAACATGGCAAAAGCCCCCGTGAAAATTATGTGAAACAATTACATGGATATTCCAGACCTGAATGATATCCAACAAATTAAAGTAAAGGCTGAACAGATAAGTTGAACAGCAGATTAGACACAGCTAAAGACACAATAATGAATTGGAATATAGTGAAGCAGAAAACACACAGACTAAACCACAGAGTTAAAAAAAAATGAATATAGAAAAGAGCATAATAAACATAAGGGACCCAGCAAAAATATTTAACTATATGTTATTGGAAATGGAAGAAAGAGGAAATTGAGAAGAGGTATTTGAAGAGATATGGCCAAGAATGTTCCCAAAATGATAAAAATCATACAGGATATGCTTCAAATTCCAAGCATGACAAATACAAAGTAAAGCATATTTAATTACACAAAATAAAACTGTTGAAGATAAAAGGCAAAGTCTTAATAGCAGCTGAAAACAAAACAAAACAAAAAGCATACTTACTTTAAAAAAAAAAAAAAACTTAAATTGATGATGACTTTTCACAGAACAGTGAAAGCCAGAATAACAACTAACCTAGACTTCTCTAACCAGTGGAAATATACTTTGAAAATGCAGGTAAATGGGATCATAAAGGATTGTATGTTTGAATAAAAGAATAAAGTTACCGATTTTTTAAAAAGACTTTATTTATTCATGAGAGACACACACACACACAGAGGCAGAGACACAGGCAGAGGGAGAAGCAGGGAGCCTGATGTGGGACTCGATCCCAGGACTCTGGGGTCATGCCCTGGGCCAAAAGCAGATGCTCAACGTCTTGAGACACCCAGGCATCCCTACTGATGTTTGAACTTCAGGGTTGGGTAGCTCCAAAGTACATTTTCTTCCTTTTTGTCAAGAATTTAGAACCAATGTCATGATAATACAGATTCATCAGAGACAAATGCTGATTTTGTCATCAGTATGTTTACAGAAGTTAAAATTCATTTCTTAAAATGTTTTGAAATCCTATAACCATGAAATACTCAATACTATGAAGACCAAAAAAATGAAAGGCTTATTTATTTACGCCACAGTAGAAACACGTTAAGCAAACCATTTTATAAATAAAATCTGTTAGATGGTATAAAAAGTGAAGGCAAAATAAAAGTATTTTCAACAAATAAGTGCTGAGAGTAGTCATCACAGGATCCATAATAAAGGAAACCTAAAGGGTGTGATTTTGGGGGGCAGAAGAAAATATCTCAAAGAGAAGCATAGAGGTGCAGCAAGAAATGAAGAGTGCCAGAAAGGATAAAAATACATGTAATTATAAATAAGTATTGACTTTACAAACAGTAATTGTAAAGCCTTCCGGAGTCTTAAATGTATGTAGAATTAAAATTCATGCAACAAAATGTAAAAAATGAGAGGGAGGGATGTAAATGGAGCTAAAATCTTTTAAGATTGTAGCATTATCAGCAATGTGATAAAGGTAAAAATATATATTGAACTTTAATAGTTCAAGGATGCCTATCTTAATCTCTAGGATAATTACTAAAAGATTATATAACTAATGAAATAATAAAGAGAAATGGAATAAGAAATTACTCTGAAAGAAAAAAGAAAAAATAACGCTGAATAAGTGAGTCTAGGGGAAAAAAATGCTAAGATGAAAGACCCAAATTGAAATATACCTCAGTAATGATATTAAATGTGAATATAAAGTAATACTCCAATGAGATGACAAACTGTTTCAGAGTGGAAAAAAACAAAACTTGATTATATGCTACTCACAAGAACAGCACTTTAAATATAAGGTCACAGAAAAGTTGAAATGGAAAGATAGAAAAGATATACCATGCCAACATGAAAAAAAGGTGATGTGCCATCCTGATATCAAAGTAAAGCTTAAGAAAAGAAACATTACCAAAAATAAAGAGGGGCATTTCATAAAGATAAAAGTTAATACGCTAAGAAAACATAACAATTGTAATTATGCATGTACCTAATAACTTAGCCTCAAAGTATATAAAGCAAAAACTGACAGAACCGGAAGGAGAAATAGATCTATAGGTATACGCTCTCAGTAACCGATAGAACAGACAGTATAAAAATCAACAAAGATATAGATAATTAGAATATTTTTAATAATAATTAAAAACTTAACCTAGTTTATATGTAGAGAGAACATGGCATCAAACAACTGAAGAACGCCAATTATTTTTGAGTGAACATGGAACATTTATCAAAATTTAATACATGCAGGGCCATAAAGGAAGTCTTGACAAATTAAAATAATTGAAATGATACAAAGTATACAAACCATATACTTTATATAGAACACAGATTATAGTGGAATTGAGCTAGAAATCAATAACATAAAGGAAATTGGAAAATACCCGTATTTGGGCAGCCCGGGTGGCTCAGTGGTTTAGCACTGCCTTCAGCCCAGGGTGTGATCCTGGAGACGGCAAACAAGTCCCATGTCGGGTTCCCTGCATGGAGCCTGCTTCTCCCTCTGCTTGTGTCTCTGCCTCTCTCTCTGTGTCTCTCATGAATAAATAAATAAAGTCTTTTAAAAAAATGAAAATACCCGTATTTGAAATTAAGCAACATATTTATACATAGCCAGTGGGTCAAAGAAGAAATTACGATAAACATCGGAAAATAGTTTGATAGTTAAAATGTGACATATCAAAACATGTGAGATCCAAGTAAGTGTGTTTATAGGGAAACTGATAGTCTTCAGT
Organism: Canis lupus familiaris; assembly: GCF_011100685.1. Classification (NCBI taxonomy): domain Eukaryota; kingdom Metazoa; phylum Chordata; class Mammalia; order Carnivora; family Canidae; genus Canis; species Canis lupus. The sequence goes on along the minus strand of NC_049243.1, from coordinate 237,626 downwards.
ACATATATTAGAAAAGAATAATGATTAAAACCGATGATTGGGACCTCTAGAATGGCCAAGTAAGGAGGTAGGTTGGGTTTGGAGCCCCCGAAAATCCCATCTCCAAACTATCATTACCATTTGACTAATCTGGCAGTTCAATGAAAAGCTCCCCTCTACAGGACTTGTCATTATTGGACCTAAGTCAATGCCTATTTTGTGCAAATAGCCCTATCCTCAGGGCATTTGCCAAAAAAAAAAAAAAAATAGTGGAATTTTTTTAATATCTCCATTTCCTGAGGCAGTGTTAACAGTTGGAGCTAATAAGAAGCTGAGCAATAACCGAAAAGGGAAAACTGGGGAATAATATGGAGACTCTGAAAAGTTCTAACATATGAGAATCTTGAAGGTCACATGTATGTGACTGTATACGTGTCCGTGAAAGACCTAAGGTCACGGTCTTTCACCTCTGGCTGACCCTGAGGTCTCGCACAAGCAAAGAAGTGAAGGCTAACACAGAATTGTAAACCACCTGCATGAGCCCTGAAGGCACGAGGCAACACACACACCTGTACCCAGTCCCCCAGCAAAGAAAGGGAGACTTACCACTTCAAGGAAATCCCTTAGTTTAATCATTAACTGACCACTAGGCTGAGCAAGCTGACTTCAGTGGCCACACGACAAAAAATGTAGACTTTTCAGAACTCATCCAGGAAAGTCACTAGATAAATAGTAACTACAACAACAAAAAAGAAACAACAAACCTGAGGAGGGGGATTTTCATTTCTAGGGCTGCCATGTTATATTATTTGTATTATAATTTTATTATTTAAGGTGATATTATTTAAAATTATATTATTTTCAACGTCCAATTTCAACTAAAACTTACAAGACACACAGAGAGGAAAGAACTGTTTACACATGGGAGGAAAAATGGTCAATAGAAACTGTTATTTTGAGCTATTCTCTTTTGGGTTAGAAATTATCTCTGAGGAAGGGGAATGATGATGGTCTTCCCAGACCAAGATTTTACATCAACTATTATAAATATGGTCAAAGAGAGGTGCCTAGGTGGCTCATTTGGCTAAGTGTTTGCCTTCGGCTCAGGTCATGATCTCAGGGTTCTGGGGTGGAGCCCTGCATCTGGCTTTCTGCTCAGTGGGGAGCCTGCCTCTCCCTCTGCCCCTCCCCCACTCATTTTCTCTCTCTCTCTCTCTCTCTCTCTCTCTCTCTGGCTGGCTGTCTCTATCAAATAGATAAATAAAGTCTTAAAAAATATATGGTCAAAGAACTAAAAGAAACCATGCTTGAAGAACCAAAGAAAAGCATGAGCACTGTGCTTCACCAAATAAAGAATATCAATAAATAGATAGAAATCATTTAAAAATAAAAATCAAATAGAAAGTCTGGACCTGAAAACGAAAAATAGAGGGGATCAAAATCGACTTGACCTGGTGGAAGAAAGAATCGGTAGACTTGAAGACAGATCACTTGAGATTACCCAGTCTAATCAAAAGAAAGAAAAAGGAATGAAGGAAGGTGCACAGAGCCTCAGAGAGCTGCAGGACGCCATCAAGCTACTAACTTCCATATAGAAGGAATCCTAGAGGAAGATTAAAGAAAGCGGAAGAAAGAATATTTGAAGAGATAATGGCCAGAGCTTCTCAAATTTGAGGAAAATCTGCACCAAATCTGTATCTCCGAGAAGCTCAACAAACTGCAAGTAATATAAACACGAAGAGAGCCACGCACAGGTGCGTCATAGTCAAGCCGTCAAAAGCCGAGACAGCATCTCGAGCGACGAGGGCAGCGGGAGAAGGGATGCAGCCCTACTAACCCCCAACTGTGACTGGACTTCCAGAAGGCGGCTGCCGGACACAATCCAGGTGGAATGTGAGGTAACAATCGTTTGCGAGTCGTTGGTGGCCACCCCACCGGTGCAAAGATAAAGACGGGGAAGTCCTTGTCTCTGCCCCTCAGTGTCTCTCCCTTCCTGGCCCTCCCTGCCCTGTGGTCAGGCCTGAGAGGGCCCAGGGGTCACAGCCGGCAGCATCAGGGCTCTGTGAGGTGACAATGACTGCCTGCCCTCTGACGGCCACAGGCCTTGCCCAGTTGGGAAACAGCTAAGCAGTAAGTAACTGTTGCCTTTCGTATTGGTTCCAAGCATAGAGTTTTATATGACATTTTCCTTTAAAGTAAGTTCCTGTCCTGAAGTGTAATAGTGAAGATTAGGCGTGTCCCTTTGACTCACGGTTTTCTGTCCCTGTAGATACACATTCACAGTCTTGTGTTATGTTTTATACCTGAATATGCGTTTGAATATCTTATGCTTTATATGTAAATAGACACCCAATACGTATTGGATATTGTACTTAATTTATCTCTTCCTCAAAGATAATTTGGTTGTGAGCAAAACTTGCGGATGAATTTTTCTCTAACGTTCGAACCCAGAGACTCCCCTTCATTCGGCTGCCATTTACTTAACCTGTACTGTGTACCAGGCGTTGCCCTGGATGCTGGGGGCGGGGATGGGAGACAAAGTGTCCCCAGTGGGACAGGAGGGGCATCGGCTCAGTCTGAGCTTGGAGGCAGGAGTGTCAGGCGAGGCTGCTAGGGATGGTGACGAGTCCTGAAGGGTTGGCTCGGGGAGGGGAGTTGGGGTTGAGCAGGCTGTCCAGGGAGACGGAGCAGCCTGGCGGACTGAGGGGCCATGTGTGGCCAGGGCCCAGGCATCGGGGATGGGGGCTGAGAGAGAGGGCAAAGTGTTTCTGTTCAGCGAGCACCTGCCCTGTGCCAGGTACCGAGCCAGGCACTAGACACGTGGGACCAGAGCGAGGCCCGGTGTCATCGAAGCCCCGGGAAGGAGCCCCAAATGGACCAATGTCCGCACGGCCCGGAAGTCAGGGAGGACAATGGGCCGAGTAGCAAGTGAGCTTGACAAGACGGTTTCGGGGAGTAAGGGGGCCAGAGGTGGGGGGGCGGGGGAGGTGAACCCGCAGCGCAGCTCGGGCTGCCCTCGGGGGAGGACCGGCCAGGGAGCTGGGGGCCCACTGGGGGGCCAGCTGGACCTGGAGGAGCTGCAGTGAGGGTGCAGCGGCCCGGCCCAGCAGAGGGAGCAGCTGCAGGGACAGGGCCAGCGTCCAAATTGCTTAATGTCATCCTTAAGTCATCACCGGTAGTGCCCCTCCTGACTCGTACACACATGTTCCTAGTGCAAACCCCGGCCCGATGGTGTTCACAGGCAGCCCCGCTCGAGGACGTACAGCGCTTCCAGCACTTACCAGCAGAATCCTGATTCACCCCTTTAATTATTTATATGGGTTTGTAGCCTACTCAAGCCTGAGTTACATAATGGGGTTAACCAAGGTGCCGACCCCACAGTCCAGTTGAGAGGATGCAACAGGGGAAGCCGGTGAATGCCCCCTGTGACAGGGCTGAGTACGTGTACGGGTGGCTGACGCTGTTACTGACTTTATCATCAGAAGGCTGGTTGCTGCTGACAGCGATCCGGGACCCCAGCTGACCCCCTAGGGTTCCCTAACCCACGTCAGCAAAGGCTTGTCGGGGGCCTGCTTTGTGCTCTCGTAGAGGGCAGGAATAAACGTAGGGCCTTGGAGAAGGAGTACTTTCTCCCACCTCGAGAAACAGTTACATAAATGGGACCAATAACCATAATGCAACATAGAAAAAGTTCCAAAATTCAATGAAACTCAGTTCAACTCAACCTATATTTTCACCAATCATGTCCTATGCCCATAGCTTCCTGTTAGAGACCGGGTTACGGGGCGGCAGCAGGGCACGCCCACACCTCTAGTTCCAACCGGGCACAACCAGTAAATAAGGGGAGTCAGTAGACACCGTAGTAGCAAGGAGGTGGTGATTAGCTGTGTCTGGAGGGTCCAAGTAGCTTTTTTTTTTAAGATTTTATTTATTCATGAGAGACACAGAGAGAGAGAGAGAGGCAGAGACCCCGACGGAGGGAGAAGCAGGCTCCATGCAGGGAGCCCAAGGTGGGACTTGATCCCGGGACTCCAGGACCACGCCCTGAGCTGAAGGCAGATGCTAAACCACTGAGACACCCAGGGATACCCCCCCCCTTTTTTAGGACTTCTTTATTTATTTAAGAGAGACGGAGAAAGAGAGAGCGAGCGAGAACACACACACACGGCGGGGCGGGGCGGAGGGAGAGAGCATCCCAAGGAGACTCCTCATTGAGCACCAAGCCCGATGCTCCTTCTCACAACCCTGAGATCACAACCTGAGCCAAAAACCAAGAATCTGTCACTTAACTGACTGGCCACCTGGGTGCCATGGAGGGTCCAAGTAACTGTCAGAGGGGACGGCGTGGACAGGAATTCTAGCCCACGATGGAGGGGAAGGCAACCTGTGCAGAGGATGCAGCCCATTCCTTGGCTCAGAGGCAGGGACCGAGGGTCTTGTCCGCAGAACTGGATGTAGCCTGTTCTTACTGACACTTAGCTTTGGGGACAGTGGGAAAGTAAAGGGAATGACAAGCAGGACTAAGGTCGCAGAGGCCTTCATTCGGGTGTTTGGATTTGACCTCTGGGGTCTTTGGAGCTTTGTGAGCAGGTGTGATGTGATGCGTTTTAGAAACGCTCCGGGGCTACGCAGGGGCGGACGGGAGGGTAAGGGTAAGGCCAGTCCCAGAGACACCGCTGCGGCTGTCACAGGCTCCTGGCCCGAACCGGTGAGCAGGGGCTGTGCTTTCAACACACGTTCACTGGGATGGCTGACGAGCAATCCGGAGTCTGCTGACGCTCCATTGCGTGGTGCTCGGCGAGGCCCACCCAGAAAGTCCCAAATGGGAATCAGGGTCCTCAGCAGGTGCATGCACCCCTGCCCTCCAGGCTTCTCCCCGTTATCCCGTGTCCAGCCCTTGTCACCCTTTGTCACCCCTTGTCGTTCCTGGAGTGTCTGTGGATAGGCCTGACGGTTGCCGCATCTCATACCTCAGCTACGGGACAAGGCGTTCCTCTTTCGGCTCCGTCCTGTTCTTTCCCTTTCTTTTCTTTCTTACCTTTCCTTCCTTTCTCCCGAGCTTATATTTTATTGTGAAATATAATACATTTACTAGAGTACGTAAAGTAGACCCGTGCATCTTAGCCCATTTTTATAGGGAACACACATGCAACCAGCACCCAAGTAAAGAAATAGGATCGCCGGCCCCTCGGAAGGCCCTCGTGTCCTCGCCTAGTCACGCCCTTACCATCACCCCTGCACCAGCAGCCACCTTCGGGACTTACGGGATTCACTTCCTCGCTGTGCCTTTTTGTGTTATCACCTATGTATATTTCCATAAACAGTAGATTTTTGCCTGTTTGGGAAGTTTGTTTTTTGAAATTCGTTGATCCTGCTTCTTTCTTTCAACATTGTGTTTATAGGACTCACCCGCACTGTTGCACATAGCTATGCTATCCATTGACGAATATACTACCATTTTTATTATTTTTTTAAATATTTTTTTAATTTATTCATGAGAGACCCAGAGAGAGAGAGAGAGAGGCAGAGACACAGGCAGAGGGAGAAGCAGGCTCCATTCAGGGAGCCTGATGTGGGACTTGATCCTGGGTCTCCAGGATCTGGCCCTGGGCTGCAGGCAGCACTAAACCGCTGAGCCACCTGGGCTGCCCCTATACTACCACTTTTAAATTCCATCCTATTGTGAGGCTCATTGGATTGTTTCCAGCATTGAGCTTTTCTGAACAAAGCTCTGTAAACATCCCTTTTTTTTTTTTTTTAAGATTTTATTTATTTATTCATGAGAGACATGGAGAGAGGCAGAGACACAGGCAGAGGGAGAAGCAGGCTCCATTCAGGGAGCCCGATGCAGGACTCGATCCTGGGACCCCGGGATCACGCCCTGGGCCAAAGGCAGGTGCTCCACCGCTGAGCCCCCCAGACGCCCCTTCATAAACATTCTTGTTCCTGCATCTGGGGCCTGAGTCATAAGTTCCTCAGGGGACATGATCTGGAAGTGCAGCTGCTGGGTTACGAAGTGTCCTCCCTGTGGGTCAGTATCGCCCCATGTTGTGAGAGCTCCTCTTTCCCATTCCCTCGCCAAAATCGGCATGGTCTCTCGCCTTACTGTTTTAAGCCTCGGTTCCCAAAAAAAGACTCTTCTACTAAAATAGGCCCCCTAGGTCAGTGGGTCTCACCCTCCGTTTCCCAGGCCCACGGGCTTGTTCTCTGGCGTGTGATACTCACGACCGTGTCTTCTGTGGTGCCCCGCAGGGTTTGACCAGCTGCCCTGGACGTGGCCGGCAGCCCTGTCCTCCGCCCCCCATTCCGGCTGCCTGAGAAGATGTTTCCCTTCAAGGTGCGCAAATGGACGGGGCTGGCTTGCCTCCGGGCCGCGGTGGGCTCCTCACCCAACATTCGCCAGAAGAAACTAATCCACAAGCTGCAGGAGGAAAAGGTTTTCCGGGAAGAGATGAAAATTTTTCACGAGAAAATAGAAGACTTCAGGGAGGAGATGTGGAACTTCCGAGGCAAGATCCGTGCTTTCCGGGGTCAGATCGTGGGCTTTTGGGAGGAGGAGAGACCTTTCTGGGAAGAGGAGAAAACCTTCTGGAAAGAGGAAAAAACCTTCTGGGAAATGGAAAAGTCCTTCCGAGAAGAAGAGAAGACCTTTTGGATGAAGTACCGTACCTTTTGGAAGGAGGACAAGGCCTTTTGGAAAGAGGACACCGCCTTATGGGAAAGAGACCGGAACCTTCTTCAGGAGGACAAGGCCTTGTGGGAGGAAGAGAAAGCCCTATGGGTCGAGGAAAGAGCTCTTCTGGAGGAGGAGAAGGCGCTGTGGGAGGACAAGAAGTCCCTCTGGGAGGAAGAGAACGCCCTCTGGGAGGAGGAGAAGGCATTCTGGGTGGAAGGCGGTGGCCCTTTTGCTGAGGGGCAGGTCCCTGACAACAGGCCCGGTGTCGTCGACGGGGGGCCGCCGTCACCAGCCTTCCCCCGGGGCAGAGCATGAGCACACGGGGCCCTGCTGGACGACGTGCAAGTCCAGGGGCGGGAGGAAGAGGCACTTCTCGGTCTCCTTGCTTCAAAGAGCTAATAAAGTCCCGAGGCGACGTTTGGGAAAACGTCTTCCAAGAGGCCGCTGCCTGTTGTGGTTCCTGTGATCCTGAGGCCACGTGCCCGCCCCGCGTGCCCGCCTCTGCACACAGCTTGCGCCTGGGCCCCGGCGAGCCCCGCACGGGGGAGTGGGTGTGAACCGAGAGCCTCCGGCTGCTCTTGAGAGTCCGCGTGGGAGGGGAGAGAGGCCGAGCCACCTGAGCCACGCACGCCCCGGATGAGCCGCCGTGGGACGCTCACTCCCGTCCGAGCCGTGTCCGTGGCCTGGGGTGGCAGCTCGGGGCCCTGAAGCGCTGGCTGGGCTCCCTCCCCCCTCCTGCAGGCCCGCACCTGCACCTGCACCTGCCGCCCGGCCCGCAGCGGGAGGTGGGCTCCCGGTGCCCACGGGGCAGCCACGCGGACCCTGCCCGTGTCTTCCCACCCACTGGGGCGTCACGGTGCCGTCAGCTTAGGTTCCTCTCCTTCCATTGTTTTAAAATCAAAACGCCCCAGGGAGGTCCTACCTTCCCTGAGTGTACACAGGTGTGACCCGCTGCTTACACACCCAATGTCTCCAGGGCCAGATGGTCTCCATGGAAGGGTATGGAGAGGACCGGATCATGGGTGTCGGAAGCATCAAGGCTCACGCCTGCTTCCCCCTTTCCGAGGCCGGGCCCCAGTTGTTATCAAGGCACCTGCCTACTTTGCTCTGTGCGCCCCCCCTTGCCGAGCTCTCTCCCACTCCCAGCTCACCCAGCCGTCCGCACAGCTGCCCGGGCTGGCGGGGAAGGCACGTAAGCCCACGCACAGATGTGGAGACCAAGACCCGAGAGGCGCGGTGACTCGGCATGGTCGGGCAGGCAGCCAGCGGAAGGGCTACCGGTAGGGCCCACGCGGCTTCCTGGTCCCCCGCCTTCCCTGAGACCTGCTCCGGGGCGAGGAATGGGGCCGTGGGGCAGCTCAGCCAATAAGGCGTAAGGCCTTGGGTGAGCTCTACAGCACTCCGTATCTTCACTGAGGTTTGGGGTGGCAGTGGGGGGACGGGGAGAGCAGAGGGTGGCCCGGGGGCGCTGAGCAAGCCCTCCTTGCCTCGGGAGAGGGGGCTCGCCCCAGGAGCAGCCAGGCCTTCAGGTCCCTCTGGGAATGTCGGGTTTCTGGCAGGACCTCTGCTTCCCGGGGTCGGGGCCAGGCAGTGGGAGCAGCTTCCTCCTTTATCACCCATGCTGCCTGGCACCGTCAGCTCCCCCATGGGCCCCTGGACGGGGACCTCAGCCCGCTGTGGGAACCAGGTGCCGGCGTGGAGAATCAGACTCCGGGGACGCGGCTGGGTGGCCCGACTCAGGAAGGCCTGTCCACTGGACGGTGTGCAGGACGGGGGACCCCGGGGCAGCCGGAGCCGCCGATTCAGTGGTCCCCTGGCTCTGATTCTGCCCCAGACAAAGCAAATAGAATTGTTCATCTTAAGACCAGAGAAACATAAACCCGGGGGAGCAGGAACTGGGGTGCGGTGAATAGAAAGCACCCCCCCACGTCCTTTAGCAGCATCCCACAGGAACCACGTGGAGACGGCTGCCGAGGGAAGGACGGGAGGAGCTGCCCAGAGAGGACACGCGTCCCTCTGCGATGCCCGCTTCCTCCAGCAAACAGCCACGAACTCCCACTGTCCCAGGCTCTGCTCTCCTAGGCCTAGGTGGGCAGATGGCAGGTAAAGGGGCCGGCGCGGCCTGCGGTGATGCACGCCCCGAGACCCAGAGCCGAGGAGAGCTGCTAGGCTGTCGGCAGTGGGGGGTGGGCGTGGGATCTGGAAGGGTTTTCTGGGGGAGGTGACGACGGGGTGAAGCCTACAGTCCAGGGGGAATTAGCTAAGGGAGGGGCTGGGGGGTACAGGAGGCCAACTGAGGCCCCCGACTGGGCAGGAGCTGGATTTCGCCGGTTCCAGACACAGCGTCTATGGCCGTGACTCTTCCCTTGCCACTGAATTCACTCCGAGGAGCGGTCATCTTCCCTGCAAAGCCTGCGCCCACCCAGACGCTCTTACCCGGACCTACCAGAAGGGGAAGGGTAGCCTTTGTTTTTTTTTTTTTTTTTTAAGATTTATTTATTTTAGACACAGACGAGCAGGGGAAGGGGCAGAGGGAGCGGAAGGAAGAGGATCTTAAGCAGACTCCCCCCTGAGCTGGGAGCCCAACAGGGGCCTCCGTCCCACAACCCTGAGATCATGACCCGAGCCGAGATCCCGAGTGTGTCGCTTAACTGACTGAGCCTCCCAGCTGCCCCACAAGGACAGCATTCTTGAAGTGCAGTGGGTTCCTTAGGAAGGCGGGATCCGTTCATGGGAGTCACCATTGACCCTTTTAGGCTGTGGACCACAGGCCTCAGACTCAAAAATACGATTCCTGGGCTCCACCCCAGGCTGGATCTCAATTTCTGGGGACTAAGCCTTAAAACCTATATTTGAAAGCGTGTTTTCCAGGTGATTTTCATGCAAGCTAAATTCTAGAAAACACTTGTATGTATAAAAAAAAGCACTGGGCTAGGAATCAAAGGTCCTGATTATGCGCCCAGCCCTGCAACTCCTGGCTAAGAGCTCAAGCACCAGGTTGACCCTCTGTTTCCTCAGCTACGGACGTAGTGGACCTTCGAACTGGAGAAGCACCTGTCGGCGAGTGTGGGAAGGGAAGAGAGTCACAGCGTAGCCTCTTCAGAAAAAAATCTTCCAAACTTATCCCCAAATTTCCTTCTTTTGACCCTTTAGCACCTTCGATGTGGGTGAGAGTTTAAGGGTCGCGTAAATAGTTTTTGGGAACTTTTTGGGTCACTTCTGTTTTGTCTTAGCACCTACTCTGGAATTTGGTATCTGTTATTTCCTGGTCCTTCAGCCAAAATTTCCTTTAAATAGTTAATTACGGGCAGCCCGGGTGGCTCAGCGGGTTAGCACCACTTCGGCCCAGGGCCTGATCCTGGAGACCCGGGATTGAGTCCCGCGTCGGGCTCCCTGCATGGAGCCTGCTTCTCCCTCTGCCTGTGTCTCTGCCTCTCTCTCTCTCTGTCTCTCTTTCTCTCTCTCTGTCTCTCATGAATAAATAAATAAAATCTTAAAAAAAAAATTGTTCGTTATGTCTCTATGGAACCAAGGTGATTATGGGACTAATCCACTCCAGTACGTACTTAGGATTTCAAGCTCCATCGAAGGTTATCTTCCTAATCACTGTTTCTCAATGAGCGTGCCTTTGGCATTTGGGTTAGGAAAGTCCTTCGCCATATGGTAGTTTCTAAAACTTTTATGACAGCGTCTCTGGCCTCACAAATGCCTACGCTGCCACCCAGCCTTTGATGACAACCAAAGTGACCCCCCATTTCCTCACATCCCAAGGGAGGCAGTTCTGCTCCATTGAGAACCATGTTTCTTAGCTAACATCCTCGGCTAAGAGGTGGTAAGTTTTCCTGAAGCAAGGATGAAAAGAGGAGACATTGTCAGTTAAAGATTACAAAAAAAAAAAAAGGCATGAACTGGCTTCTACTCCTTCTCTAAATCCCAATCAAGAATGGTAAGAGATTACTAGAAAGATATAAATCCACAGGAATAAAAGGAATAAGAGAAAAGGCAATAACAACAAAATTTTGAAAGCAGAAAAGCAGATGGATGAGTAGAGCTGACTTAGCAGAGGCAAAGCTGAACTTTAAACTGGCAACAGCAGAAAAAGCCGAGAAGCACCCCAGTTACACCCCAGAGCCACGTCCCTCCCCTGAGACTTAGGTGCTAGCACCCAGCTCCTCCTGGAGCGGGGGTAAAGGGGGGCTAACGGGAGGAAGATGGGGTGAAAGTCTTTTTAGAAGCGAACTCCCAGGGGCGCCTGGGTGTCAGCTGGCTGGGTCCCGCTCAGGTCCTGGTGTCAGGTGGGCTTTGGCTCTTTTTGACCAAGTGCCAGAAAATTCCGGCTTTACTCTCGATGCCCAGAGGATCCAGGGCACCTACTGCTCGGTACATGCCCAAGGAGACAGGTGAGAGGGTGAATGAGTGCGGGAGAGCGGCTCCGAGGTGGGCGGCTGTGACCCCAAGGCCCCCACAGGCAGGTGCGGACTCTGTAGGTGCTTCCAGCAGGGCCGTGACCTCACGGGGTCACATGGGGGCACCAGGCCATCGACTCCAGAGCCACACGGGGGTGAAGGAGACACCCCCTGATCTGCGGGGGGCACCCCTGTGAGAGTCTCACCTGCAGAGAAGGGCAAGTCCCAGGGGCGACTCCCCGAGTCCCACCAGTCGGTGCACCCACCCATCACTACTTGTTTTCTTGCTTTTGGGCCCCTTCGTTGTGGGCACCTCCAGCTGGGAAGGCTGGCTTTGCCCCCTGCCCCCATGTCCCCGCACCCCGGGCCCCCACACCGCATACCCCTGCACCCCGTGCCCCCATGTCCCCGCACCCCGTGTCCCACACCCCGGGCCCCGCACCCCACACTGTACTTCTGCAGAACGCAGAGCCGGTTGCTTAGCAACCAAATGAGATGCTGGCTTGACTGGCTGTGGACGAGGGTCCCTAACAGACTGGACCAAAGGCCCGGCAAAGCCTTAAGGGAAGGATGGCGGCTCGGGCAGGGGGCTCACTGCTCGGGCCCTGTTCTCTGTGCCCAGTGCTGTTCCGGACTTGGGGGGTCCTCACAGCAACCCAACAAGGGGCGCTAGGGTTAGCTTCCGTTACCAATGAGGAAACTGAGGCACAGGGAGCCCAAGGTGATTCGGACCCAGATCGTGTGGCTCCCGAGCCCTGGCCTTTTTCAATTAAGTCAGAACGGCGGACTCGGTGGGTTAAGCAGCCGCCTTCAGCTTGGGTCATGGGTCCATGCCCCAGGATCGAGCCCCACATCGGCCTTCCTGCTCAGTGGGGGTCCCCTTCTCTCCCTCCCCTACCCCTCCCCTGGTTCTCTCTCCCCCTCAAATAAATAAAGTGTTTAAAAACAGTAGCCCGTGTCAGGGCCCTTCCCGTAAAGCAGCTAAGACAGCTCGGCCCGGGCGCAGACCCGGCTCCCTCAGTCCCGCCGACAGCCATCTGGGCTTCGTGGGCAGCCTCTGGGGCCCAGAACTCCCGCCGCCGCGGACCTGGCTGAGGTGGCAAGCCCGCCTGCAGGCCGAGGCCCGGACCCGGTCCCACGGTGGCCTGGGATCCCTCTGCGCTCCCCGCCGCTGGACCTTGGGGCAGGGCCCCCTCCTGACCGCGACTTCCCCAGGCCTGCACCTGGCTCCCGTGATGGAAATGTGGGTGCGGGGAGGCATGGGCCTGGGGCAGGAGGTTGCAGGCAAAGACTGTCCTAGCAGGAGGAGCTGATGCGGCCCGGGGACCACAGTGGCCCCGGGACCACGGCGGCCCGGGGAGGCCACCCGACAACCTTTCCTGAGCCCCCCGGAGCCTTGTGATAGCAGCTGCCTCCTCCTCCTAAGATACAAAGACCGGTTTAGACCCAGATTCCAGAACCGAGCCTGTCACCCCTGCCCTCCTCTGTCACCTGGGCCTTCAGGCCCGGTCCCCCACGCTAGCCGTGTCTCATGGTCCCCCTCGCGTCCCTCGGGCCGCTTCCTCCCAGGCTCTCCTCCGTGAAGCTGGGGCCTCGCTGCCCCTCGCTTTCACCCTCGGCCCTGCACGCTCCCCTCGCATTGTTCTGTGCAGCTCCCCGGGGGGCTCGGGAAGGAAGCCGCGGGGCACTGGGAACCTGCCACAGCCTTGGCCTCTGGACCGCCTCCCACCTCCTCCCTGCGCTGTACCTGGACCTCTTCCCCAGTTACCTCCCCGTCTAACGGTCCCTGTTGGCCCCCCGAGGTTCGGTCAGGAGACCCCCAGCCCTGCTGGCCCGCCAGAGCCCCCCCAGCGGGTCATTCTAGTAGCATTTCTCCAGCCGAGACGGGGCCTAGCCGTGGCCAGGAGTCCGTCAGGTTCTTCCCCAACCGGATGGCACATGGGGCCGAGGGGCTGCCCCACAGGGACCCCTCGGGCATGTTGACGATTTCAAGTGCAAGTTGCTTTGAGCCAGCCTGGGCAGCAGGACACCCGGACCCTCCCCTGGCCCCGGAAAGCAGGCACTGAGCCCCCCTCCCAGTGCCAGAAGGCCAGCCCCACTGGGGGAAATTCGGGGCCGTGTGAACGACCCTTGTTACTTCCACCAGTTGCCCCCCCCCCACTGCCCCGATTCTGCTCAGATCCCCTACGGAGCTGCCGAGTCCGGGTCCTCCTTGTCCCGTTGATCCCTCCCCGACATATCGTCTCCTTGCTGGAAAAGCAGGAACACGGCCCCCACCGCGGTGGCTTCTTACGTCTCAATGTCCTCATGGGGCCTCTGCGCGGAGCCGGCCCGGGCTCCTCCCTCCTGTAGCTCAGTCCGGCTGGAGGGTGGAGACGAGTTGCCCTTCGCCTTCCTGCTGTGTGGACCTACCCCTGCACCGACACTGGCCTGCGTCCTGTTAACTCCCGGTTAACTTCTTTTCACCTCATTTGCGTTACGTCATCACTTACCCTGAACCTTCAGATTGCAACGATGGCTCATCGCCTCGTTTCTAAAACTGAACCATGGACTCAAAGTGGCTAATGAATGGAATGTGCCGGGACGGAGGTGATGTGTTGGGAAGTAATGGATGATGAGAAAGCGGGTCTGGGAGGGTCTAGAAAATCGATTTTAAGAGTCTAAATTCATTATTAGGCTTTGGAGACCATGAGAGGTTTTTATTTGCTTGCTTGCTTTCGCGTATGAACATTTCTTTTGCTGTTTACCTCCCCAAGCATGGAAGATGGGATCCGGCTAAACAGAGCACGGTCTGTTGGCGGAACCCTCCGGTGAGCCTGTGATGCCAGCTGGAGGCCAGGGGCAGGGAGGGGGACTCTCTCCGGATGCTAAGAGGCAAAGTCTTGGCAATTCTTAGCTGGTGGTAGGCCCCGGGATTTCTACCCCGCAGGGACTAGAGATCCAGGTGGGACAGGCCTTGAAGCTGAAGCCCCTTCTTCCATGAGTGGCTCGCTACGGCCCCTCTGTTGGCTTCTTCCTGTCTGTCCCCAGTTTATCAGGTAAATACCATGTGGCTCAGGACCTCAGGGGACTAAATGTGCTCATCCATGTAAAATGCCGGACACAGTAATTCCTCAAAAAATCTCTACTCCCGGCTTCCCTCCCGGCTGCGGCTCACATAGCACGTCCCATCGCACCGTAAGGCAAGGCGGAGGTCTCATCCGCCCTCTTTGTGCCTTCGGCTCCCTCGGCTCCAGGTGCTCAGTAAATGTCTGAGTTCGTGAGAGGATGGACCCTAATTAAGAAGGCCTTCTCCCAGCACTGAGCATCGTGTTTGTTTTTGACTTTCCTTCATTACAAAAGTCGCCACAACGGATGCATTTGGTCCCGTTTGGGGTAATTTCTTCTGTTTAGACTCAAGGAACCAGAGATGGTGGGTCAAGGAGTCCATCTCCCTAACTCCCTCTCCGGCGTGTCCGAACCAGCTCCGGATGAACGCGCTGGCTTTACACCTGAGGCAGAGAAGCCCATCTCTCTGCCTCGCCCTCTCTTCTGCTACCCACATGAAGCGCTTCGTTTTTGCCACTTCTGCTCACCAAGGGGACCGTCCCCGCACCCCGAGCAATCCTCGGCCACACCAGCAGGCGACCCACAATTTCCGGTAACACTGTCCACCTGGAAATAGCATCAGATCCCACGGGCGAAGGGCTCCGTCCCCCAGCTCGGATGCCAGTCGTGAACGGTGGGCTTCCAGGCCACCCACGACTCTGCCTGATTTGCTGGGAGCCCCCTCTCAGGTCCCGTGCTTTGCTAGAGCATTCACAGGACTCAGGGCAGCACCCGCTTACACGTATCACTTTCTTAGAGGGCATGCAATGATCCGGATGAAGAGATGCACCGAGCGGGATCTGTCCTCTTGGGACTGGCCCACATCACCCTCCTGTGTGGAATGTGTCCATCAAGCTAGAAGCTCCCCAAAGCTCGAGCCACTGGGGCTCAACACAGGCTGCCTCCCCTCCGTGTGCTCCACTATTAACTCTCCTTCCAACCCGGCCTCCCTGGAGAGGTTGGTGCCAGGAAGAGACCAATAATTGTTTTATTATTATCTCACAGCTACACACTTTGCTAATTTTGAGTATTGTCATTACAAAAAAAAATGGAGTCTTATTTTGGATTTTAAATTTGCATTGTTTTACTACCTATGAGGCTATACATTTTCTTTTTCTTTTTTTTATTTTTTATTTTTTATTTTTTTGGCTATACATTTTCTAATGGTTGTTTACTAGAGTTATTTCCTCTTCTGTGTGGATCCTCCGGTTACTTCCTTTGTTTCTTAAACTACAGGGTTTCTAGCATTTTTTTCGGACCAATGTATGTGAAGTATTTACACACTAATGATACTGTCTCCTGTCTTCTTTCTGTAAACTCTTTTCTCTTTCTGCTGTTGTATTATTTAGGTTCTGCTATATGATTTTATTTCAGTGATACTATGGTCACTCTTAATGTTTACAAACCCTCCAGACACATTTTTTTTTCCTGGAAAATTTATACTTAGAAAGTTCTCCTCCAAAAAAAAAAAGAAAGAAAGTTCTCCTCCATGCACAGACTTGATAAATATTCACTTCTTTTTTCTTTTTTTTTTTTTAACTTTTTTCTTTCTTTTTTTTTTACTATAGTCACAGAGAGAGAGAGATAGAGGCAGAGACAGAAGCAGGCTCCATGCACCAGGGAGCCCGACGTGGGATTCGATCCCGGGTCTCCAGGATTGTGCCCTGGGCCAAAGGCAGGCGCCAAACCGCTGCGCCACCCAGGGATCCCTCACTTCTTTTTTCTTCTGGTTTTTCCCCTCCTGTGGTTTATTTTTTAAGTATGTAACTCAGGAATGTATATGGAATTAGATTAATATTTGGTAATGAGGAATTCCCTCATAATACATTAAATAACTCTTCCTTTCTCTTTGTTATATATTAAATTTATATGTGATTTGATATTTGTATCTCTCACTTCTATTTAATGCTTTAGCATATTAGTCAGAATTTCCGAAAGGACATTATGTAAAAATTGGGCTGCCTGGTTTTGTTCTGGGTTGCAATAATGGGCTGATTCCCTCAGGATTCCGGAAATTTAAGGCTTGCAGCAGAACTTTTCTCAGCTGGGCAAGAGGCCCTGGCTGTGGGCCCCATAGCTCACAGATACCAACGGGCTAAAGTTCGTTTGTTTGTTTTACTTCAATCTCAGTAGAGAGATTTTGGAGTTTTGCAGCAGCTCTGGTAAACAGGAATTACGGGAGAAAGCTGGGAGCAGAAATGGGCTGGGGGCTGGGGGCCAAGGAGAGAGGCCGACAGCGAGCACCCAGCCTCAGCGTGTAAGCGCAGGAGTCCTTGGCAAGGGGCATCTGCTCACATGGGCTGAGAAGCAGAGAGAAACAGTCTGCTGCAGGGGGAAGAGAAGAACAAAACACACTCAGGGGGAAGAGGAGTAAGAGCCAGGGCCAGGGGATCCCTGGGCTCCTCGCCGTCCATGACCCCCGGGCCCTGACCTGCCACAGCAAGGCTGCTCCGTGAGGTCCTCCAGTCCTTACAAGACTTCCTCTGTTTTACTAACATTAGTTCAAGTGGGTTTCTACTTCCTAAACCTGAAAAAAGCCCCAAGGATCCAGAAGTGCCATCGTGCAAGACCGCAGACCGTGAGGGCTCCACCATGGGCTGGATGAGCTGTCTACGCGTTGGCAGGAGCAGCCCATCCAACTGGGGATGGGGAACGTGGCTGATGGCTCGAAGTGGTTCCCAGTGTCACCCAAACCTCTCAACAGAGAATTCAACAATCGGAAATTTCTAACATGCAGAGGAAGGTCTGGAATATGGGTTGACATTACGATGAGTGGTGGCAGCATAAAGGCAGATGGAAAGGGTACCCTTCACCTCCACACCGCCCGCCCCCACCCGGGCCCACTTCCACCGGGAATCTCGGGTCACCTGCTTTGGGCCAAGCGTTAAGGGCAGTGAGACCGAATGGGGAGCTGCCCAGTGAGCTCCACAGAGGGTGCTTTGGGAGGTCGGAAAGGTCATGAAGCCCAACAGTGGAGTTCAGGAAGGGCTTTCCAAAGAAACTAAAGGAAAAGGATAAAACATGGCATGACGTCATTATGGGTGCCTCAGGCCGACACGCTCGGACAGCGGAAGTCTGGTATTCCGAATATTCTCATGGAACAGCTGGAATTCCACGCTCCCTCCCCCCACTTGGCCTGATCTGATGTGCTGGTGGAGGGGGTGACCAACGAGGCTGTGGAGTGTCTGTTTTCAAGTTTAAATGTAATTTGAGAACATTAGTAATAGAACAAGCATGGGTAACAAAGAGTAGAGTCTGTAGTCTTCATGAGGGCTTATTCCTGGAAGGTAGTGGGTGGTAGCAGTCATTTTGAGGCTCTTGGATTGTTGGTTTTTGAATTCAATTCCTTTTACCCATAAGAAGTAAGGAATGCAAGCTAAGTTGTGAATAAAAAAGACCTGGGAATCAGTCGAAATACTTGAACAGACCCCTGTAATGATTCATCCCTCCAGATGTTATCACTGGAGGCAGGGGACTGGAATAGTAATGTATGTGGGCATAAAAATGGTTTTTTAAAGGGCAATTTTAATGAAATATTGAGTAGATACAAAATAATATTCATAAAATATATGCAAGGAATAAATCATTGCAACACGGCTCTTAAAGTCTTACTGCGTCTTGCCATACACAGATGTGAGAGGCTCTCTTTGGCATTTAGATTGAAGTAGGATCGTCGGATCATAAGACATGTGCTTTTTCAACTTTAGCAAGTAAAACCACACTATTTTTTTTCAAAAGCATCCATACCAATTTATTTATTATTTTTTGAATCTATTTTTATTTAAATTCAATTTGCCAACATACAGTAGAACACCCAGCGCTCATCTCGTCTATGCCCTCCTCAGTGCTCGTCACCTAGCCCCCCATCCCCCTACCCGCTTCCCGTTCTGCAACCCTTTATTTTTTTTTCCCAGAGTTAGGAGTCTCTCATGGTTTGTCTTCCTCTCTAAGAATTGGTTGTTTTTAAGCAATGGATTGGGATGTCCCAGAGAGTAACTAGTGATGATACACATGGATGTCCTAACTTCTGATGCTTATAATTTAGACAAGCAGATTGCTCAGCCTGGACAGAAGGCTGCTGAAGGTGACCAGACAATAATCGAGTATTCTGGGCTGCGCCTAGGTGATGGGACAAGTCGGCAGGAAAGGTAACGAAGCTGCAGTAATGGGGATTCCGCCCACACTGGCCTGCGCTCCTAGAAAGGATGCAAAATTCCTTCTCTGGCCCTCCAGGACCGGGATGGACGGTCACCCACCGGAAACAGCGATGGCGTTAAAAGCCTGAACGTGTCAAGAGGACATGATGCTCCTCAAAAGGTGATTACTCTCCTTTCTATTAATAATGACTTTTGTTTTTAATCAGAGAGTGGGAAATGAAGGACAGGATGGACCGGTGGGAGCAGGAATGGAGGCACCGGGATTCGACGGATCTCGATCTTCTTGAGAGGAGGGAGAGGCCGTGAGAGTCGGCAGGCCTGGAGCAGAGCCGGGAGGGCAGGGGCGCGGGAAGCTCAAGAGCGGGGTACGAGAGATTCAAGACAAAAAGGCAAGAGGATCTAAAGCGTTATCAGGCGTGGTGCAGTGGTAAGAACGGGTTAGCACTAAATCGGTTTTTTATCTAAATTACGTAAAAAAAAAAAAAACATTTATTTTACATGACTTTATACCGCTGAGCTGTGTGTCTGAATGTGACATTGTTCTGGGACGGAACTACGTGAGTCTTTGATCTCATCGGGGTGTGTACGTAGCCTGTCACTTCCTCATCAAACCCTCGTTAAATGTCTCACGTGTATGGAGCACAGCCCGAGATTCTGCGACTGTGTACTTTTGTCACCCTGGGGTGTGTTCATTAATTAATACACACATTGCTAAATGTACACTTAGTGACATTTTTGGAATTGGCCTGCTGGGCCTCTATGTTGCTGGGGCCTCTTGTTTCTATTGAAACAAAAGCTGGAGACATTGTCCAAAATGTAAGGTGAGTCTATCGTTGGTTCTTAAATAGCTTATTGAAGCATTAGCATCCTGGAGGATTTTCCTTGAACTGCCTTCAACTCTGGTTTGATAAGTTGCTAAAGCAAAAATTAACTTCCTGCGAATTAAAAATCAGATAGGACTCTTTTTACCTGCTCCAAGGCTTCGCCCGCTCTCCCGCCCGCTCTCCCGCCCGCGGTCCTGCGCGCCCAGGGCTGACCTGATGATTAAGCAGCACGCCAGGTGTGCTTTGGAAACCCTAAAGCACTTGCGGTGAACAGCGGGAGGGATACGGGACGCGCTGACCTTTCGGGCCCGGGAGCCAGACCAGCTCGCCTGTGATCCCTGCTCGTCACCCGCCAGCTGTGCGGCCTCAGTGGTGTGGGACAGTGACCTGACGCTGGAGCCGACGTTTCCAGCTGAATCTTGCCTCTGCCCCTGGCTAGCTGTGAGGGCTTGACGGGCGACCCCGGGTCCCTGTTGCCTCACCCGCAAGACTAACCACACATCTTCCCAGAAAAAGTCACGGTAAAGATCAGCTAGGCGACCAGGTGACACGCGCAGGACACCTCCTGGGGCAGAGAAACTGCCGATGGTGGCGGCGATTCAACTTGCCGAGCCTCTGCCTCCTCTAATCGAAGGGGGGAACGGAGCCGTCGCTCATAGAGCTGTTAGGGATGGAGTGAGATAGTACTTCGGCAGGTGACACAATGCCCGGGGCACAGCGGCCCTCAGGCGCCCCTCTGGTGGCTGGTTCCATGAGTCCAACTCTGCGCCAGACCGAGGCGGTCATGGGAATGCCACCCCCTTGCCCCGCACAGGTTTAGGAGGAGCACCTGACCCGTCTCTGCCCAATAAGGCTTGAAGGCTGCGAGAGGCCGCCCCAAGGAACCCTTCATCTGTCCTCAGCCTCAGGGAGACACGAGCTCTGATTGGGGTCCAGATGTAACACCCCTACATGCACGATTCCCGCATAGACAACAGCCAATGGGAGTGCACAGAATTAGTGATTGGCAACACATTGCAGCTGAGTGAAATGTCTCGGAGACCGAAACACTTGGAAAGAAGCTTGGGCAAGGCGCTGGCTTTCATCTTGTCACAGAAGGAGCTTTCCCCGAGGAACCTTCCCCCATTCCTTCTGGACACAACAGCCACATCCTGGGCACATGGAGCTGGAAGGCTTATTACCCAAACACGGGATCCCAGTTTTGAGTCTCTGTCCCGCCTGAAATCAAGCAGAGCAAATCAATGTCCAATGAAAACAAGTTTTTATTTATTTTTATTTTTTATTTTTATTTTTTTAAAACAAGTTTTTAAAACTATGGCAACCGACATACACGTTTGTCTCGTGCCCCAAACAAGAACCTGGAGAAGATGAAGCTATGTGAGTCACTCAGCTCCTCTAGGAAGAGCCCGTTAATCTTCAGGAGGATTTTCTTGAATGTTCAGCTTCCCTCTCTTGTGACTTTCAATGGAAACTGTCATTTTTCTTTCTTCACTGTAAGGCTTTCGGTCTCACGATATTGGTGTGGGAGAGTGACACTGGGGTATAGACAGAGCAGTGACTAAGACTGATGCAGGTGACAAGGATCCAAAGGACTATAGACTCTGAATGAAAGGAAAGATACTGATGGAGAAGTTGGGGTCGAAGAGCAGGTAGGTGGAGGACTTTGGTTTCATTTTTACTTTATTTTTTAAATGTTTTTATTTATTTATTCATGAGAGACTTGCAGAGAGAGGCAGAGACACAGGCAGAGGGAGAAGCAGGCTCCATGCAGGGAACCCGACGCGGGACTCGGTCCCGGGACTCCGGGGTCATGCCCTGGGCTGAAAGGAGATGCTCAACTGCTGGGCCAACTGGGTGCCCTGGTTTTGTTTTTATTTTTAATATTTTATTTATTTATTCATGAGAAACAGAGAGAGAGAGAGAGAGAGGCAGAGACACAGGCAGAGGGAGAAGCAGGCTCCATGCAGGGAGCCCGACGCGGGACTTGATCCCGGGACCCTGGGGTTACACCTTGGGCTAAAGGCAGATGCTCAACCACTGAGCCACCCAGGCTGCCCTGGTTTTAGTTTTAAATAACAATAGCTTTCAAGTTATTAAGCAATAATATTTACATTTGTTGAACCGTCCACATAAGCCAGGCAATGTTCTAAAGGCTTTACGTGTATCAACTCGCTTAATCCTCTAAATTCTCCAGGGATTTATATTATTCCCAGGTACTTAGGCTATTTCTCCCATTTTACAGATGAGGAAAGACAGAGCTGTTCAGTGACTTACCAAAAGTCACACAGCGAGCAAACGGCAGAACTAAGATTTGAAAACAGTCTTACCTCCAGAACGAATGCTTTGTCATCTTAAATAAATAAAGATCATTTTTTTCTACACATGTAAAGCTTTCTAAATTCCCTATATCGGGCAGCCCTGGTAGCTCAGTGGTTTAGTGCCACCTGCAGCCCGGGCCGTGATCCTGGAGACCCGAGATCGAGTCCCACATGGGGCTCCCTGCATGGAGCCTGCTTCTCCCTCTGCCTGTGTCTCTGCCTCTCTCTCTCTCTCTCTCTCTCTCTCTCTGTGTGTCTCATGAATAAATAAATAAAATCTTAAAAAAAATCCCTCTATCATTCTTATTTCAAATCATAGTGTGTGGGGGGCAGGGCCACAAAGCCTTCCTGCATGGGCCTCCAAATACCGTCTCTCCCAATTGGATGGGGCCCCCAAACGTGGGGCACACCCCTGGGGGTGGTGGGGGTGGTGAAAGAATGGACCCAAGGTAGAAAAGAGGTAGAAGCGTACTGAGGACACAAGGGGGGGGCGGGCAGGACACACTGAGAGCCTGTGCCGGGAGGCGGTGGTGAGAGGCCGCCGTAGAGGGCAGAGAGGGAGTGTGAGGATGTAGGATTTTCCCTGTCTTGGTAATCTTAGGGTCGGGCCGCTTGCAGTTGGTCAGTGGGGGCCCAAGGCTATTTCCGGGCGGGCCACCCAGGGGCCCGGTGGGTCCTCTGCCTCTGCCTACGTCCCATTGCTCGAGCCCATTGCCTGCAAGTGTCCTTTGTGCCTGGTTCTTACCATATAATCCATTCCAAGCATGGACTTTGGGCAGAGCCTCGGAGGTCACTGCCAGGGGCTCCATCCGCAGTAACTCGCTGGCGACTGAACATTTCAGGCTGAACAATCCTCAAAGGATTCCATGCTGGCATCTGAAACCAGCAGTCTCCTGTCCTCGTATGAAATAATCCTGGGACCAAGCAGACGTAACTTAGTTATTTGCTCCAGGAAGTAGTTGTTTCTGGAAGATGAGATTGTCAGCCAACTAAAATAGCTAACTTAATCCTGACTGTTACCTGGCCCCTCAAAACTAACTTCGGAATCCTCATTTACGAGGCTCACCAATCCAGAGCTGTGATGTCGAAATCCCACCCAGTTCCAAGCAGGCCTCAGGAAATATCAGAGAGGGAGACAGAACATGGAAGACTCCTAACTCTGGGAAATGAACTAGGGGTGGGGGAAGGGGAGGAGGGCAGGGGTGGGGGGGACTGGGTGACGGGCACTAAGGGGGGCACTTGACGGGATGAGCACTGGGTGTTATTCTATATGTTGGCAAATTGAACACCAATAAAAAATAAATTTATTATTTAAAAAAATAATAAAATAAAAAATAATAAAATAAAATAATAAAATAAAATAAAATAATAAAATCACTTAGCCCAGGACCCGAACTCTATGGATCTTGCCCCTATTTTCTCCTTCCCAGACACTGAGTCTCCACAAGGCGATGCACTTCCTCACTTCAGAGTCTCATAAACTGGGCTTCACTTGCCCCACGGCTCTGGTGATCTCTCGGGAGCATTAGTTGACGGTGGGAAGGCTCTCGCCTGCTGGTGGTTGGTTGGCCATACCCCCTTGAGTTCCTCAATAAACACCATTAACTGGCCAACCCGGGCAACTACCAGGCACCGGCCCGAGCCCTGCTCCCCTGGAGTCACGCCAAAGCCCATCTCGAAGCAGAAGTCTGAAGGCTGGAGCCACAGGCTGGCAAAGGAGAATCAGGGCTAGTGGTTCGAGCCTTCTCGGTTTTAGTTCTCTTGAAATGTTTTCTTTTCCGGAACAACAAGTGATGGCAAAAATCTCTGTGTTTCAAAATTAAGTCCACCGCTCTCCAAAACCTGCTTTACTAGCTGAGAGCCCAACCAGGTCAGAGAGAACATTCCAGACAATGGATGTCTCTGTTACGGAAAGTCACTGGCTTTGAGCTTGAGCTTTTCTCCGTCACGTTAATCCAGTAATGTGTAGCCTTATGTGGCTCATTTTCTTGCCTGCTTAAAGGGAATTAGAGGTATTTGGTTCCATAACCAGACCGCAGCAGGAGGGAAAGTGCGACTCTTCTGGGACAGCAAATTCTTAATGACTCTGTCATGACTCTGTCCATAATTCTCTATCCCCTACTCTCTTCTCCCATTTTGGAGGCTCTCAGGCCCAGGGGTGCACAAAGGGCTCCCAAGGGGAAAGGTGAACTTGATTGCTTCCTTCCCGGCTGTCTCTTAACTCTGTAGCACCCAGCCAGCCTAGTTTTCTGGGCCAGACCTGAGCTTATTTTTTTTCATTTCACCTTAAAAATACCTCTGAACGTATACACACCTGTATGAATATATATAAATGATAAAATGCGATCATATTAGCCACACTGTAGTTTTACTCGATGCAATCTTTTTACAATCTATGTCCTCCTTACTGCTCCCGCCTCTGCAGACTCCACTCCTCGCCACGTCTCGTCAGGCCCTGTCTGCACCACCTTCCAGGCAGCCCGTGATAACAGCTCTTACGATCACACACCAGCAGCCATGCGCCTAAGACCCGCGTTATCATTATTTATAACTGCCTTACGCATGCTCTCCTGCATCTTGCTCTTCTCGCACAGTAACGGTTTATAGAAACCCCTCCAAGTAGATTGGCAGAGCTCTAATTCCTTCATTTTCATGGCAATACAGTCCCTGGTCATGTGCACGTCTCCCTGGTTTTTTAACCATTCTCCAACTGATGGCATTTATGTGTGCTCACCTGGGGCAGTTCGCCACTAGGATGAGGCTGCAGTAGCATCCTTGGACATAGGTCTTTTTATTTTATTTTAATTTAATTTTTCAAAAGACTTTATTTATTTATTTATTTATTTATTTATTTATTTATTTATTTATTCATTCATAAGAGACATACAGAGAAAGAGAGAGGCAGAGACACAGGCAGAGGGAGAAGCAGGCCCCATGCAGGGAGCCCAACGTGGGACTCAATCCTGGGTCTCCAGGATCATACCCCGGGCCGAAGGCAGGCGCTAAACCACTGAGCCACCCGGGCTGCCCATGTTTTTGTTTTTGTTTTAAAGATTTTATTTATTTTTAGAGATAGGGAGAGAGAGCATAAGCGGGTGGGGGGTGTGAGGGAGAGGAAGAGAATCCCAAGCATATGAGCACTAAGCACAGAGCCCAATGCAGGGCTCCATCTCAGCACCCTGACATCATGACCTGAGCCAAAATCAAGAGCTTTCTAGCTGTGAGATAGTTCCTAAGACTAAGGTGCTGGGGATCCCTGGGTGGCTCAGCGGTTTGACGCCTGCCTTTGGCCCAAGGTGTGATCCTGGGGTTCCGGGATCGAGTCCCACGTCAGGCTCCTGGTATGCAGCCTGCTTCTTCCTCTGCCTGTATCTCTGCCTCTCTCTCTCTATGTCTATTGTGAATAAATAAATTAAAATCTTAAAAAAAATAAGACTAAGGTGCTGAGAGAAAACGCAGAGGCCACTTTTAGGCAACAGGCTCAAGCGATGGAATATAGAGCAAGGCACAGGGCCCAGAGTGACCACCGAGCGGAATACAAACAGGCTTACTGAGTGACCCACCCTTTTCTTTCCTAACTCCCCTGATCCCACCCTGGAATCCTCTTCATTATATTGGAACATAACGGGTTTCTTCCTCGGTCTCTTAGTCTGGCTCACACACACCCTCCTCTCCCCACTAGCCCTTCACTATATTTCTCTCTTCCCCACAAAGCAAACCAAAATACATCTTGAAAAAGTAAATGCTTTAATTTCAATTTTATTAAGCCAAAAAAATCAGCTGGTGTTTTTTAGAATTAAGCCTACTATTGATGCACCTGGGTGGCTTAGTCAGTTGGGCCTTCAGGGTCCCAGGGTCCTAGGTCCCAGGTCCTAGGGTGGAGCCCTGCCTCGGGTTCCTCGCTGGGCAGGGAGCCTCCTTCTCGCTCTCCCTCTGCCTGCCACTCCCCCAGCTTGTGCTCTCACACTCTGTCAAATAAATAAATAAAATATTTTTTAAATGAATAAAAAATAAACCTACTGTTACACACAGAGACATGTCTCCCAAATACGTATGGACCACCTAATACGTGCTACCCCTGTGAGTGCTCCACGGCCCCCCCAGTTAAGCTTGCGGACGGTTAGTGGGTCTCCGGGGTCTCCGCAGTCAGACCTGGGGAGGCTCAAACGCTGAGTCCCCGTCTCCAGACTCTTGGGGCTGCACACCTGTGGGAGACCTAAAATTAACACCGCTGCAGAGGTTCCTCCCCAGGAGCACGTGGCAGCCGACTCTCCCAGCATCACCTCCAGCAGGAAACTTTTTTTCCTTTTGTCTTTTCAGTATTTGCTCTTCTTCTCTGTTAAGGCACCAGGAAAGCGAGCTCCGGAACTCTGGGACTGTCCCTGGAGCTACCGGAAAGGCCACAGTCACAGCCTGCGCGGCCCGGGCCTGGACTCCAGTGCCGCGGGAGCAGCACCACAGCAGAGGGTCGGTGTCCCTCGGGCGAGCAGACACCGGGAGGGAGACCGAGGAGGCCAGGAGGCCGAGGTGGCCCAGTCCTCCAGCGGCTGAAGTGGGCAAACCGAGGCCAGGCCGGAGGGCCTCGGGTCACCACGTCAAGGCCACCCAGCCAAGGACGGGTCAGCGGCGGCCGATCCCCACTCCGCCCTGGCCGTGAAGCCGTGGCCCTGCGCTGGGCGGGGAGGGAAGTACTTGCGACCGTGGCCCTGACCCTGCAGAACGACCGGGCCACGGGGTGGCCAGCCCTTGCCCACAGCCGTGCCCCACGGGGATGAGGCCACAGCTCCGGGTCAGGCTTAAGTAAAGGACGGGTGGGGGGATGCGGGCAGCCCTGTGGGGAACCCTCCCCCCGTGCCGCCTGTCCCCTCCCCAGGACCCCATCCCTTGCTCCCCCTCGGGGTCGGCACCCACCCCTCGCCCGGCAGACAGGAACCCCGCTGCCCGGCTTCAGCGCCTGCTCAAGCCAAGGGACCCCCTTCACTTCACAAGGAGGGAGAGTTGCTGAGGAAGGACCTTGGGGTCTGCTCGGTGCAAACCCTGCCGCTGGCTCTGTCCCTGCGAAGGCTCGTCCCGCGTGGGGAGGGCACCCCAGCTGTCACGTGCCTGTTTGACCAGAGGCACCCGGCAGGGGCGACCCAGCGATTTCCACGATGAGCCTAATTGAATATTCTTTCTGTCCCCAAACCGATTTGCTGAGGGGTTTCTGTTCCTTCATGATGGAGCTGGAGCCGGAGTCTGCAAACCTGCCCCTCAAGGCTGGGGGCTCGAGGTGCGCCGTGGGACGCGGTTGGGGGGCCGCCCGGACGCAGCTGGAAGCTTCTGTGCCCAAGTGCAGAGCAGCTTCACCTCCCTGCTGCGTGTCCTGTTCCCCGGGGACGTCTGCGGAGAGGGCTGTGCAGGGGAGGCAGGGACGGCCACCTGCATTGCGGGGACACGGTGGACAGAGGCAGAGCCGTGCCCGGTGCGTCTCGAATCCAGCTCCTGGCCCCGTGTGGGGGCTCCGGTAAGGCTTTAGAGAGAACATTCGGAGTGAGCGGTGGGGCCGGAGGCAGGCCACGGACTGGACCCGAAAGTCCAGGAAGAGCTTTGGAAGGTCAACAGTTTTTGATGAATATTTGTGAAATTGGGTTACCCCAAACTCTGAAAGTCGGATGGATCAACACCGTGACGCAGAGTCATTTTTAGGGATTTTGCTCTCTCCCAGCGGCAGCACAGTTCGTCTGCTGGCCTTTCACCGATAAAGGCTTATTTTCACGCCTGAGACAATTTCGTCAGTGAGGGAAGGCATCTGCAGGACGGTCCCCTGCCGCGCCATCTGAATCCCGCTCAGCGACCAGCGCGGTGAAGCTCAGGGGGGCTCAGTCGGAGACTCTCGGAAGATTGGGGTCGTTGGTTCCCAGAAGCTGCCTGCAGATACACGGGGCCCGACCCCCAGGACGTTCTTCATCCTCGCCGTCCCCTGTCCCGACGCTTTGGCAGCAGTGACACCGGCCCCAGCCTGTGTGTCGGGACATCCCCGGCACGGGAGGAGGGCACCCCACCTGCCTACTTCCTTGCCACCCACGCCCCTGCTCTGCTCCCACTGCCGGGCGGCTCCTCTCGGTCCCGGTGCCGCTCTGCCCAGGAGCTGGGGCTGGGGGCACGCGGGTGGGAAGACGGCAGGCCTGCGTACACGCGGCTCATCCTGCCTTCCACACGCCCTGCCGGTGCCAGGCCCGGGCCACGGTCCTCTCTCTTCCAGCTGAATCGGGGTCTGCCGCCCCCACGTTGGTCCTGCAACTGGTCAGAAAACAACAAATGCGCCCTTTGCTGGGCTTCTCCAAAGCCTATTTTTTATTTTGGAAAAGTCGTGCACAAACCTTTTCCTCTGGCTTTTCCTGTCTCCAGCTCTGCGCGGCAGCTCCCCTCCAGGCATACGGACACCCGATGGTGCCAGCCGCCAAGGGCTCGGTCGCCTGGCAGCAGGGCGTGTCAGAGGAGGCAGCGGGCTCTGCTGGGCGCAGGCTGCGTGCCCGGAACTAAGGTCAGTCTTGAGAGAGATGCCCTTAAAACTCAGCCCTGAGGAGCTGGCTGTCTTACCACGCAGAAACATGTTAAATCTTCGACAGAACCCTCGGTGACCTTAGGAACAACACGTTACAAACCCAGCAGTGTGGCGCAGAGCGAGGACGGAGGGTCCCACACGGGGCCCCGGAGGACCTGGAGGCTGCCTGGCACCTGTGCGCATAGACACCCGGCGGATGGAGACACCGCCCCCTGCCCTGGGCTTGGCCAGGCACACCAGGGTCCCCACCCCAGCTACGATGGGCCAGACGAGCAGGGGCATCGGCCTGGGGGGCCCGGAGCACCGCCTGGCCGGGTCTGGGTGATGACCCCCGCCGGTCGCCGGGCCTGAGGCTGTGACTCGAGGTCCTGCTGTGGCTGCGGCCGCGTCCCGGAGGCCCTGCCTGGATGCCCTGCTGGCCTGGCAGACGGCACAAAGGGCAAACCCGAGTATGGGGAGGAGGTTACAGTCGCTGTGAGAGGAAGACAGGGCCCTACGGAAGGGGTTTCAGCAGGGCCAGGCTGCGGGGGGGCTGGGGGGGCCGCGTAAGCAGCCTGGATTGCGAGCGTCCGCAGGTGGCTTCCTGACTCCCTGACCCTGCAGCTGCGGGTCACACCCAGGGTGCCCGCTGGGGAGTGGAGCCGGGTCACCAAGGAGTCCAGACACGCTCGACTTCAGGAGGGAGCTGGGTCGGGGGAGGAGTGCCCGCCCTGGGACCCACGGGGGGGGGGGACACTGACCTGGGACCCATGTGGGGGGAGGACACTGACCAGGGTCCAGGTAGTGCCCCCAGCCCTTACCAGGTAGGGGGGGGGCCCAGCGGGCAACACAGGAGTTGGCCTGTGCTCCCAAGGACACTCCCGCCAGGTGCCGCTCTTGTCCACAGGTTCCCCCGCCTTGGGATTGGGCCTCGATGCTGCGTGCCTCCGCTCCTGCCCCGTTAAACTGGGTTAATGTGACTCACCTCGCAGAATTTTATGGGATTAGATGGGGCTTTCCCTGATGAGTGATGTGACCTACTCGTGCTGGCCCTGAGCCCCCGGGGACGCAATCACAGCCATCCCTGATGCGCCGGCCTGGGCGAGGGAGCAGGCGGTCCTTCCAGCTTGCACCCTGGGCCCCCTCCTCGGGGGATGTTCAGAAGAGACTGTGTTAAGGGACGCCTGGAATCCTCCCCCGCCCGGCAGAGCGCTGGGGGCACAGGGCTCGACCGGGCAGATGTCGTGAGTCTCCTGCGGGCCGCTGTGCCCCCGACTGACCGCCTGGGGCTTCGCCTCCTCTCTTGGCCCCGGGCCTGCCTGACGACCCTGACCAGGCTCCGCAGGCTGCACGGCCTCCCTGGACGGCCGTGTTCTTGCCCACAGGATGGGCAGTGCCTCGCTGAGCCCCGCTCAAGGAAACCACGCGGCCCGTGGGGAGCTCCCCAGGCCTGGAAGACGGAGGCTGCGGTGCTGCCCGAGGAACCTCTCCAGAGCTGCAGGAAGGCTGAGTTGCCCGAGGAATCAGTTCGACGGCCGCACCACGCGGCGCCCCCGGCGGCGCAGACCCAGCTCCTGGGGGAGCAGCCACGGGGCGCAGTCGGGCAGCGCGGCCCCAGCCCATGTCTCCCGAACCGCAACGAGAGCCCCGGGTGAACAGGTGTGTGCGGGAGTCGCGGGCACTGCGAGGCCAGCCCTCGGTTCTGGATGCGAATCCTACTGGGAACACCCAGTCCCTGAGACTTCATCTTGTGACCTAACTGCCCATTACGGATACAGCCGAGGTCTGTTGCTGTTGTCTGACACGGAGGGAGAGCGTCCACGTGCGAGCAGTGAGCGGGGTCGGGACGGTGAATGGAGGGAGCGGGAGGGACTCCCAAAAGGCTCCTCGGAGCACAGAGCTGGCCGCAGGGCTGGATCCCACGGCTCTGAAATAACAACCTGAGTCAAAACCAAGAGTCGGACGCTCAACCGGCCGAGCCGCACAGGCGCCCTCGGGACACATCCAAGTTCTGTGTGGCCTGAGGTTTTAGGATTGGGCACCTTCTCTCTGTCCCCTTCTTTTTAAGTAGGTCCCATGCCCAGCGCGGAGCCCAATGTGGGGCCTGAACTCATGACCCCGAGATCAAGACCTGAGCCAAAATCAAGAGTCGGATGCTTAACGGACTGGGCCACCCGGGGCCTCCCGGTTGGGGACATTCTTGGGTCTGTAAAATCACAAATACGAAATTAGGTATGGAAGTGATGGTTTAGAATGTAGCCAAATCACAACAAATCACAACAAATCACAAATATTAAAATAAACAGCACAAACACCAACCATCCCAAGAAATGACTTAATGCCCCCGTGTGACACTTTCGTCCTGTGTTCGCGGGTCCTGCTCGCCTCTTCGTGTGACACCAGTTCCACACAAGATGACCCGATCCTTCCTCTGGTTGCCCAGACAGGGATTCGAACTCAGCTCCGTGCCCAGACCCAGGGCTCGGTCCACTCCACTGCACCGAGCAGCTCAAGCAAAGCCCCCACGTAACGTCACCTATGGGCGAAGCCCTGCGTCCCCCCACCAGCCACGTGGGCTTTTCCTACTGAGGACGACGTGGTTTATGGGTCACACACCCACACACCTCCCAGTCCTGCGTTATTCCTGCTTGTTTTGTGACCTGTGCCCAAGAAGGCGAGAATAACACCAGAGCTTGGGCAGGCCAATCTCACCTTTCCTTTTTTTTTTTTTCCTATTTTTTAAAATTATATTTAGATTCGATTTGCCAACATAGAGTGTCATCACGGGGCCTCCCCAGCGCCCGTCACCCCGTCACCCTCCCCTTCTGCAGCCCTTTGTTCTTCTGGAGGCCTTTGCTCTGGCTCAGCGACATCCACGGGCTCGTCTTTCTAAGCAAGTGGCAGCCAAGCCCAGGGCTGAGGGGACCCAGAGGGCCTCGCCGGCCCGGAGACAGTGCAGGGGGGGCGTGAGGGAGATGGTGGGATGGGCTGAGGGACCCCGCAGACCCAGGAGCAGAGACGAGGAGCCCACGGTCCCTGGGCCTTCCGCTCGGCCCCCTGCACCGTCCGGTGCCCTCGGCGGGCAGCTTCCAGGGCGCTGAGCGCTGCCTCCCGGGAGCCCACGTTTACAGGAGGCCGGGCCTCAGGGCGGGTGGTCAGAGCGTGTGTGCCCAGCGGAGCGCGTGCCGCTGTGTCCACCTCCGAGGCCACTTTCCCGAGCCTACAGGCTCCTAGGATCCACTGAGACCCACGAGCTCCGTGAATGACAATGTCGTCGTGGTCGCAGCCTGACTCCCGGTCCTTTCGTCCGCGGCAGTTCCCAGGTGGCTGGCCGGTGTCCCCAAAGGCGTCCGCGTTTTCTTCCCTCCACTAGAGCCTTGAGTGACTCCATTCCCGGTTACTGTACCTTCTCTTGTTCACTTCTCCCCACGAACTTGCTCCCGTGATCCTTTCCCTTTTCCTACCCGTCCTCTGAGCCTCCAGGTGCTGACGCCCTCCAGCCTGGGTGGCTCTCCTCCTCCCTGCTGCCCTTACACGTTCTTCCCTTTTGCCTCCCTTTGGCCATTTGTTTTAATGCTACGCTGCGTTAAAACAATTTTTTTTTTATTTATTTCTTCATGAGAGACCCAGAGAAAGGCAGAGATGCAGGCAGAGGGAGGAGCGGGCTCTGTGCAGGGAGCCCGATGGGGACTCCATCCAGGACCTGGGGTCATGGCCTGGGCTGCAGGAGACGCTGCTCCGCTGAGCCCCGCGCCCCCTCCTCCTTTCTGTCGCGATGGCGCCCTGGCTGCTCCCCATGCAAACAGCGCCGTAGGGACTTCCTGCACCCATGAGCCCGAGCGCCCCTTACACGCTGGATCACCTCCCAGGGCCCTCAGCGCTTTGCTGTGTTGTTCGCTGTGCTGTGCCCACTCGGCCCCACGCAGAGCACGCTCGTGTCCTGTTGTCACATTGGCCCTAACGCGCAGGGCAGTCGTGCGAGGGGAGGAGGTCCCGGAGCTTCCCGCCACCAAGGTGGGCACCAAGCGGCGGTCACGGCTGTATCTTGTGGGAATGGGGAGTCCCAGAGGCAGCATTGGTAGCTTAGGTGCTGGGACGGCGCTCAGCCCCCTCCACGTCCGGGGGGAGCAGAGCCGCCGCTCATATTGGCGGCGCACGGGCTTCTGAGGCCACCAGCGGGGCCTGCGTGGTTCCCAGGCCGCGAGGCTGCCTGGTCTCAGGCCACCCCGAGGCTCCGTGGCCAGTAACACACGCGTTACTGCGCCCATGGGCTCAGGGGAACCCGAGGGGCCACCGGGCTGAGGGTTGGGGTGGCCTGGAGCTGCGGTCATCGGTCATCGAGGGGCCGCAGCTGGGAGGTGGCGCCCAGGCGGGACGTGTCCTGGGCGTCCCGAGAGCTGTGCTGGGCTCCGCGGGCACAGGCCTACCTCCTGGGCAGGGGCCTGGAGCAGCGACCCAGGGGTCAGGGCGCCCGGGATAGGGCAGGACTGGCCCAGGGGGACCCGAGCGCAGTGCACAAGGGGGAGCCAGGAACAGGCCCCAGGACCTCAGTGGAGACAGTTCCTCCGTGAGGCTGGCCTGTGTCAGACCGGGGTGGGGGGGTACAGGAGCCTTGGCGGGGAGATGAAGGATGGGTGCAGGGGGGAGGCCGGGCTCCCAGGGCCATCCCGCCTGCCCCCCGCCAACACCCCGTGTGGCTACAGCTGGGCTTAGGCCACCTCCTCTCCCTCTCCGCCCACAGTGAAGCAGCCCCTGCCCGCTGCTCCCCAGGGGTCCTCGGAGCAGCCGCCTCCCACGCAGCAGCTGGAGGGACCCTCTACAAACACCAGTGAGATCACGGCCGTCCTCTCCCCAGACCCCCCGACGTCATGACTCATCAGCTTTGGGAGGAGCTGGGCTCTGGCTCTGGCCGGCTGCCCCTTGCAGCCCCGACACCTGCCAACTGGGCTGCTCGACCCGAGCCCTGGCCTCCCCGAGACGCTCCCAGCCGGGCCCCCAGCCTCTGCACCAACCCCTCTGCAGGGGCAGGTCTCAGGCAGCAGCCCCAACACGTCCTCTCCACCCCTGAACCCATCGCCCCGGCCCCCCCACCTGCTCCCGCGCGTCTGTGGCACCTCCCGCCCGTAGACAGTTGCCTACTGTGGTCCCTGCTGCTTTGGGATTCCCGCTCCTGCTCCTGGAGCGCACGCATCCGGTCCCCCCTCGCCTCCCCGCCTGCAGGTGCCCAGCCCCAGTTCTCCCTGAGGTCCCCTGCGTCCCTGCAAACCCTTAAACTCCCCGTTGCCGTGACCCCGGCTTGGCCCCGGGCTTGTGCCCTTGTGTTCCAGCGCGGCTCAGGGGGGCACAGAGCAGTTGGGGGCCAGCCCTCCCCCGACACTTGGACATTTGACCAGGATCGAGCAGCGGCCGCAGCCCCCAGGCCGTCAGCATCTGGGGCGACAGGGAGCAGTAAGCCTCATCCAAGGGCGGGGCGGCCAGCCTGGGTGATCCCTCCTGGTGCGGAGCAGGCTTGCAGGTGTCTAGCAGCGTCCTCCCAGCTCACAGACGTGCGTCTGCAGGAAATGGCTTTCATCACATTTTCCAGTCCCACGGGCTAGAAATTACACGTCAGTCATTCCACGCCGGAGCCCAGGAGCCTTAGATGAGCACCCCCCCCCCGCCCCCAGCCTGGTGGGTTTGCTCCTCAGACCTTAGGGCCCAAGTTTCCAGCGGTTTCCAGGAGCCCACTCCCAGGCTGCGTGTTGGGGTCCTCGAGGCCGGGCACCCCGTCCTGCTCTGGAGGTGCCACCAGCAGTGCCCCCGAAGGGCCCGCAGGCAGCACCTGCTAGCCCGGGCCACGGGGAAGCCCAGAGAGCCCACAGCCTCCCAGGGGGACTCGCTCGGCAGGGGCAGGCTGCTACACCCGGGGCCTTCGGAACCAGGGGGGCTCAGGCGTGTCCTCCCACGATGTATGCCTCCTCCTCCCCTTAATCCCCTCTCCCCTTCCCCTCCTCCCCCCCTTCCGGATCTGGATGGTGGTGTGTCACCTCGCGTGGAGCCGACCAGGGCGGCTGTGTGGGACGCTCTCCATGTTGTCGCCCGGATGAGCCCCCAGGAATCCCGCACTGGAGCCCCCAGGCCGGCGGGGCCAGAGGCACAGGTGCTGGACAACCGCTCTGGGCTGGGGCTCGGGCCTCCCCGCCGCGGCTCCGGCCTTGCACCCGAGCATCAGCAGCGTCTCCGGAAGTGGGACACACAGGGGCTAGCGAAAAGCCAGCCCTGGGACCTGCCCTGGCCTCACGGTCCGGTCGTGACAGCGACCAGAAGCAGCCGGGCGGGGGTTTGCTCACGTCGGGGGAACAACAGCATCAGCTGAGGGGAGCCGCACCGGGGCTGTGGGGAGGCGTCAGCGGACACCGCGTCTCGGGGGGCCACGCAGGCAGCCCCACTCAGATGGGCAGCAGCCACCACCCGCTCCTCCGTGGCCGGAGTAGGGGGCGGCCCTGGGCCCTGAAAGAACGCGGTGATACAAGGACTCCCAAGCTGCCTGTAAGAAGGAAAAAGAAAAGAACAGGGGAAAAAAGAGGAAAAAAGGAGAATGGAAAGAAGGAAGAGAGAAAGGGAGCGGAAAGAGAAAGAAAAGGAAAAGGAGGGGTGAGGTGGGGTGAAGGGGGAGGGGCGAGGTGGGGGAGGGGAAGGAGGACCCCCAGTGTCCCTCTTCCTCAAGCAGCCCCTGCCCTCCCCCGTCCCCAGCAACCAGGCCTTGCTCCCATGCAGCACCCCCAGCCCGTGCCTCTGAGCAGGCCCCTCCCCTGCTTGCAGGTCACCCAGCTCTCACCCCACCCCTCAGGTGACCCAGGCCACGGGGGTCCCTTCTCCAGGCCCCACATCAGCCCTGTGGTGCAGGCAGAGATCCCTGGGTCTCCGGGCCTCCCGACCTCCCGGGACCTTTGCTCTAAGCACAGGGCTGGGGACACCGCGGGGCGGGGCGCCCCATCCCCTCGTCTCCTCGGGCACGCACTGAGCCCTGCCCCGTTCCTCCGTCCCCAGCCTCTGACCCTGGAGGAGCAGGTGCTGCCTGGCGGGACCAGGGCAGGGTCCCTAACGCCAGGGACGGGCAGGACGGCTGCCTGTAGGTTCCAGAAGTCATGAGGGGCGAAATTCCGCTAGATTCCACGTTCAAACGGATTTTACTTTGATTCTGATGCCTCCTGCCTCGATGGAGGGCAGCTCCTCCCGCGACAGCGCGCGTGACACACAGAAACACCCCGGCTCCGCGCGGGGCTGAGCTTCAGGCCAGGCTGTGAGCAGAAATGGGAGAGCAGGGCCAAGGGCCCCATATTCCCTGGGGGGCCGGCCTGGAGGGCCCCTGGGAGCCCGAGGGCGAGGGAGGTGCCTGAGGGGCTGGCGCCAAGCCCTCAGCGGCCGGCCCTCTTCGCTGCCCCGGCCCCCTGCGCCCTTGGCCAGGCCCGTTTCTGACCCTCCGGGCAGCTCCCACACCCCAGGCCGTGGCCGCGCCTCCCGTCCACACCGGTTTGGAGGCTCAGGAGGCAGAGCGCCGTCCTCGCGGGCTGGAATCAGGATGGTCGCTCGCTGGCATGGGAAGGGGACCCCGCGGAGTCCTCACCCCTAGCCTGAGTGCAGACGGCTATGAGAAAGCTGAGGCCCGGCTCCTGCTTTGTTTTCCTACATCACGTGGAGGCGGGAGATCTCAGGAGGCAGGACCACCGGCCGCCGGCTCCTGCGTGGGGCCCCGCGGACGCCCTTCCATCCACGCTTCTGGGGTCGGTAGCAGGGCCGCACTCCTCCTCCAGCAGAGGAGGAGGTGGGGGTCCGCAGCAGGAGGCCACGCTGGGATCAGGCGGCCCCAAGGCGCGGCACGACTCTCCTGGGGACTCACCTCTGCCTGGGGCTGCGGTGGGGACCTAGAGCCGTGGCAAACAGGAATCTCCAAGCTTCGCGGCCACCGAAAATCACTATAGATCACCTTGAAAACCTTTTGCTGTTGTTGCTGTTCAAACTTACAAAAAAGCTCTTGACTTGGAAGCAGCAGGACAGCAGACGCAGGTGACAACGGCGAAGCTCCCGGGCGGGCCAGCCCAGCAAGGCACGGCCGGCCCCGCGCCCGCACGGCGGCCAGCGCAGACCCGCTGCCCAACAGCCTGCGCCCCACTGCGGCCGGACTCCAGCGCCCCCAGCCCCATCCCTCATTGTCGTGGCGACGAGGTTTCTGTGAATTTGCAGATGCATCAAGAGAAAACGAACCAGTGGAGAGACTGGGATCCCGAACCAGTGGAGAGACTCTGGGATCCCACCGCAGACGTGGAGGTTGTTTGGGTCAGAGAGACACCTGGTGGCTCCCGAGACACAGCATACGTCCTGTGACAGGCCCCTTCGAACTCCCTGGGGGGCATGGGCCAGGGCACCAGCGAGGCCCGCTGCTCCTGGGGGACCGAGCCGACGGGCCCCGACACCCTTCCAAAGCCTGGCGTTCTGCACATCGGCTGCCCGCGCCCCTCCCGCGGCTGGGGACTGAGGCCGGTGCGTGGAAAGGGCTGGGTGCGCAGGCCAACAGAGCCCCTGTGGTCCCAGCACAGGGCTGGCGGCCTTGCCCCGAGCCTCTGAGTGCCGCGTCTCCCGGGCTCCCCGGGACCCGGGTTCCTGCCGCCCACGACGGCACCTTCCCGGTCGGAGCCGGGCCTCGGGGTCCCGTGTGAGCCGCCCACCGGGGACGCCCTCCACGAACGATGTCCGTGGGGTTTCCTTTGGGCGCTTTCCCTCCACTCTCTGGATTCCTGTACTTTAAAATTTTTGCTATAAGCAGTTATCAGGCTCACATTAACTTAGAAGAAATAAGCCATTTCCTTTTCAGAGGAAAAAAGGTTAAATTTCCATCACTTCTTGTTTTTCACATCTGTTTATTCATCTTTTTGAATAGAATAAAGGAGACTCTGGGATTTCACAGCATTATTTCACATTCTCATATTCTATCCGGTAATTTCACCCGTTGTCATTGTCTTCACACAAAGGAGAGCGGCCGACAAGTACACATCTCCCTCTGGAATAAACCCACACACTGGTGTTTGTGTCCTTGCCCAAGTCGCGTGAGAAATGCAGGAAGCAGTTTGGTTCCCACTAGGAGCACAGTGCGTTCAAGCCACAGCAGCGCTCCCACCTAGAGGGGCGTCTGCAAAGGGAAACTGAGTCAGCGGGAGGGCTTGCTGAAAACATTCCTTTGTATTATGCCTTCCCTGTCTGTTTTCTTTAAACAAAAGATGCAGTTAAGAAAGAGGTGTCTGTAGAATAGAACCTTCCTAACTCAAGAAGAATTTTATATGCATCAGGGAATTTACCCACTGATATATTGACTTGATTACTTTTTTGTTTGAGAGACAGAGAAAGAGAAAAAGAAAGAGAGAGAGAGATTGCCACATGCGGGGGCAAGAGACAGGGGGAGAGAGAGGATCTCAAGCAGGCTCCACGTCCAGCTCTGAGCCTGATGGGGGGCTCCATCCCTCGGCCCCAAGACCATGACCTGAGCCAAAATCAAGAGTTGATGCTTAACCGACTGAGCCACCCAGGCACCTGTTGACGTGAATTTTTTTAAAGCCAAAAAAAAAAAAAATCCTTTTCTAATTCAAATAATCTTTTTCTAATTAATCCATATGATGGGCTGATTTTAGTCTATGCTGGGTTTTCTTAAGATAAAGGCCACTTTTATTAATCTTGGTTTCTTGGTGAACTAGCAGAACCACTTGACTATTTGTCGCCATGTCAATTTCAAGGTGTCATCTTTACAAAAAACCTAAAATTACTATTCATTTACTTAAAGGTGACCCCACCACAAGCCTTCAGCAAGATCTTAAAGGTGGAAAACATAGCAGGAGTGGAGAGACGCTGGGATTTATCCCGGTGTGTGTGCAATGGTATCAGGGAGATCTGCTTAAGTTTTAGAAAGATCTATTTTGTAAAAGAAATGGAATCCCTTGCTACTGTGGAATCCAACCCCCGCTTCCCACAAGGGCACACGTGTACAGCATGAGACTCCCATACCTGGGCATCCAGGAAAATAGTCCAGCCCGCCTGGCTGGAAGTGCTACACGGTGCGGGGGCACCAGCTAGTGCCCACACCTGGCTGGTTTCCCCGTGGGGTCATGCTGAGCCCCCAAGAGGATCACCTCAGTGATTCTACAGAGAAGTGCTGGTTTTGCGATGTCACAGAGGGGAAAATCAAACCGGATACAGGATAGGTCACCGGCGTGTCTACAGAACCTACAATTAGGGCAGAAACCTCAAATGCTAGTCTGTGTCTGTGATGTCACAGAGTCTAATCCCTTTTGTTAGGAAGGTGACCGCATGTTCCGCTTTGCCTGGACGTCTCCGCTCAGGCCTGTTGCCTGGCGTGATCATTAATAGCACCTCCTTTTGCTCTTAAAAGCCTCCTGGTCTGGATGATAAATAACTCCGTCACCTTCAGCTGGAGCTCGCTTAGGGCCCTGCCACCCCAAGCGGCCCGGAGAGCCCTCCCGGCAGAGCCCCCTGGTCCAGGCATTTCTGCTGCCCCCCACCCCACGCCTTTGGGGCCAAGGAACCCAATACACAGCCCTCCTGATTAAAACGTGTGTGTCTGAGAGAGCCCTGGTTGACAACCGCCATCAAGCCGAGAAGTGCAGGAGCGGGCAGGGCCAGGCCTGTGCCACCGGGGATCCAGTCTCCCCGCCCGCCCGCGGGCGAGGGCCCAGGCTGCGCTGCGGAGGGCAGGGCCCAGGTCCGTCACACAGAGCCAGACGTGTGTGAGACCCAGGTCTCGCACAGAGCCAGACGCCGCCTTCACGTGCATGAAAATAAACTTTATTCTAACGCAGCCTGGAGAGGTTTTGAAACAGGAAACGTTCTTATCTGACACCCGAAAAAGTCTTACCCCTTGGACTCTAAAGGTTACGTTCTGCACAATTATGTAAATATCTTCACCGCCATGTACACACCACGTTTACGGTCCCAAAACCTTCTGAAAAACCAATACGATTAGATTCTTTAGGCAATGATTAACCTGGTTAGAAAACAAGAACCATCCCCAGCACAGCCGGGAATACGGGGCGGGGCGGCGGGCGGGGGAGGCCCGAGGGAAAAGCGGAGGAACAGACCAACAGACGCGGAGGTTGGGGCGCGGCAGAGCCGGAGAGGCGTCGGGGGGGCCGGGGCGCCCGAGGCCAGGCTGCACCCCAAGCTGCTGACACTGCCCACCCGCAGGCTGCTCGGGGGCAGCCTCCTCCTCGTTCCCACCCAACTGCCAGGCTGTGGAGGAGACCCGGCCCGGAGACTCCGGCCTGCGCGTGGCCCCGCGACCCGGGGCAGGACCCCCAGCGCCCCCAGCCCGACGCCCCCGGGCTGCGAGCAGCAGGGCCCACTTGGCCGTTTGCCGGGAGGAAGAGCGGCCGAGGCTAGAAAGGCGCTCAGGCTGCCCCAGGCCCACCGACCGCGAGCAGGGCCGCCGCCCGAAGCCCTGCCCCGCAGCCCCGACCCCCACGACCCGAGGGCGGCCAGGGCAGGGCCGACCTCCGCCCCGACCTCCCGCCCCGACCTCGGGGAGCCACAGGGGCCGCGTCGGGGCCTCCGGCGCGGACTCGAGCTCCCGGAGCACCCCCGCAGGCGCTTCTGCGAGCGCACACACCTCCCACGGGCGCCGACGCGTGTCCAGCGCCGCAGGCCACCCCGGACCCCCGAAGCGGGATGCCCCGGGCCTCAGACCCTCACTCGGGGGCGGCTCCAAGGCACAGCGACTGCCCTCGAGGAGCAAGGGGCCAGGATCCCGTAGCCACGCGACACAGGAGCAAGAAACACGGGTCCTCCACCCCAAGGCAAGCCAGGCAGGCGCCCTGGCGGGAGCGAGCAGGTGCGGGCCCAGGCGCCCCGAGCAGCCGGGGCCCAGTGCGCGTCGGTCCCGCTGTCGGACTAGGCTGTGCGGGGACGGGGCAGCCCCAGGGTCACCCCCAGGGTTCACGAGGGGGCAGGGTGGGGCGGCCCAGGGTCACCAGGGGCAGGGGGCAGGGCGGCCCAGGGTCACCAGGGGCAGGAGGCGGGGCAGCCCCAGGGTCACGAGGGGGCAGGGGGCGGGGCAGCCCCAGGGTCACGAGGGGGCAGGGGGCGGGGCAGCCCCAGGGTCACGAGGGGCCAGGGAGCAGGGCTGCCCAGGGTCGCCAGGGGCAGGGGGCGGGGCAGCTCCAAGGTGATGTGGAGCAGGGGCGGGGAAACCCAGGGTCACGCGGGGCAGGGGGACAGGGGCGGGCAGCTCCAGCGTCAGGAACAGAAGAGGAACAGACTGTGCCCGCAGAGATCAGTGGGTGTATTTGAGGTAAACTGTGGCGTCAGGAAGAACCCAACGCGAGGCTCCTGGGGATCCTAAGGCAAGGCCCAGCGAAGTTTTTGGTCCTGATGAGATCATCTCACGAGTGGTCACCGTAAGTGATAAAGCGGGAGGCGGCGGGCCGTCCGGCCCCGTGGGTCCAGCGGTGGGGGCAGGCCCACGCCCACAGTGCGGGTGGCCAGGCCGGGGACCCAGGGGGGCGCGGGGCCGGCCAGGAGCCCCGCCTCCTCCCTGCGGACAGCTGGGCCGCTCCTCTGAGGAGCCGGAGCGGGTCGCGCCCGCCTGCAGCGCTCAGATGCACTGCTCCTCGTCGCGGTCGTTCAGCAGCAGAGACCACGTGTCCCCGCCGTCGTCGGCCGCGGCGCTGTGTCGGGACAGCTTGTCGGACTTCAGGGAGGACAGAGACACCTGGCTGACACGGCTGACCTGGTCCCAGGGCGTGGCCCGCGGGGAGTCCCACCGCCGGTCATCCATGCCAATGTGCACGCTGACCTGGGACGCCGTCAGGGGCTTCATGCGGCCCTGCGCCTGGGCCTCGTACCTCTCCAGGTCGGGCTTCTTATAGCTGCGAGCAAGAATCCAGGGCGTTTAAGCCAACGTAGATGCGCGCTTTTGGGTTTTTTTGCAAGGTGGGCAAAGTGCTCGCCAAAGCCTTTCAGTGGGCACAGCATGGAACCCTGAGGGCCGTACAGGACAGGGTACTGAGCTCCTAGGGCCCAGGTCACGGTCGCCCAATGGAGAAACTTCCCATCCAGACGCCTGGCACATGACAGGCTACCACTGACTCTTCTTAAATGAAAGCACAAACAAGTGTCTTTTTCAAAAAAGGAAAAGCGATAGCATGCAAGGACCCTATGTGTGCATGGCATTTTCACAAGCAGCCCTGGAGCAGAGGAACAGGGGCAGCCCGCACACGGTGCTGGGAGGTGGTGAATCACGCACTCGTGGTGCCGACCAGGCGTCACACACACCCGCCTGCACCGTCCTCCCTGGCTCTGCCTTGGGTGCACTGGAAGCTGCGCACAGCACCCACCCAGCACCAGCCCGGGGGCGCAGAGGGCAGGGAGGGGCTGTGTGGGGGAAGAGGGCCTGGCGAGCACGCAGCCGCCTCAAGGGACTCACCACTTGAGCTGCAGCGATGAGAGCACCACAGACACAGAGGAGGCTGCCATAGCCGCCGAGCCCATCCACGGCTGCAGCACGACGCCGATGGGCATGAAGACCCCTGGCCAAGAGTGGGAACACTCACACCACAGCCCAGAGGAGGGGGCCTCACTCTGGGCTGCTACCATGACGTTCCCCATCGTGGGAGTGCTCAGAACCCCCGCTGCCATATCATGACCACATGCCCACCCACCTCTGGGGCAGGCGGCCTCGGAGCCAGGCAGGGGGTGCTGTCGAGGGGACTTGGGTCTCCCCCAACTCTGGCCTTCCTGGGACAGTCCACAGTGCACAGGTGGCATCACAGGTTTTAGGGGGAGCTGCAAGGGCACAGTGAATGGCAGGCACCCTCTCTGCAGCTTTCACTTATCTTTAGACTTAAGAAGCGGAGAACATAACAAACTCAACTCTTTGTAAAGCTTCTATCCAGCCAGCCAGCCAACAGGCAGGAGCCCAGCAGGCGGAGAGAAGCCTCAGGGGTCAAAACAGGTGAGACCCCTACCTGCCGCAATGGGTATCCCGACCAGGTTATAGATCAGTGCCAGCACCAGGTTGAGGCGTATCCTCCACACGGTCCTCTTGGAGAGGTGAATGCTGGCCACCACGTCCAGCAGATCGTTCTGTCGGAGGAGCACAGTCAGGAACCCTGTCCCCGGCCCTCACCGCCCCCAGAACCTGGGCAACAGGGCGCGAGGAGACACAGCCGAGCTCACTCTGATGAGGACGACGTCAGCAGCCTCGATGGCAACATCTGTGCCTGTCCCGATGGCAATGCCCACGTCGGCCCGGGCCAGGGCTGGGGAGTCATTAACCCCGTCTCCCACCATGGCAACTTTCTTCCCTTCGTTCTGGAGTTCCTGGACCTTGGCTACCTTGTGAGACGGGAGCACCTCTGCAAAG
Organism: Canis lupus familiaris; assembly: GCF_011100685.1. NCBI lineage: Eukaryota > Metazoa > Chordata > Mammalia > Carnivora > Canidae > Canis > Canis lupus. Next base: position 195,252 of record NC_049243.1, on the reverse strand, counting down.
ACCTTGTTGATGCCAACCTAGAAGAAAAGGGGAGCAGCGTCAAGCACACATAGGTGACAACACCTGGTGTTGGCAGAGGGTGGCCAACAGTAGCAGAAGCCTGGCCGTCGTCCTGCCCCCTCCCTCCGGCCTCCCAAGCCCAGTGGGCGAGTCAGTCACCAAGCCCTGGACCCCAGACCCCCCACCTCACCCCCTTCCATGGTGGCTTGGGCCCGGGGTGCGTCTCCCTGCCCACCTCCCAGCTCTTCTGTCTATGCCCACCCGCGATCCTTCCAGAATAGAGGCCACCTGGTCCCGTTACTCTCCTGCCTACAGACCAGGCAGCCCAGTCCTCTTGGGATGGCCTCCACGCTCCAAGGCCCCCCGGGACCGGGTCTCTGCTCGTCTCCAGCCTCCTGCCTGTGGCCCACTGTGCCTGCCCATGTGCTCCATTATTTGGAGGCTGCCCATCCGGCCCACGGCTGCTGTGCTCTGCTGCGTCCTGGAGACGTCAGCACCCCTTTCTCCAGCCCTCTCCCTGTCATCTGAATGCTCCTGACTCCAGCATTTCCTCCCCTGGGAAGGCGGCTCCAGCCCCTGCCAGGCTGTGTCCCGGGCACTTTTCTGTCGCAGAGGTGAGCACTCGGTTCAGCCCTGGTCACTGGCCCACGTCCCCCCAGGACAGCGAGCTGCCGGAGGGAGGGCAGGCGCCCCCGGCTCCTCTCTGGAGCCTGGCACGTGGGCGGTGCTTCTTAAGTGTTTGTTCAACGGTAACCACCCTAACCAGAAAGGGGGGCGGCACTCGACAGTCCACCCTCAGCAAGGAAGGCCATGAAGGCCACGTGGAGAGGCACCGCTGCTTCCCTTGTAAGCAGCAGTTCGGTTTTAAGAGCACATGGTTCGCCTCCATGGGGAGGGCGAGTCGTTTCCAGGACAGTGCACCGGGGCCGCGGCCAGGCGGGTGCCCCACAGGGCGCTCAGAGGCGAGGGAGCTGGAGGCCCGCCCGGGACCAGCCAGTTGTGGGCGGCACCCGTGGGAGCCGAGCCGACGAATCATCCCCATCATGGCTCCCCCCTGCCCCCCTGGAAAGACAGAAACGGGGAGGGTGGAATCGCTTTCTCCAGGGCAGCTGCTTGCCCCAAGCTCCAACGTCCAGGCCCCGGGATGTAGCTTTGCCCTGCAGCACAGGGGCTCCGTGGGCTGCTGCCCAGCTCGCTGCAGCATGGAGAGAAGCGCTCGCCAGGGAAGGCCAGGGCGCGGGTGCAGCAGCACTTGCAGCCTTTCCTTGAGCTGCTCCAGGGAGCTTAGAGGCCGTTTTAAAGAAGGAAGAGCCCCAGCCCCTGCTCCCCGGCACACACCTGGGTGGCAATGGCTCTGGCCGTCTTGCGGTTGTCCCCTGTGATCAGGACCACGTCCACACCCATGCTCTTGAGCGTGTGCACAGCCAGGGCTGCCTCCTGCTTGACGGCGTCGGCGATGGCGATCATCCCGCACAGCACACCTGCAGGAGATGCCCTCAGGTAAGCCCTTGGTGGGAGCAGCGGGCAGCCCAAGGAGCAGAGGGGGCTGTGCTACCGGACAGTTTCCAGAATGTGATGCCACATGTGCAAAACAAAACACCAAGTTACATCGTATGAAGTGGTCTTGATTCTGTTTTTGAAAAATTACCCACATTTCCAGACAAACGTCTGGAAGGAACACGAACTGTTAACAGTGGCGGTCTGAGGGGTCAGGTAAGGAGTCATTTCATTTTCCTCTTTATCGCTTAGAATTTCCCCAGTTTTCTGCAAGGAGCATCTACTAGTTCACAGAGTGCCTGGCTCACAACCTGATACACGTTAGCTATTAAGATACAAGGAACAGGATGGATACAATGAGTGCCACTTCACAGTGATGAACGTCTAACGGAAAATCAGCCCTTCCTCTTCTCTTCCTACAGGAAGCATTTCTGTACAACTTCCTTGGTTTGGGGCTTTTTGGAGCGAATCTCCAGATGCTGAGGCAGGTGGGTTCTGAGGCCTGAGGCCTGAGGCCTGGCTCCTTCAGCTGGGCTGGTCCTGATCTGAGCAGCTGAGGGGGCTGCAGCTCTGGGAGGACTTCGGAAAGGACATGGTGGTGCAAGCAGGAGGAAAGCCTGGAAGAGGGCCTATTTGGTTGAAGCGTTAAAAATAATGCTTGTTGTTTGTTACTTTTTTGCCTCCATAAGCAGAGGCTACCATCGACAGAGGGAGATTCCAGTCGTCTGAGGCATAAAGGCCTAGATGGAACCTGAGCGCCAGACACGTGATCGCAAGGAGCCCCCCGGAGGGACCCGTAGCTGAGTCTGACAGGGAGCTGCTGCTGGGCGTCCAGGGATGGAGCAGGGGGGTGACTGAACCTGGCTTGGATGGAGGCGGACGCCGAGGCAAAGGCAGGCCAGAGTCCCAAGAGCGGGGAGGCCGGTGCCCCTCACTCTGGGGCAAGGAGGGACCAGGCGGGCTCAGACCCTCCACACCAAGTGAAGCAGGAAACTGGCCAGGCAGCCTCTGGATGCAGAAGCTACGTTAACAGACAGGAAGACTTATGGGGGGGAGAAGGAGAAGGTCTGTGTTTGCCAGATATCCCCAGGAGTCTGCTGCTGAGAGCGGAGAGTGAAGCGCTACCGTCGATGGCCACCAGGATGGCCGTCTGGCCTTTCATCTCATGGTCCGCCATCGCGTCACTGATGTCGCTGGATATGGTCAGGCCGTTGCGCCTCATCCATTCACGGTTCCCAATCAGCACGGAGAAGGTCTGGGGCGTCTCATCTGTTCAGAACAGTGTGTGATTAATCCCCAATCGTCCAGTCCCACTGTGGGAGGGCACTAAACACCATGGAAGCCTTTCAACAGCAAAACGTCCATTTCACTGTTGAGACACTGTACCAGCCAGCCCCTCCCAGAACCCCCCAAAGGACCAGGGAGACGTGTGGAACATGGGGGTGTGGGTCCAACCCGGGTGCTGAAAGGTCCACGCAGTGTGTGTGAAAACCTCGTAAACATATTAAATATCAGGTTGTATCATTATTTGCCTTTAAGAGGCAAATATCTGCTTGACTGTTTTCCTGCAGAGATTAGAAGCAGCAAGTATAGCTGAGGGTAGATGGCCCAGGATGCACCTGCAAATAGCGAGCCTACCTCCACGGAACGTGACAAGCTGTACCTGCTGAAAGGCCAGGGAGTCTGTCCCCGTCACCTTCTAACTCTGTGTGCCACTAACCCAGGTGTCCCCGCACAGACCACCTGGCAGCCTCACGGAAGGCTCACCCCGGGCTCTGAATCGCTAGAAGGTGGCACGGATGGCGTCTAACAAGAGACTGACACACTTCAGAGAAAACATGAGACGCGGGTTTCTTGGTCTGGGAGGGTCTCCATACTCCCACACTGCTGGTGAGGCAGCAGGCCGACACCCGAAGGCATTGGGCGGGCCATCCCCACCTGCCTTCCCCGCTGCCAGCCCTCCCTCTGGAGGTCCACAGGAGGAGGAGGTGGGAGGAGCAAAGCAGAATCCCTGCCGGGGCCTCTGCACTCTAGGAGAAGCAAGACTAACTTGGGATCAGAAAGAGGAGGCTCAAGATGATAGGTCAGAGGAGCGGTACCCGGAATCTCAGTGACATACACTCCTGTCACTGGTGCGAAGACACAGATGTATCTGGGGCGCCTGGGGGCTCAAGGGGTGAGCGTTTGCCTTCAGCTAAGTCAGGTCGTGACCCCAGGTCCCAGGATGGAGTCCTGCATCGGGCTCCCTGCAGAGAGCCTGCTTCTCCCTCTGCCTCTCTCTCTGTGTGTCTCATCTCATGGATAAATAAAATCTTTTAAAGAAATTCAGATGTATCAGAGAACACAGCAGCAGAGAAAGTACGGGCTTTCCCAGGGGAGGTGGGCTCGCAGCACCCGGCCGTGAGGCTCCCTGGTCCGCAGCGGGGGACCCTGCAGTGTGCTGCCACCTAGTGCAGCCGGGCCCAAACCCTGGCAGGCCACACACACAGACCAGGGCCGGGGATACCTGTTTCCTCGGGAACGCCGCCAACCGTGCCCGGGGGAGCGGCCTGTTTGCTCCGCTGGCGCTCGCCAGGGGCCAGGATGCCCTCCACACTACTGACTTTGCAGCCAATTCCGCAGCCTGGCACTGCCTGGAAGTCCGTGCAGTATCCCAAGGTCTCCGTTCCCAGTTCCTGTGAGGCGGGGAGAGGGGAGGTGACAGGAGGCAGGACAGACCTGCCAGGAGCCAAGAGGAACGTGGAGGGGGGGTGGGGGTCAGAGACAGACTCGGAAGGCATCGCACACGTTACTGTTATTGACCTGGTGCCTCACGACACTGGACAAGGTGCAGACCAGAAAGGCCAAGGGCAGCTCACAGCAATGCCACAAATGAAGGGAGGTGGGGGAGCCAGGAGAGGAACGAGGTTGTTTTTACGTTGCAAATAATTTCGTCAGAAGGATGGGGCAGGTCAACAGTAGCAAAGCTGCTCGGAGGCTCTCAAGAGGTCACTGCCCACCTCCCAGGCCTGGGGGGACCAGGGCGGTAGCAGGAGGACCAGAGGAGCTGCCCCACTTGGGTTGGCCACATAGCAGAGGAGGGGCCGACGGCACAGTGTCCTGAAACATCAGGGAGGGGGGTGACCTGAATGACCCCTCATAAAACACCGAGGGAGATTTCTGGAAGATTCCTTGTCAGCTTCTCCCCAAAGCATCCACACCACCTCTCTACATTTACTGACGGTCGTATTTGCCCCAACCGTTGAACATTTTTCAGGGCAGCGTCTGGCGCATCCTGCTGCTTCTACATTTACACTGAAAACAGAAAACTAAACGGGACCTTCTGTCTGCAGGTCAAAGGATGAACACATCCCCGTTAGCCGCCAAGAGCCACGACGGGGCACTTAGCTCACCTGGTTCATCTCCATTCACCGCCCCGGCTAAGGGGCTCTCTCCTGGCCACGCCCCAGCCCCGGTCACTTCTGTGTCCCCTCTGTGCGGAGTGCTTACAGGGGACCGACTCTCCGTCTGTCCCACCACTCAGCTCCCGGGCCACAGGCTAGCAGTTCCGGTCCCAAGCACAGACACCCGTCCGCGCTCCGTAACCGCTAACACTCAAGCACTTTTGTGATGATCTGGAGGTAGGACGAGCTGCACCTCCAACTGGTGCACAGGGGCCTGCGGGCCCAGGTTCTGGCGGCAGGGGGAGGGGGCTGCGGGCGGGGAGCCTGGGGGGGCCTGCCCAGGTCCACCTACCTCTTTACAGTACTTGGTGACGGCCACGCCCAGGGGGTGCTCGCTGCTGGCCTCCGCGGTCCCCACCACGGCGAGGACCTTCCTGAGGGGCAGCGTGGCCACATCCACCAGCAGGAGGACCCTCATGACTTTGGGGACCCCGTGGGTAATGGTGCCAGTTTTGTCAAACATCACGGTCTTTATCTGCGAAAACGACCACAAACACAGACGGCAGGGACTGTAGGAGCCCACGCGACGGCCGGCAACTCCCACGGGTGGCAGCACCCCTCACCACTCAGCCAACACGATCCTCTGCCCTGCGGAGGCGAAGCCCCCGCCCCCCCCCAGCTCCTCCCTGACGCACACCCCGGGCCCCCTGAAACTCGGTCTCCTGTCAGTCTCTCTCCCTCAGGAGACTTTCCGGCCCCTCAGAGTTCATCCCGGTAACTGCCGAGGGCGCCCAGTGTGCCCAGCGCCAGCCTGGTGCTGGGGGTATGATGGTGACAAAGTTTTGGGGCCGAATCCCGGGGAGCTGTGAGGGCGGCACGGCTTCCCCCCTGCCACCCCGGGATGCAGGGCTTCCCGCCCCGTCTCGCACATCTGCCCCCGCTCCTGGGGAGCTCCCGGCGGCCGAGGCCCACAGCCATTGCCAGGCCCTGGCACAGGACCCGCACCAAGTGGGGGCTCGACAAACACCACCTAAATAAACGGAGGCTCGGGAGCGGGGATGGCGTGTTGGGCCAGGGTCTCCATAAGCCCTGCTGCTGATGGCTCGCGGCCTGGACATCGGGACATCAGTGCCCTGCTGAGTGCGTGGACGCTCCCGCCTTGCGCTGGGCCTGACCACCTGGGCGTGAGGCTAGCGGGGCCTGCAGGCGAGCGCCCCACCTACTGCCCCAGCTGCCGCCCAGCTGCCTCATCTGCAAAATGGGAGTAATAAGCATCCACCTCGGAGCTGCTAATGGGATTACGCGGACCCGGTAGCTATTATCACTCCTCCCGGCCTCCGGTCTTATTAACAGAGCTGCTTTCAAGCCACGTCCAGGTCTTTCTCCTAATACGGAATTTAAGCACATACTACTTTCCCTTAAACTCTCAAGTTTCAAATAAAAAGAAAAAAAAATCACAGAGTAACAGCTACAGAGTCATCACAGCCAGGAGCGCAAGGCCAACCTTGTGGGCCATCTCCAGAGGCTTGCCTCCTTTGATGAGAATGCCATTCTGGGCGGCCACCCCGGTGCCCACCATGACTGCCGTGGGCGTGGCCAAGCCCAGGGAGCAGGGGCAGGCGATGCACAGCACCGTGATGGACGTCTGGAACGCAAACCGGATGATCACCTCCGCCTCGGAGATATGCTTGTTGGGGGTCTGCACGGAGGGAAGAGAAGAAGGCAGGCTGAGGGTTACATGAGGAATCACACAGACTTCTGATCACATCAGAACATTTCAGTGCAGACAGCGGGATCTGAGATGCACAAGGAGCTGGGGTTTGGGAAACATGAGGTGGTCCACTCTGCTTCCGTGTCATCAGTTCACACAGGTCACTTACTGGTCTCCATACCAGTTTTGCAACTTGATACTATAGGCTTTCCTCTGAGAGAGGCACAAGGGGAGGAGAGAGTCATATAAAACTCCCCGCTAGATGAGGGAGCACAGACTCCAGAAGTGGACCATGTGCATCCATGTCCTGGCCCTGACACTAATTTAACTTTCCCGTGTCAGCTCCTTTACATTCCAAATGGAGACAATAATACCAATAATGCCCAACTGGTTGTTATAAGGAGTAAATGAACTAATATACATATAAATATACATTGTACAATACCTGGATGGGAGAAGCATCTAAGAAATTTTAACTATTACATTATCAATATTACATGTTATTATTATTATTATGAAAACTTTAAAAAATGATAAGTCTCCAAGGAATCTACCCTAAGGTGATAACCATATAAGTGGCAAAAGATACAAAGATATGTATTCACAGAGGGTTTTTTTTTTTTTCTCAAAAAAAACCCTAGAGACGACCATAGGGATCTGGTTACTTAGATTCTGGGTATGAGGGCAGCCCTGGTGGCGCAGCGGTTTAGCGCTGCCTGTAGCCCAGGGCGTGATCTGGAGACCCTGGATCGAGTCCCACGTCAGGCTCTCTGCATGGAGCCTGCTTGTGTCTCTGCCTCTCTCTCTCTCCCTGCATCTCTATGAATAAATAAATAAAATCTTAAAAAAAAAAGATTCTGGGTATGATGTGCATAATGAAATATCATGCAATTGTTGAAATGATGATGCATACCTATACTTATTGACACGGAAAGATACCAGCAATGCTGCTAAATAAAAAAAGCAAGTACAAAATGGCCGGTGTTGTGACTGGGTCAGTGCAAAATTATCTGACCATATCTCTATCTAGCCTTTCAACATCACTGGAAAGATGTTAACCAAAGTGTAAGATATCGTTACTCCTAGGGATGGGATTTGTTTTTTTTTTTTTTTTTTTTTTTTAATTTTTTTTTATTTATTTATGATAGTCACAGAGAGAGAGAGGCAGAGACACAGGCAGAGGGAGAAGCAGGCTCCATGCACTGGGAGCCTGATGTGGGATTCGATCCCGGGTCTCTAGGATCACGCCCTGGGCCAAAGGCAGGCGCCAAACCGCTGCGCCACCCAGGGATCCCTAGGGATGGGATTTGGAGCCATCTTCATTTTCTTCTATTTTTTCTCCATTGTTTCATTGTAAACCCCAAACAAACAAAATATGGGTCTCCTTTCCAGTTACCTGGTGAAACATACGGGTATTACTATTTGCCTTCTGACATCTTGGTTTATCTTGGTTTACTTTACAAAATGGCGGGTGTCTCTGGAGCACAGTCAGGAGACACTATATTCCCTTTAATCACAGTATGTTTTCTCTTTAGTTTCCATCTATACTTTATTCCTTGGTTTTGAAAGGCACAATTCTAAAATACGGTGTATTAGTAAAGGGCCATTTCATCTCCATTAGAAACAGTTGGATTTAGATAGAGGGACATTGTGTTTAAGACATAATGCAATTTCCAGAGATAAAAATGATGCAATTAAAAAAAAAAAAACAACCCAGCAATTCTCATCAGAATAACCCGGGTCATTCTGATGGGACTGGGTGGACTTCTAGAGGCTGACATGAACCTCTCCCTACAAATGACATTTAGACAGCAGGGTCATAATATCTTAAAGGAACATGCAGTACCTCATTTGCCAGCGTCCTCCCTGATATTGCGGATAAAAACAAAAGAAGCCAAAGTAAGATGGAAAGGCAGGGAACAGCAGAAAGCCACACATTCCAACTTGTTTAGGAATGACGTTTCCCACAGCCACATGCCAATGGGTAGCTCTCCCACAAAAGCAGAAATCTGAGGGGTCAGGTGGCGTAATAGCCACTGGCAAATTCTAGGAATATGGTCAGTCATAGGTTACCCTTAAAAGCACCGAGGTCTCCTTAGATGTCAGAAAGAGTTTAACTTGGACATTTTTCATTTTAAGATAAGAAATTTGAGAAAAATGACATCTTAGTAAATGACATGCGCCCCACGATTTAAATATGCTTTTAATTATGGGTAGACTTTTTAAAGAAAAAAAACCTCCATTTCATATTTAATTTCTTATTCTACGGCTCTAAGGTAAAATATGCATTAGGTTTGGCTAAGTAGGAGCTACTCTAAACCAGAAGATAAAACACTGTTTCCCTCATTGTGCAGTTATCAAATGTGACTCCAAGTGGGCCATTCCCTGTTGATGTACATCATGGTTTCTCAAGCTCAGCACGACTGATTCTTTGTTGAGGGGGGCTGTTCTCTGCCTCGTAGGATGTCTGGCAGGACAGCCTCCCGGTCTCTACCCACTAGGTGTCAGTACCATTTTCTCCCCAGTCAAGACAAGCAACAACGTCCCCAGACATTGCCAAATGTCTCTGGGGGCAACAAAATTACTCCCAATTGAGAATCACTGCTGTGTATAGTTCTTACTTCTCAACCAAAAAAGGATTTTTTTTTTTTTTTTGTATTTTCCACTTTTTTTGGAAGTTTGATAAAACTGTATTTGGTAAGATAGTATTCATCATCTACTTTTTAATTCAAGAAAGTCTATTCCATTGTCTCTTGTATGTTTAATAAATATTTAATTATTAAGAAGCTATTAGCCTTGTTTGGGAAGCCACAAGGTGGAAGATGCTATTGACAGACACAGTGAGCAAAAAACATATTTTTCTTAAAATCTGTTAAATGATATTATCACGCCATCAAAATTGTGAAGTGACCTATGATGTGTGTTTCACAATCCCAGAAATGGCCAAAATCACATAATGTAAATGTTTTAGGCATTACAACCGAGAGCTAACTGGTGTCTATGAAATCATCTAACTAGAAGCAAAGGGCATCTTTAATTAAAAACTTGCAGAAATAGAGTGACTGATGGTCCTATCCTGGCTACGATTTTGCTGCCAATAAGTGAAGCAAGCAAATAACTGTAATAGGTAATTAAGGCCCAGTGAATCTAAGATATGACAGAATAGGATTAATGGCAAGAGATTATTTAAAACACAGCAACCATAATGCCCAAAGCATTCAACTTACAGGAAAGTATTTCTGAACAACACCAAAATCGATAAAACCGATTATAATCCATACCACCAACGTCAACGTTGAAATGATGATGATAAATGGGACAAAATATCCACTAAACCGGTCAGCCAGTTGCTGAATGGGTGCCTATGGAAATAAAACACCAAGACCATGGGAAATTACAATCCGCTAGGAAATACGCCAGCACAGGCATGGGCGAGCCCTGGGGTTGAGCCCCCTTGTTAACCACGCTGACTAGTCACTCTCTACTCGGCAAAATCGGCCTAATTCTATGAAACTCTTGGAATAACTTCTAAAATGAGGAAGCCAGTCATAATGACTTTTAAATTTCTTCAGTACCTTTGACATCTGAGCCTCTTCTACCAACTTCACGATCTGAGCCAACGTGGTATCGTTGCCCACGTGGGTGGCGGTAACGAGCACAGAGCCATGTGCATTCATGGATCCGGCGATCACTGTGCTCCCGGGTTTCTTCGTGACGGGCATGGCTTCTCCTGGAGGTGGGGACGAGACCTCAGCTGTCAGCGCTCAGGGACCCGGCGATGCCGTGATACCCCCCCGGAAGGAATGCGACACACGCCGCCTCACCTGTGATGAGGGACTCGTCCGCCATCGTATTGCCCTCCAGGACTTTCCCATCCACTGGGAACTTTCCCCCGGGGACCACCTTGATGACATCGCCCCGCTGCACCAGCTCCATGGGTACCTGCTCCTCTCTGCAACAAATACCACTTGAGTTACACACACGGCCGCAAACTGCAGCTCGACCCTCTTGGTCGGCCACCCAGCTGGGCTCTAGACGAAGTGTGGGACTGGTGACACGCTCTGCACTTCACACTGGGCAGCGGTACCCGGCTCATCTGTTCACGTTCAGGTTGAGTCAGTGTTTAGTGTACGGCTACTAGAGGGCAGGCGCCACACTGGGCCCTGAGACTGCAGCGGTGAGGACGACAGCGAGTCCCCGGCCTCGGGAACGAACGCTGCTTCTGCAGAAGCAACAGGTGACACACAAGACAGTCCCAGGTATTAAATGTTGTGATGCAAATAACGTACTAAAGGGCTTCTTTGGGGGTCGGGGGAGAGGGATTGCCTGGAAGATGAACTGAGACCTGGATGTCAAGAGGGGCCAGGATACAGGGCTAGGTCACACTTGCAGAGAAAAGAAAACCAAAAAGAAGGTTTAAAAAGAAAAACTGGGGGGTCGGGGGGGATGCTGGCAAGAGGCCCAAAGGGTTGGGGTTGGCTGCGTGGGGGAAAGGTGACTCAGGGGCTGGTGGAGCCAGCAGCTGGCCAGCTGGGCAGGGTGAGCACATGAGGCCAGGAGGCAGCAGCCCAGGTGCTTCCCCAGGGTGCTGAGTGGGGACCAGAGGGGCTGCATGGGAGGCTGTGGGCCAGATGGGACGTGCGGGCCGCAGTGTGTGTGCTCTGGGTGCCAGGGGCTCGGCCCGGGACAGACGGATGCACGGTGGGGCTGAGGAGAAGGGCGGGCTGGTGGCACAGCCCACAAAGGTCACCAGGGGACCGCCACAGGGCCATGGCCGCCGCCGCACGCAGTACCCCCGGCCTTTGAATGACATGGCTTTGACCATGCGGGTTCCGTACAGGCCGGTTTGCCAGAAATAAATACAGTGCCCTAAATACGTTGTCTCTTCCTTCTGATTTTCTCTGGCTTACTGTATTCTAAGATTACAGTATCTACGGACACACAAAATAGGTGTCATTCAGCTGTTTATGTCAGCGGCACGGCTTCCAGCCAACAGCAGCTTACCAGCCGTTAGGTTTTGGGGGTTGCAGGTGCACCTGGATTCCGACTCTGCCGGGTGAGTGCCCCCACCCCCACCGCTGTCCAAGGGTCACCTGTGTATCACAGGGCAGAGAAGCCAGCACGGGCTACCCCGCACGCTCCCTTCATTCTAGAGACGACATTCAAACAGCACAAGGACTTCCAGTAAGCTGCCTACCGAGGTGCTGAGGGAAACGTTTACAGAGTGCATGCTGTGCACAGCTTTACATTTGTTTTTCTCACTGAATCTTCCAAAGTATATGAGGTAAGCAATATGCACTCCATTTGGGCAAAAACCTGCAGATTTCTTAGAAAGGAGCAAGACTGGACCTACATGCCCATTTCCTTACATGTCACTTGGTATAAGTCTCTAAAACTTGGCAACCAATGGGGCGCCTGGGGGCTCAGTCGGCGGAGCGTCTGCCTTCGGCTCAGGTCGTGACCTCGGGGTCCTGGGATCCAGCCCCTCCCGGGGCTCCCTGCTCACGAGTCCGCTTCTCCCTCTCCCTCTGCCTCTGAGAGCTCTCTGCCTCTTGCTTTCTCTCAGACAAATACATAAAATCTTTTAAAAAATATCTTAAAAGACAAACAAAAAACTGGGAATCAAATGTGCAGACATATTTACATCAAAAATTTTTTTAAAAATCGTGCAGAAGCATCTTCTGTAAAATGAGGATTCAAGAGCCGTCCGCACCCACAGTCCAGCTCCGCACCCCATGCTGTATGGCTGTGAGCACACGGCTGCAGCTATGCGTAGGGTGACAGGCTTGGTGCCACGTGTGCCACGGTGTACCCAGGGACGGGGCCACAGCAAGAGCAGAGCGGACACGGCCCTGCCCCAGGAGCGGAGTCCTGTTCAGGGCACTGGTGACTCCCAGGCAGTGGTGCCATCCCGGCCAAATCCTTCCTACGATGATCCTGTTCCAGGGTTAACTGAGATGATGCGTGTTCGGCACTCAGCACAGCGCTGCCTCGCAGTGAGTGCTCAGCCAGGGTCATGGCTCGTACTGCTGCCACCTGCCGGGCCTCTGTGCAGCCGTGCGGCGCGGGGCTGGAGTTCCAGCAGGACAAAGTGGCACCTTCCTCTCGGAGGCTCACAGCTCAGGCGCCACGAGCGCAGTGGCCACGACACAACGAACAGGGTAGGAAAGGGAGAGCCTTTAAAAGGAAAAGGCGTGGTGCCCTGAAGTCTCGGGTCCGGGGGGCGGACACCAGGGACTGTGCTGGGGCTAGGCAGGCGGCACGAGGGCAGGAGCAGGAGTCTCTGCTGCCTGCTGCTGCTCCTTAAAGGGCTCGGGGGTGGAGACGCCCAGGCCCGGCACCTCCGAGGCCCGTGTCCATGACCCGGAGACGGTGCCTGTCAGCCCAGGTCCTCACTTGGCAAGACAGGCCGTGCCAGGGGGGCGCCTGGTCACTTGCGGTGGGACTAAGGGCAGAACCTCCTCCCCGCTGTAACTCAGCTGCTGGGTTAGAGGCTCACTTCCATGCGACTGAAGGGGACCCCATTGGACATGGGTGCCTTTCTGAGAAAACCTTTGTGGTGCTACTCCCTGACTAATCTAACTTTGAATTTCCCCTTTGATCGGATGGACCATATTTTTCTGAGTCTAGGCAGCTTAACTTAAGGTAAACAGAGCTTTATGGGGGTGGAGGTGGCTCCCTCTGGGGAATTCCCAGCATTTCTTCTTCAGAAGCTTGTATGGGGCGCCCAGGAGGCTCAGTGGCTGAGCGGCTGCCTTGGGCTCAGTGACCCTGGGTACCGGGATCAAGTCCCACATTGGGTCCCCGCAGGGAGCCTGCTTCTCCCTCGGCCTGTGTCTCTCTCTCTGTGTCTCTCATGAATAAACAAATAAAATCTTCAAAATAAAAAAACCTGAAGCCTGTATCTCCCCAAAACGCCCTGTTGTGGGGACACACTGTGCCCTTCCTAGCGCTTCTGCTTCAAGAGCTGCTGCCAGTGGCCTATCCACCACACCCGTCTCCTGCCTCCCCTCCCTCCTCAGCTAACACAAAGGAGAAAGATAAAGCTGAGAAGAGAACAGCCACTAGCCTAGGTGAAATCTGTAATTGTTTTCCCCACAACCACAGAAGACTTCAATGCAGGAGACTGGGGACCAGCTCACACAGCCCGTGAATGTCAAGCACAAACACGGTGACGTCTTTAACGTTTCATGGTCATTTCAGTCATTCAACTGGTAATCTGAGCACCTGCCACCTGGGTGTCCCCAGGCAGGCAGAGCAAAGGCTTCCAGAGGACGGGGCCCCCAAGCGGAGCCCTCAAGGACAGGCAGCCAGGCAAAGGGGAAGAAGAAAGGTACGGGGCAGACTGGAGAGGCTCCCCTGGGAGCTGCCAGTGGGGTGTGGCCAGGACAAGACAGCGGGATGATGGCAGCACGAGGGCTGAGTCCGAGAGGCAGGCTGGGGCAGATGGCGAGACTCACATGCACACTGGGGACACAGACTTCATCCTGAGGACAGCTGGGAATTGCTGCAGGGTTTCCAGCTACAGAGGAATATGATCCTATCTGTGCTTCCAAGAGATCACTGGCTTGAACGTGGGAAAATATTTAGAAAGAGACCAGGCTGGAAGCAGGTGGCCAATGCAGACCCCATTGCAATGCCGCAGGGGACAGAGCGGTGGCAACAGGAAGGGGCAGTGGATGGGGGCAACCAGAGGTAACCAGCGCCAGGCTGGTCACAGATGCCCCATTGCCCAAGACTTGGGATAGAAAGAAAGGACAGGTGTTCCTGGCAGAGGGACAGAGGGAGGGACAGGCCCAAGTCTCAGTGAACGGAGACAGCTGAGGTGAGACACTCTGTTGGCCCTCCAAAGGCGCCACAGGCCAGCCTACACTAGCAGAAGCCCGACGGCCAGGCCCCAGCACACCTCCCGTTACAGAAGGTCAAGCTCCTCGGCAGGGTGGTGTATGGCCCTGGCTCTGGGAGAGCAGAGTGTGGCCACGGGCCTGTCACCGCCCACAGCCTGGAGCACACGGTCCAGGAAGGGAGGATGGGAACCATCACCCGGTCGGGCAGACAGCAACTGTGCCTCGCAGGCCTCAACTGACGCGCTCCGAGCACACGGCCTGCCCGCGGCAAGGCCAGAATGAACCCTGGTATTCTGGGCCCTCGCTCAGAGAATGGTGCCACCACGTGATGATGGTGGTAGTGGGGCCCATAGTATGTCCACAGCCAAACACTAATCGCCCTCTTTGGAAAAGAACTGAGCTGTGACTGGGGTAGCCCCATTGTCCTTGGGCATTTCCAGCAGCTCTGCCTTCCGGCAAAGATGCACGTCTCCTCCTACTTGAATCGACAGAGCAGCCCCTGTGGCTGTGGCCAGTACTCTCAGAAGCACTTTGAAATGAAAGGCAGCGAGGAAACCATGGCTTTGGTCCCAGTCTGGACATTTCTGGATCTCAGAAACCCTCATGTCATTAATTTATAAGGGAGTGTGTAAGTCTTAATTTGTGCAAACGTCCCTATTGCTAAATACACCTTCCAAGTCAGAATGTGGAAGGGTCATGAGCACAGACCCCGGAACCAGGAGCCTGGGTCGTATCCCTTTCAACACCTGCATGACCTCGCGCCAGTTGCTTAGCTTTTTTGATAATCAGTTTCCTGATCTGCAGAATATGGCTAATAACAGTCCTTTCCTCCTAAAGTTTGTTTTCAATTGGATTTAACACGAAGAGGCTAAATAGTGTCTGGCAGACAGTAAATGCTATAAAAGTTCCAGCAATAGCGATAATAATCATTATCATTTTTAATATCTGCCAACCTTAGGGAGAAGAAAAAACACTTCTCCCATTTGCATTCTTTGGCCAGTGGAAGCCCCACCTCCCAGCCTGTGCAAATCCTCCAGATCCTGCAACGAAGGTCCAGCGCGCAGTCCGTGCTCTTTGAGGCCTCCCCTGACCACCTCCAGCCCTCCCCTCTGCATTCTGGGGACACTGCTCACCCATCCCTCTCCTCTGTCATTTAGAGCACACACGCCACGCCGAAGTCCTGCACATATTGTCGTCTGTAGACGCCTCATTAGTTACCTGGCTCCAGAGGGTGGATCTGACCCCTGCATGCCTTTGCCCATCCCCACAAGGTGTAACAGCATGAATGTGGTCAAGTCTTGAGGTGTATTACACAGATTAACATAAACTGGTCAACAACTCTGGATGACGAGAACCCACCTGAGGATCAAGTTGTCCTCGCCAAGGGTCACAACGGTGGCTTCCGTGGCTTGGAGAGACATGAGTTTGGCAAGGGCTTCTGAGGTTTTGCTCTAGGAAATAACCAGGATGGAGAACAAGAGCTTTCATACGCTGACCCATGCAAAAGCAGACCAACACTCGCCAGGCTGGCGTCACGGAGGCTGGAGTTCTAGGAAGCCCCTGCAGAAAGAAGCTGACCCCTTAACACAGCCACGGCCATGTCCAAGGGCTCCTCCGGCACGGAGGATGGAGATGCTATGCACTGCCATCCACGCTCAGCCACGTCATTGCCACGCTAAATGCACAATGCCACAAAGTTCTAGGAATCACATTTCAGCTGACAAAATAAAACCAGTTTGCCTATTACTTTTTTTAAGGTTCAGTCTAATTTTTTTTAGAGCCTGAGTCCTATTCTTTGATAGAATAGGTCAAAATGTGGGTATAATGCAAGGTGTTAAAAATGGCAGGTCCCTAGAAGATGGAAATGTGGATTTTTAGACTAATAAGTCAGTTCCATACAAAGAGGTGGTGTGAACGCTGGCCTGAAACCCAGGGTTCTTTCTATTACACAATGCGCCTCAACAAAGGTTTCAATAATTAACCAGATTAGCTGGGATTTCAGGAGTAGCAACCAGTGGGGAGATTAGTGATCAGAACACCTAATTATACATAGGCTTCACATTTCTTTAAGTCCTTCTCTAGCCTGCTCTAAACAAGCTCTAAACAAGGTGTTCGGGTGAATGAAGGTCTCTATTACCAAGGAAACGGTTTTTCACCCGAAGCCGCAGTTACCTTTGCTATGTGTTCCAGCCACCGCCCCAGGGCAATGAACACAAAGAGCATGGGGGGGGTGTCGAAGAAGGTCACAGGGCTCCTCTCCGCCCTCTCAGCCACGGCCACCACCAGGATGACGAGCGAGTAGGTGTAGGCGATGCTCGTGGCCAGCACGATGAGCACGTCCATGTTGGCTGCCCTGTGCCTCAGAGACCTGTAGGCCTGGACGTAGAAGTACCACCCGCCAAGGAGCTGGAAGACAGGTGGAGAGAGCACAGCTCCACAAGGGTGCCCAGCAGTCCCACGAGCAATTAGAGACCCAGAGGCCCCTCACGGCTGCAAACGCCTGGATGGTATTTTCTCCTCGGTGAGGCTCACACAGGAAATGTGTTTCCCGATGCACAGGACCAGTGACCACAGGAACGGGGTCCTGCAGGACCTTTAAAACTCAGAGCACATAACCTGAATGTCCATCAACAAAGAAGGTGGCAATGGGGACACAAACCATGGTTGATTTATCCTGTGAGCAGTGCGATCTAGTCCTGAAAAGTAACGTGCTAGATCTATGAACCGCTGGCATGAAAAATGCCCTGTAATGCACAGTTAAGTGAAAAAGCCAGTTAGAAATCAATTTATCTGGTATGATCTCATTCCAGTTAAAAAATAAAAAGTCTAGGTGTCCGTATTATGTGAGCACATACACACACACACACACGCACACACACAAACAAGTGTGTATTTTCTCTGCATAGATGAAGGTCTGTAACATGCACGTCCAGCTAGTAATAATACGAAGGTAATCCTGGGGAACAGGGTATGATTCCAGTGAAAGGATATCTTCCCCTTTGCTTTCTATTTCAGCATGGTTTGAACTGTCGACAATAAATATACACCACATTTGTAATTAAAAAGAAAATACAGGAAAAAGCAAATCCAGCCTACAAATAACTGCCCTCAGATAAACTAAACATTCTAAAGTTAAGTCCAGAGTTTTATCTTTTACCCTAAAACAGAGGGAGAAACACAGCTAGCTCCTGACTATCAGCCCTAGAGTGGCGGTCCCATGGTGCTTGCTGCTCCCGGGAGTTTGATCACCGACAGCCCTCTGTGAACGTGACGGTGACACCAGATCCCTTGACGCCCACCCCCTCCGCCCCCCGCCAGTCTTAAGACAGGAAAGAAAGCCCCTGTGGGGCAGCTGCGATAAAGCCAGGCTGGAGGGCTGTGTCTGGCCTGAGAGGGCAGAGGTTTGCCTCTTTCTGATACGCACCTGGACAAAGGTACACAGGATGAAGAAGATGAGATTCAGAATGGACAGTCCTGGAATGACGTTGTGGTCCAGGACCATGGACTCGTGGGGCGTGCTGCTGGGCACCAACATGTAGATCATCAGACCCATCACAGGGATGCCGAACACCAGGCTGCACAGAAAAGACTTCTTCCACCTGCAGAGCAAAGCAGTGACCCCGACCTCTTAGGTATCCCTCACCTTTCTGGGACAGACAAGCAGGGGTGTGAAATGAAGGGAAGGTCCTCTCCTGACACCAGCCACCTGAGAGATCGCCCACAGGTTTAATGTCGTAGGGACCCGCAGACAGCCCGCCTGCCTGAGGCTGACCCCCTGCCTCCTGTCTGGGGGGGGGGGAGGCAACCGAGGCCCAGGGCAGAGCTCCGCCCCAAAGAGGTTGAACATCTGGGTCCACAGGAACACCTACAGCTCTTTTTTCAAAATAAAATCTTTGGGATCCCAGGAAAAACAAAAGCAAAACTGTATTAGCCTGAACTTCCTTTGACACCTGTGATTTTTGAACTATTACTTAACACAGTGTGAGGACTGGAAAGCCGTCTTGATGAACCGCAAGGTTTGAAGTGGGGCTGACGGGTGACAACTGTGGTCTCGTGTCAGCGTCTGCGGGAACCCCACCGCGCGTCGTGGAAGCTCTAGCACGCCTCCACTGGGGTCTGCAAGACGCAGTCTTCCACTCCCGGGAGGGCCCGGGGCCCCGAGGATCAGCCCCTCGCTAGCTTCCCAGAGTGCCCCTCCAGTCAGTCCCGGCCTGCTCCAGGCAGGCTGACCGGAGCAACACAGGGGTCCCCGAGGGCCACCCGCCTCCATGCCCCAGAACACCCTCTCTGCACCCCTGCCCAGCCTCCCAGGCCCAGGTCACGGGCCCTGCTGGCGTTTTCCCGGGCGCTCCGAGCCCACGGGATCCGCTGCCCACCTACGGGCCCTCCAAGGCAGGGATGGGCTGCCATTGGTCCCCCGCACCTGGCAGAGTGCTGGGCTGATGCTGGCGCCCTGCTGTGTGCTGAACCCTTGCAACAATGAACGAGCTCAGGCCTCCTGCTTCCTAGGCCAACGGCCGTGGTTCCTACCCTCAGAGCCACCTCTAGACCCCATTCAAGGAAAGGCCACTCTCTTCCTCCCAACTCCAGTTGGACCCCGGCCAGAGGTGGCCATTTCCATGAAAATCAGCGGAGATGAAATGAAATTAGAAATTTAGTTCCTGTCATACTAACTGCTCAGTAGCTGGCGGCCACTGTACTGAGCAGTGCGGGCCTAGAGCACTGCTGACATCGCAGGAGACGCGGAGGGCTGGCTCACGGGGGCAGCACAGATGTCTCCCAAGTGGAGGGTGCCGCAGGACGCCCACGAGCACGGAGCCCGTCAGGCCCAGCGAGGGGGACACCCACAGGAGCCCCGTGTGTCTCTCGGTCTCTTCTGTTCTACCTACTGCTTTATTTCCACCTTGTGGTCCAAGTGATGCGCGCTGGGGTTTCTCTGGGCCGGGGAAGCATGAAAGCCGATTTCCTTATTATTTAAAAAGAAAGAAGTGAGAAACAGGGGGAAAGCACTTGGTTAAAACATGCGTTGGCAGAGAGCATTTTACATCTTTTGAAATTAGCAAGTTAATCAAAAACTGCCTCAAAAGACTGTATTGGTTTCTTGGCAATGGCTTCTGCACCCAAATCACACTGCAAACCCTGTCAGAGGTCCAGCCCCATCTGCACTCAGGGACGGCGCCGTCCCCAAGGGGATGGCCTCACATGGCGACTCCCGTTTGTTCTGAGGGCAAAGGTGGCAGGTTCTGGGAGAGACTTCAACATGCCCCGAGGCTCATCGATGGCTTTGGCGGGCCCGACCCGCTGAAATCCCCACGCGCACCCGTCACCTCACCGTGCCCTCACGCAGACCTCACATGGGGAGAGCAGTGTCCGCCACAGAGCATGGCGGGGAGCAGAGGCCGGAGCCTGTGGCAACTCCTCTGATTTTCCAACCGAGAAACAACTGGACTCTCCCATGAGGAAGCCGGCCTAGCAGAGGGGTTAGACTCAGGGTAACCCACTACCTGCATCCTTTGGTCTGTGGATACTTGGTACAGACCTAAATAATGTTTATAATGACAATCAACTGATTAAAGCCCATG
Source organism: Canis lupus familiaris (assembly GCF_011100685.1). Lineage (NCBI taxonomy): Eukaryota > Metazoa > Chordata > Mammalia > Carnivora > Canidae > Canis > Canis lupus. The sequence continues at coordinate 175,232 of NC_049243.1, read as the reverse complement.
TGCCAGCTGTCTGGCTGGTACTGAGGTTTCCCAGGGAATACCTGCAATCAAAACAATAATATCCCTCTCTTACCCATTCACTGATTTTCACCTCAGATTGTCTGATATTTTCTTTTAATTTTTTGGCTAGCTATATTTTCTTGTTTTTCTACAACAATTCTAAATCACCGTTTTTAAAAAGGTGGGCTATCTCTTAAACTGAAGCACAGCGGACACACGGTGTCACATTCCTTTGTGCAATGCTTTCTGATGAATGACTTACCTCAATAACTTTGACAATATCTCGCGGACCGATGATTTCAGGATCGAACTTCACGTGGGCTTTGCTGGTGGCGAGGGCCACAGAGGCATAGGTGATGCCGGCCATCCTCGTGAGTTTGGACTCTATGTTGTGAACACAGGACGCGCAGGTCATCCCCGTGATCTGCCGCACAGGAGGACAAGATCACTACTCACCCAGGGTTGAGAGGATCCGTCAAGGCACACGGGGTTGGGTTGAGGCAGCCAGAGCCCTTCCTCCTTCTTCGGCACCGTTCCCACGGCTCTGGACCCCCACCTGCAGAGCCCGCGTGCAAGGTTTTCACCCAGGATGCTCCCCCAGTGGCTGCGGGCACGTAAACAGTGGTTCTTCCCCAACTCAGGGGCAAGAGACGTAGCCGGTCACTAAGCAGATGGCAGCAGACCGGCTCCTGACTTCCAGCTCTGACAGTGATGGGCTTTCGTAAGCCAGGCCATGCATCCCGATGTGAGAAAAGGGGTTTGAGGTGAGACAGGCCATCCCTGCGATGTAGTAGCAGCCAGACAAGTCACTCTTCTGGGCATCAGGGATCGACATTTCTCAGATACTCATTTAACAGACGTAAAATGTCTACACTGTCTGAACACGTGATGATGATACAACTGTTGATACTGCTTCGTTTCACAAAAAGAACACTATTTTCACCCTTCCCAGTAATATTCACAGTGTAGGTCTCCCCCGTGGTCTGCAGGCAGAGGCGGCTGGGGACTGGGGGTCTCAGTGAGGGCCCCGCTCCTGCCCAAGGGGTGCCCGGGGCTGTGGCCCGTCCAGAGCAAGGGATGCTCCTGGTCGAGAGCTCAGGGTGCTACTCGTGCCCTTAGTCCTCTTTCTTCCAGTATTTACTAACCACCCACAGCAGCGACTAACAGTAAGGAAGACCCTCCTCAGTGCAGCAGCATCACTCAGTTCCTTGTGGGTTTTTCCTAAGTCTCCCTCTATTTGCACGCAAAGAGCTTTAAAACACAAGTGCTGGGAAATGCTAGCCTACGCACCGCTGCAAAGATTTGCCGTCCTGTACGGGGTAAGGGCGACGGACTGCAAGCTGGAACGCCCGGCACCACCACCTCCCCACCACACTGGCACTGAGCTGAGTGTGTGAGGCCCGGGCTACCACGCCGACTACCCCCCACAGCCCGAGATACCACTGGCAGTCTGGCCTCCCTCTGGGCTTTCTAGAATGTGTTCATACTCAACGCTCTCAAACCCAGGCTCTGGACACTGACGTTTCCTCTTCCCCCTACACTCCTGCCATTTGCCGCCTCCTCCTCCCCACAGACCTTGACTGTGATGTGACTGAATGGGTCATTGTTGTTGGCTTCAAAGGGAAGCAACCCCCCCACCCCTGACACACACACACACACACAGGACATCTGCACAATGGGAGGCATCTCCCGGGTGGCCACCGTGGAGGCTGTGGCCTGTGGCCCCGGCTGGCGCCCAGCTGCCACACTTACGATCAGCTCCAGGTCGCCTTCAGAGCCCGCGTAGTCTTCCAGCACCGTCGCCTCAAAGCCTAGGTCCTGGATGAGCTGAGCGATCTCCAGTGGCTGGATGACGTCTGGGTGATACTTCACCTCTGCCTTTCCGGCCATCAGGGCAACCAGCACCGAGACGACGCCTGGAACCACGGGGCCCAGTTAGAACAGCGCAGGCAAGGCCTCTGGGGCGCATCCAACATAACCTAACAAAGACAAACATCGGCCCCAGAAGCCTCCCGATCAGGAGTTCTCAAACTTGACTGCACATGAGGATCACAGGGGGAGCTTTTACCACTCCCCATGCTTGGCCCTAACCTCACACCAGTTAAGTCAGAACCCTCAGAGTGGGCGTCAGGCATCTTTTTTTCTAAGCTCGCCCAGAGAGACTGGCCACGTGCGAGAACCAGCGTTCCAAAACAGTGCTTCCCAGAGTCTGGTGGGCCGTGTTCGATGACAGATTCTGGTTTGGTCGGTGTGGGGTGGGTCTGAGGTTCCGCAGGTGCCCCCAGCACCCAGGCCATGCCCGTGCTGCCGGCCGGGGGTCCTGAGGCAGGCTCCAGAGGACACTGAGGATGCGCCCATCTCACAGCCAGCTCACAACTACTGGCTCCTCAGCTAGACGTTTTGCTTCAGACACGCTTCATACACAGAAAACAAGTCTTTCGAAAGTAGTGTTCCTTACCCTTTCACTCTCTAATCCCTTTCAGAAGTGGAAGAGAAATCCTGGACTACAGACCATCAGCTCCAACCGACAACAGTTTGGCTTACAACTTTTTGACTTTCTGATGGTGCGAAAGTACAGCTTCAGGAGAAACGGACTCCAAACTTTGGGTGTGGGCCTTCTCCGGGGCTGGCGCGCTGCTGCACGGGGCTCCGTGGCGATGCCAGGCAGCAGCTCAGGGCCTCGGCTCCCGCCCGGCTATGCCATCCTGAGGGTGAACGACTGATGCACATTCTGACACAGTTCAGGTCGGTTTGGCCAAGCTCTGATGTTTGGTAGGTCCGGGGCATTAAATGCATTTTGACTTACAATATTTTCAACGTATGATGGGTTTATTGGCACTTGACACTATTGTAAGTCGGATGAGATCTGGATCTTGCTAGCACTAGTGTGTGAGTTTGAGGGGGAAGGGAAGACTCATTCACGTGAAAGAAATGTGCTTTAGAAAGGAGGTCATACTGGGTAAAAATGAAGGATTCAAGTCAGGAAAAGAAGCAGAGGCATCAGGAGAGCCAGCCCATGGGTGAGGAAGCATGCCTCAATTTGCCAACAGCCGTTTGGGAGCTCCAGGACACTATGAAGCACGGGGAATGAGGGGCTGGGAGTGTGTCCCCGATTCAGGGCTGGCCGCGCAGGCCAAGCAGCCTGAGCAGAGAGATACATGAAAAGAGAGAAGGTGACTCCGGTGGCAAGGTAGTCATGGTTAAGATATTTTCCAAACAAAAAACGGATAAAATTTTTGCTGCATTTTCAGGTTTAAGAGATAGTACTGGAAATATAGTTTAGAGGATAAAACTGTGGCATGTCTGCAACACTCTGTGGTTCACAGGCGCAAAGGACGGGGCATTTAAAACGGCCACTTCTGGGCCCCTGGGTGGCTCGGTCAGCGAGGCGTCTGCCTTCAGCTCAGGTCAGGCTCCTCAGCCTCTATGCTCAGTGGGGAGTCTGCTTCTCCCTCTCCCTCTGCTGCTCCTCCTGTTCATGCTCTCTCGCTTGCTCACTCTCCAAAATAAATAAATAAAATCTTAAAAAATAATTAAATTGCCACTTCTTTTTTTTAAATTCTTTTTTTTTTTTTAAAGATTTTATTTATTCATAGAGACAGAGAGAGAGAGAGAGAGAGAGAGAGAGGCAGAGACATAGGCAAAGGGAGAAGCAGGCTCTGTGCAGGGAACCTGATGTGGGACTCGATCCGGGATCTCCAGGATCACACCCCAGGCTGGAGGCAGCGCTAAACCACTGCCCTAAATTGCCACTTCTCCACAAACTGCAGGCTATGTAGTCTGGTGACAGTGCGAGGCTGATGGACAGGGCTGGAGGGAAACTAGAGATGACCCCCAGGACCGGCTGGAGGGGGAAGCTACCCACAGAATGTGCTGGGACGTTCACCTGCCCTTCCCATCACTAACTCACTCTGATACCTTCTATCTTAAACTAAACAATTCCTAAAGAGCAGAACGCCAGGTGCCCGAGAACACTGACAAACACCTTCGCTATGGCATTGTGGACTTGCTGCCAGGGTATCAGGGCTGCTGATTACGCAGGGCGAGCACGGTGCCCACCCTGCTGCCTGCAGTGTCTCCCCAGTCTAACAGGGGTGCACAGCTCTCACCTGCTTCTTTCTGCAGCTTTCTCTCTATGTTGGACACACAGGATGCACAGGTCATGCCTGTGATCTGTAAAAAACACTTCTGTGCTGTCACAGAGGTAGAGGCTGGTGGGGACCTGGACGGGCGGCCAGGGCTGTGGTTTCCAGGGAGCCCCTCAGTGTGGGGAGCCCCTTCCTGCACAGACACAGGTACGCCAGCTGTGGTGTGCGCCGAGGAATTCCCTGCACTGTGGTTTCCAACATGGTTGCTGTAACCGTTTTCTAGGATAAAATATAAGAAATCATTCAGATTCAAAGAACAAATGACTTTTTTACAACAGGAGGTTGAAGCCTGACAGTACTGGTGACAGCTCCCGACGAGGCTACACTGGGGCCGGTGCTCCCATCACGCCCTCCCCCCAACCAGAGGCAGAGGCACACAGTCGCAGACATACGAAAAGATGCCAATACTCAAGAATGGAACCTTCCAGTTGAATGAGTGCTCTAATTAGATGATGACAACAAGAAGAACTCAACAGGCCCTCTGCTAGCATATGGATGATCTCCTTGAAACAGCTCTCTGCGGTTCACAGGACTATCATCTCCATCTTACAGATTAAGAAATGAGTTAAAGAAATTTAAAAATGTGCCCACGACCCCAGGTAGTAAGCAATAAAGCTAGCTTCCAAACCAGGCCTCTTTACCCCCAGGATCTGTGCCTTTAACCAGTAAGTATCCCATTCTCGTCAGCAGAGGTTCGCTCTCTCTCTACGAGAATCAAAGGGACCCAAAACGCATCTCCTGAGTTGTTCACCTTTCCCTCGTTGTGTGGCTGAGTCCGGTCTGTGTTCTGGACCCAGATCCTTGTCAGGGGTCCACACTGCACCTACCTGCCCCGGGCCGTGCTCTGCATCTGCACTCATGCCCCACAGTGGCTCTTTTGATAGAACAAGTCCTGAATGTTAACTGAGGCCCAATGCAGCGACCAACTAAACCAACTTTAACGGTTAGTAGTTCTGTGCTCCGGGAGCAGATCTGTCCGCCTGAACACTGAAAATATTCACACTGCTTTCTTCTAGAAGCTGTTACTTTAGTAAACCTCCACATTGGGCCTCTGATATACCGCAACCTAACTTAGGGTGGCTAAGAGGTCAGAGTGAAGGTTAATCTTTTTTTCCATTTGGATATCCAGCTGATCCAGCCCATAAACTGAAAAGACCATCCTCTCCCCTGCTGAGTTCTGGGGATGAGGGCGCAGATGCCATTGGGGGCCGTGTTCTGCCCACCACATATGTACCTACACATATAACCAATCACCCAGATCTGGAATGTTTTCATCACTCCAGAAAGTCAAAGTCACACAATTTTGATGACAGAAAGTACTTTTAAGAGTATACGAAAGAAAAAAAAAAAGAGTATATACAAAAGGTAATTATATAATTTAACAATAAACTCTCACTACTTGAAAATCCACAGCTGCAGAAGACAGGAGTTGGCAGTAACGTGTACCGACAATAGGCCAGGACTTTAAAGTTCTTCTAAATAAATCTCATGTCCTAGGCATCCTGGGATGTTTTGCTCATTTTCTGAAAGGTGCTTAAAGACTATTGCTACTCATTCTGAGTCCAGCTGATTGCCGTGCAGCACCTTCAGTGAAGACCCTCCACCACTCCGGCCTTACGGGACCCCTCTACCTCTTGCTACAGAGCCCACACTTCACCCACCAGCACAGGTATATGCTCCTGGACGCTGGCATTGCTCCAGATGACTCTGCCCTTTGGATCTTAAATTCATAAAAGCTGTATTGTGGCCACACCTCTCCACATTCTATCTCTTGCACCCTTTGATCCCTCCCATACCCATCAACCTGCACTGTACCTGTCCAACCCTCCTGCACCTGTTCAACCCCCTCACCTGTTTTCTGGGTTCACCTGCCCTTCTATCCAAATATCGTGGTCCACAATTTTAATAATATTTCTACTATTACAGAGAATTTCCTACCCCCTACTAACCTGTAATTTGCACTCTGCCATTCTCCCACATTGGGATCTAACTCACCTAAATTCTGGGCTTCAAGAGATTACTAAAGAAAATTGAAATGAACCAACAAAACCCAAACAAGATCATACTACTGAGTCCTTTTTCTTTACCAATCTACACTAATACTATGGGTGGGCATGTAAATTGATTTCGTTTTCTGGAAGTCTACTGGACAACATTATCAAAAACAGTACCTCTAGTTGCTTGACACTTAGTAGAGGCATAACAGATATTTCTAAAGTTTATATTCTGTGACCCCCCAGTAATTATGCTTTCAGGTATTTATCATAAGGAAATAACTAAGTCTGTGCATAAAATGTAGCATCAGATATGTCCATCAGTATTACTTATAATCACATGAACACAAAGTACATGAGAACAGTCTAAGGGGAAACTGATTGACTAAGTCATGGTGTATCCATATGACAGATGCTACGCAGCCATGAAGCGTGGTGTTGCAGACCTCTGGACGGAGCGGTAAGCATGGTATAATACACTGTAGGGTGAAAGAGGCAACCAAACCACCACATATAACACAAATCTATGTTATTCCTAAATATAAATAGTATATGCTTTGGGAAAAGTCCAGAAGAGTATATGTGAAATGAAGTGCACTATGTGGGTACCGGGGGAAGATGCACCCTGCATTGTAGACAGGCAGGATAACAAATACAAGACCCTGAGGTGAGAACAAGCCCGACAGGAGGGCTGGAAAGGTGTTAGACAGGCAGGGAGTCAGGGAGGGGGCTTCTAGATGACCCTGAGGAAGGCTTCAGTGCATCAACAGAGTAACAGGACCACTGCGAATGCTGGGCAGGGAACAGACTGGAAGCCTGAAAGGCAAGAAAACAGCAGGGAGACTAGTTCAGAGCCTCTTCCAGAATCCAGGACACACATGACGGTGGCTTGTACCAGGTGCTGGCCTGTCTGCCCTCATCGCCCATTACCTCTACTCAAGTTCCACCCAAGCGACACTGTTCCCAGGATGTGGCAGGGACTCCCGCCAGGGTGCGTCTGCTGTGTCTCCTCCGTCTTATCTGGTGCAGTCCTGCCCTTTTCTGCCCGCTGAGATCCTATCCATTCTGAAGTCTTACCCAAGTCCAGCTCAAAGTCACCTCTACCACCAAGTCTTTGGGGCCCCACACCCAGATGCTGGTTTTCTCCTCATCTTCTGAATCCCAAGAGCGCTCCACCCACACTCTCCCTGTCACATGTATTCCAACCTGCCTTGGGTGAGGGGTCTCTGATCTGCTTCCCTGTTAGAGTGTGAACCGCACGTGGCCAGGTCCTGGATGGCCTCTGAGCCCTCGGGGCAGCCAGCACAGTGCCTGGGACCAAGAAGACCCTCAACACAGGTGGGAGGAGGGAGCAGAGCCCCCAGAGTGACACTACCCATTTATTTACAAGGATGGGGGAACATGGTACACATGGCAGATGACTTGTCTTCACAGTGTATTCACAGATTCACTCATGTGTTCATTCGTTCATTCAAAAAATACTCACCGTGCAAACAAATGCAGAGCTGATTTCTAGAAAAAAAAACCAGGTCTAGGTTTATTTTTAGCTGTCAAATAAGCTGGACTTCAATGCCTGCCACTTGCCTACACGCTGTCGCATGGTTCCCTTCCCTCTCCCTTCCCTCTTATCAAAGGGGCTGATCCTGCAAAACCACTTTTCCCAGGCTCCCTTGGTAACTGGTTGCTGGTTAAATCTGGCAATGGGAGGTCACAAGTGGGGTACAGGGTACAACAGGACAGCAAGAGAGAGCCGGTGGCGTCTCCCATCTGTCTGCCGGGGCCCGGCTCCTGCTGCGGCCTCACCTATCGGCCCTAGGGCTGCTGGCTCGAGCCAGGCCACCTTGGCCCCTGGGCTCCTGTGGTGCCCTCCACCCTCAGACCCTCCTGCCCAGGGTGCCAGCTTCTGCCAGCAGTAACCTCTCGGTTTCCTTTCCCTTCACTGTTTGGTTGTTCAGCTCCCTCTAACATCCCTCAGTAGTTCCCTGGATTAAACCCCACCACCAAGCACCCCCCACCCCCACCCCGCGAGCCTGCTTGCCACAGTCTTGTCTTTTCCTTTCCCTCCCTTCATAAATCCCTACTGTGTGCTGGGTGCTGCTGGGCCGGAGGAGAAGCTGATCCCACGGTGTGAAGACTGTTTCAAGGAGCTCCTCTTCCTGGTTGAACCAGAATGACCAATCGAATATAAATAATGCCTTTTAGCATTTAAGTGGCTTTAAAGATAGTCACCAGCACACTTACAGTTTATCCTATATATTTTTTAATGATTTTATTTATGTATTCATGAGAGACCCAGAGAGAGGCAGAGACACAGGCAGAGGAAGAAGCAGGCTCCCTGCGGGGAGCCCAACGCGGGACTCGATCCTGGGACCCCGGGGTCACAACGTGAGCCAAAGGCAGATGCTCAACCCCTGAGCCCCCCGGGTGCCCCTAGTTTATCCTAAACTTTAAGATCACCAGATGAAATACAAAACAGCCAGCTAAATTTAAACTTCAGATAAACAACAAATAACTTCTTATTATAAGTATATTCCAAATATTGCATGGGACACACTTAAACTAAAACGGTATTCACTGTTTACCTAAAACTCAAATCTAATCAGGTGTCTACATTTTTATTTGCTAAATCTGGTACATTAAACACTCCTTGGGCTAAAAACATAATTCTCATCATTCGGGCCAATAAAAATCACTGTCCTTTTCCTTCTAGATTTAGTCAAATCCAATTATTCTGGATTATGCAGCTCAATGCAAATTTCTTTTTACTGCCAACAACCTGACTGTAGTTGAAAGACTTGAAACCACGCACAAACACAGTAGACGATGACTCTACTACATTTCCTACCTTTTACGTACAGGATCTACTGTTCCCTTGTGTTTTCCTTATTGATTTTTGTTTAAAAATAAACTCCTTCCTGAAACTTGGTACAAAAGACAGAGCAGAGAACGGGGCCAAGTCAGTGCACGTGACGGACCCACGCCCTCTACGGGGTGTGTGCAGGGAAGCACAGGCCGCAGCCTCGGGAGGCCCACCACCAGCTGGCCGAGCGCTGACGAGGGTCCCCGCCCACACGTCCCCACTAGTGCTGGGCGGCCACGGGCCACAGCACCCTGGTTCCCCCGTGCCCTGGGATCTGAGCCGCCCACACAGCTGTCCGCCACGTCCGACGCCCCTCGTCACCTCCAGGCTCTCTGCACACTGCACGTCCTCTGTACCCATCACCTCCTCCACCTCCTCCATCCCTCCTGGGCTGCGTGTATCCTGCGCCCTCCCAGCCCCCCCTTGACTTCCAGGCTGCCGGGGTGGTGCTCTGGGGAAGTCTCCTCCTCCAGACACCCTTCCTTCCTCACCAGCGCCTTCAGGGCCCTCCCTCTGCCCTTCCCCGGTCACACCCCCTTTCTGTCCTCTGTCCCTCCCATGGCTACCACCCGAAACTGCACTTCCAGCCCCCCTTCCCCGGAATTCAGCTCCAGACCCAGCTGCCCAGCACCTGTGGCCACAGGCCCTCCCTCTCTTCCACAGCCGCCCCATCACCCCCTCGTCTGGACCAAGCTCCTGAAGGTCGTTCCAATGCCTCTCTTGCTCCCCAGCCACAGGCATCCCTCCCCCGCCTCCATCCCCGCTGCACTGCTCAGGTGTCAGCTCACCTGTGCTGCCTCTGGAGAGATGCTTCCTTGCATTTATTTATTTGTTTTTGTTTTTGTTTTTGTTTTTGTTTTTGCTTCCTCGCATTTAGAGGCCGAGCTGAGCTCAACAGGCTGGCCCATGCGGAGCAGCCACCCGCTGACCCACCCGCTGACTGGCCTGTCTCGCCACCTTCCCAGGTCCTCACCCCTGGGCTGCTCTTGGCCACCCCAGCCCACTGAGCGGCCTCCCGGCCTCCCCATCCCCGTCCCCTGCCCTCACAGGCTCACGTGGGACGTGTCCTGCTCACGGGCCCCGGCACAGGGCAGAGACACACGCCTCTCCCCACGACTGTCAAGGAGGCCAAGGAAATCATCACGGAATCCCCATTAATTCCCACTTTCAACAGAATGGGCTCCAGGTGGTGAGACTAAGGTTCTATTTTTCTGGTTTTGTTCGGCAGAGAAATCTGAGAATGTGATGACGGTTCCTCTGGAGAGAGAAGATCCTGACAGTCCCACAGGGCTCTTTTTGAAAAAGAACACAGAATCGAGAGTTCTCTTCAGTTAAAAAAAATAACAACAACAAAGAATTTAGCAATGTAGTCCCAGCCCCATGAGAGGCAAAATCTACACACCAGAAAGTTCTCTTTCTCCCACCCGGACACATTCAACACACAGGGAAACGCTGCGGGACTTGGCCAACCCGACAGGCGAGCAGCTGGGGTGGCTCCCCTGTGCCACCCTGCAGGCACTCTGCCGTAAGGCCCAAGGAGAGAGGAGAAGACCCGGGGTGCCACTACATACCAGAGAGGACTGAAGTCTCAAATCCCATCTCCTCGACGGCAGCTCGGAGTTCTTCCGGGCCAATTATAGAGGGATCATAGAGAACCACTGCGGTCCCTTCAGCCAGAGAGACAGATATTTGCTGCACCCCTTCCCTCTGGGAGATCAGGCCTTCGATCGACTGGACGCAGGATGCACAGGTCATGCCCACAATGGCGAGCATCACAGTATCGCACCTGCCCGGTGCCGGGGTTCTTGGGGCGGGGGCGGGGGCGGCACATGCCGAAAACCTGTTACCTGTCTCACTTCCTGCTGCTGCGGCAGGAAGAGAAACTTTAAAGTTCCCTGGTGGGAGAGCTTCAATGGCCCTCTGCAGGGCCCCTGCGGTGACACAAGAAGGGTCGTACTGTACTTGGGCCGTTCTGTTCTCCAAGGACACTTGCACATTCTGAACCCCGGGGAGTTGGCCTATATTCTCTTCAATGTTCAGGACACAAGACTGACAGTGCATTCCGTCGACTCTCAGCTGCAGGGTAACCACATGGCTCCCTTGATGGCCCAAGGTCTCAGAGTTATTGAGATTCTGGTTATCAGAAGTCAAAGGCATCTTTGGGTTGGTCCTCTGTAACCGCCCAATATCAATGGGTCCCAGGCTTACGGGTGCCACTCTGTTCTTGATGACAGCTTCAAACCCCATGTCGTTTACATGGTCCCTGAGGTCCTGGGGTTGAATAAGATAAGGCTGGTAAGTGATGACTGCCTCCTGGGTGCTGAGGGAGACCCGGACTCTTGCTACCCCTTGCAGCTTTCCGAGCTTGCCTTCGATGGAGCTGACACAGGACTGGCAGGTCATGCCCTCCACCCGAAGTCTGACCACAGCCTCGAGGCCAGGCGAGGACCTCGAGGGCCAGGAGGCAGCCTTTCCTTCTGCAACGCTGGCCTCGAAGCCCATGTCCTCAATGTGACGGCAAACCTGCGGCAGGCTCAGAATGGACGGCATGTACTTCACAGTTGCATTGCCTTGTTCCAGGGAAATCTTAATGCTCACGATGCCTTTCAAACTGGAGATCCTGCCCTCGATAGACCTTACACATGACTGGCAGGTCATACCCAGAATGCTGATGGTGCTGGTGGCCGTCTGAGGAGGGCACACACTGTCCAGGCCACCTTCGTAGCCAACATTGTCAAAGGCAAAGCTCTGCTTCATCACTGGTTCCCAGGCACGAGTGGGCAAAGAAAGTTTAGACAGGATCTAAAAGGAAAAGAAATGCCATTTTTTTAATCCTTGAAACTAAATATTTGCTTAAATATCCTGGCTGGTCTGGCACTGAGAAAATGGACAACAATGCCACTGTGTCAAAACGTCCTGAGAGTTTATGGTCAGAAAATGCAGGGAAAGAAAGCTATAAACATGTTATTGGCCAAATGAAGTGGTTCTGATGGGTTTCTTTCGGCTCGAACAGTCTGCAGCTGTGAACCCAGATGTCAACTGCCCACCTTGGCAAGACGTGTTTCCTAACCTAGACAATGCGGAGGTCTCTCTAGGGAAGGAAGAGAGCGTGATGCGGCTCACGCACACAGAACGAGCACAACAGCACCTCTGCTGCGACCTGCAATCTCCCTGCAGAACTTGGTGCTCTGAGCTTGAACTCTGGGGATCCTGCTGCAGTGCACGTATGGAGAACAGCAAGCACCTGGATTCTGTCTCTCCAGGGGTGCTGTCCTCTCATTCTCTTAGCAGGGGTTAAATTTAACAACCACTGGGCAGGTGTTCCAAATGCAGACCTCTGGGCCCTGTGGGGTCAGACCACATGCTTGTGATAAAAGGTCTGGAAGTGTGTTTGGTGAGCCAGGGGAAATGAGCACAGAGTGGCTGAAACCAAGAGGGGCAGGAGCGGGAAAGCCCGAGGAACCTCCGAGGCCTGCCTCCATGGAGTGTCACTGCCCGCACCCCCCTCCCCCACTCCCAGAAGTCCGAGACAGGGCTTCCAGAAATTAAATGGATGCATTTTCTTAATGTACCGGAGTACAAGCATGATTTCCTGGCTTCTGTCTTCCCATCATCATGTGGCTTCAGCCATTCTATGAACAAAACCCAATCTTCCTTTCACAGGGTCCCAGCCTCCCCACACTCCTGAGTACATATAGTTTTTATACTGGTACTATTACATGCTCTGAAATTCCGGAACAGGCCTTTCTATACAGCACATGATCAAAAAGCATGTCATCGTCTGTGCTTTCACAATCCTTACATCTCCACATGAATCTGTTACGTGGATTGATCCATATCCCAGGGTATAAAACAACTTCAGCTTTTGAGCAGCTCAGCAAAATGAAAGTTTAAATGATTTTTAAAACTGACTATAAATGTTCATTTATACATCTGCAAAGGAAATCCTAAACTTGTCCGGGATTAATAATTATAAAGAATTGTTTTTTTTTTTTTTAAGATTTTATTTATTTATTCATGAGAGACACACACAGAGAGAGAGAGAGAGAGAGAGAGAGGCAGAGACACAGGCAGAGGGAGCAGCAGGCTCCATGCAGGGAGCCCGACCTGGGACTCGATCCCCGGTCTCCAGGATCAGGCCCTGGGCTGAAGGCGGCGCTAAACTGCTGGGCCACTGGGGCTGCCTTAAAGAATGGTTTTAAACTATATTCACTATGGTATTTCCTAAAATAGTAGAGAAAAATGGAAATAATTAAGTAATTCATGGGATAGCAACTCAAAAAAGCATTAAATAAATATACTGAAACTACCTGTGGTATAAATATGGAAATGCAGTATCTGATAAGGATGACACAGCACAAGAGTATTAAAGGACAATTGGGAGAAATGGAATCTGGAACCTATATATCAAGAGATATTTCAGAGAGCTCAGAGATGAAGATGTAAAAAGCAAAAGAGTAATAGTACTACAAGAAAACACAGGAAAATACCCATTATAATCTCAGGCAGGGGAAAATCTAAATATGAAAAAAGAAACAGAAAATTAAAAATATTCAAAAGCTACAGAAGACTGATAAATCTAACCACAATTAGAGAAAACATTGCTATGACCAAAGAAAAAGATAAATGAGAAATGGTGGGGGAGAAAAGATTTTACTTTGTATTGAGAGCTCATTTCCTTAAAATATAAAGAGCTCCTTCTAGGAAGAAAAAGGCCAACAATCAAACAGAAAAAAAGGCAGTCCATCAAAAAGGAAATGCAAATGCCTTTTCAAAAGACACAGAAACAACAGAAAGGCAGGAATGTGACATTCCAACAGCCCTGAAGTACTACTGGGGCTGGCACCGTCAGCCCATTCCCTAGAGGGGGTGGGGGTGTAACCTCTCAGGAGGCCAACCTGGCAATGCACATTAAAATGACAGATCCAACTATTCTTTGACCCAGCAACTCCATCACTAAGAATTTACTCAATAAATATATTTGTACATGTATAAAAGCAAGCATGCAGCAAGGGTATTAAATACTGCAAAGAACTGGAAACATAAATGTCCCTCAATAAGAGGTTGATTAATTCAATTACTACACAGCTATACAAAGAACAAATATCCAGCTCTTTAAAAAGGAATGAGGTAACTCTATATATACTGAAATAGATTATCAAATATATCAGCCAGTGAAAAAAAGCAGGACACAGAATACAGGGTGAATGCAGTGTTTCAGTTTTCTGTTGCTGCATGCAAACCAAATCTAGTGGCTCAGAAGACCGCTCACAGCATTTCAATTTGGACACTGCTCAGCAGGGAAAGCTGGTCTCTGCTGTGGCACAATGGGGCTGGAGGAGCCACTTCCACGAAGATGGCTTGTGCGTCACATGGCTGGCAAATTGATGCTGGCTACTGACTGGAAGCCGTGGGCAGGGACCTCAGTTCTCTTCCATGAAGCCTCTCCACGTGGCTAGGTCGGGTACCTCACAGTAGCTGGTTTCTGGGTTCTGAGAGTGAGTGTCCCAATAGTGAGCATTCCCAGAGAACAAGTCCCAATGCATTAGCACTTACCAAGCCTCTGTGTGCATCACACTTGCTAACTCACCTTTAGCCATAGCCAGTCACATGGCCAAGACCAGCCAATCCGGGAGAGAATTATTTAAGGGCTTAAATACAAGGAGGCAGAGTCTATTAGGAAGGCCACCAAAGTCGGTCTATCATAGCATGCTAGCACTATTTGTAAGAAAAAGAATATTATCCACATAGCTGATTGCATATGCACGGACTATCTCTCAGAGAATAGGTAAGAAACCGGTATGGAGAAAAAAAAAAACAGGAACCGGTATGGAGATTGAGGAGTATCTGGAGCTGAGGCACAGGAGTAGGAAGAGTTACTTTTTAGTGTCTGACCTATTGTATAATGTACATGCATGACCAAATGCTAAAAAATAATCAGTTTAAAAATGAAAATAACGAGTATAAAGGAGATCTAGAACAGCGACTTGATTGTAACTGGTATTAAATACTTGTTTAATTGAAAAAGATGAAAGAAAAACTAAGATATTCGAGAATGCTCACTTTAATATAGGATCTTGATAAGCAGAACTGCCTCCTTAAAACCAGACACAACCCCCAATCACCAAGTCTGTTGGCAAAACAAATCCTTAATGATTTACTATCCAGCTTATTTTGCTTGGTCCTAGGTGGGTCTAGCTAAAACTCACCAAACTCCAAGCCACAATGCTAGCTCTTAATCCCGGGATTAAGGATTCTATGCTCCTGCCAAAAAGGTTTGCAGAAGCACTGGAAGCTATTTGTTTGTAGCAAACAATACTCAGAGGTCCCCCTTCTAGACAGGCAGGTTTCTAAAAGACAAGTAGTTACGAAAGATAAAGCTTTGCATGCAACACAACTTCATGAAACACCAGAATCTTTGTTGGTTTATTTGCAACGTCATAACAGTTGCTGGATATGTGAATAGTCTTTAAGTATATACACAAGGTGTGTGTGTTCCATTCTTCAACTAAGAGGATCTTTGGGGGAAAAAACTCTAATTAGTTCAAACAAACCAACAGGTTGAGGTTTAAGGGCTCATCAAGCAATCATGGATATTTGAGAGGGGGTCCAGAGAAGAACTGTATTTAGGGAAAATCTTAGGGAACCCCAGTGTTGCCTAATTCTCACAAAATTGTGTACTTCTTGAGAACAGATGTCTGGGACTTCTTTGGCAAGCCAAACAGGTTGGGGAAGAACTTTTGCTAGGTTTTGAATTTTTTTATTTTTTTATTTTTTAGGTTTTGAATTTTTAACAAACTATTAGTACAGTGGCTATCAGGATTAGAAGGGTCTGGCAACACAGGTAGTGGGAGGAATTCTACAGAGGAGAATCCAAACATGAATTTCAATTCCTTGCTATTGTCTACACACCCAGGCCACATGGCATTTGCTGTGAGTGCCAGGGCTTGTAAAAGAAAAGTCGGATAAAAAAAAAAAAAAAGAAAAAGAAAAAGAAAAGTCGGATAAAGGAATATAAACAGTTGATTCCCTAAGTAACTACGATTTGTAAATAGGCCAGACTGGTATGAAGGAATTGGAAATGGGGTGCCATGTTTGGATGAAGGGTTTCAAAACCAGACTGAAATTGCAAAGCCCAGAAATGACGTGCCTTCCAGAAAGTGTCTGTGACCACAAATCAAGGAGCAAGTCCACTATGTGTACAACACAAGGACACACTAGCCACCTTTGAGATCTCTTAGTTACACTTGGATCCTCATCATCCTTAAGGATACCACTGGCCCACTTACCCTCCAGACGTCTTCCACTCTGAAGGGTGTGTAACACCCTTAACTCAGGAGGCAAACAATGCTCCTGCATTGAGTTACAAATGTGCAACTCTTCCAGCGTTTAACGGCCACCCAGCATAACTCTATGCGCCTGAACTTTCATGGAATTCAAAATACAGAGAAGTCCTGGCTTTTTCATATGTATGCAGATCCAGTAAGAGCAAATAGTTAATGATTCTCAGTGTTATTTTATGAGGATGGCTTTTATAGCCCTAATGCTCAAGATAATTCTACAAATAGGTATTCTTATCACCATTTTACTGTTGAAAGGGACTCAGACTTATCAAAGGTCACAAATCAATTTGAATAACAGCTAGGATTTAAATCCAGCTCAAAAGTCCAGCCGGCTATTTTTCTAAAACAATATTTAAGGTTACATTTTCCTTTTAGTCATGCTAATTACAGAAAGAGACTACAATGCAGAAAAAGCAAAATGCAAAAAAAAAAAAGCAAAATGCAGAAAACATGGAAAAAGAGTCACACCTCACCTGCCCTAAGTGAGTGAGCACAGTGAGCGGGCAGAGGAGCCGCCAGGGGCACTGAGCCTGAGCCTAGGTCCCTTAGGAGGTCACCCCTAGCTGTCTCTGGGACTTTAGAAAAGTACAGCAGAGTATCAGCACTTACTCTGCTTTCTCCAATATTCCTAGCTGCAAATACACTCAAGGCCACACACTTCAAGAGGAGGCAGGACACGAGGAGAGGTGGCAGTGGTTCTGGGACCTTCTACATCTTCCTGGATCCAGAGTATGAATGAGTCATTGCCAGGCCCTGTTCTTATCTGAGAAATCTCTGCATATCAGAGGTTCGCAGGGAGGGAGGGGTGGAAGAGACTGTTGCCTCAAGAAAAGATCTCCCACAAAACACCATAGGCAGATGGGCCTCGGTCTCTAAAACCCCTACTGAGGAAGGATCAAGGTCTCCTTAAACCTGTATGTATCCCATGTACAGGGAGTATTTACTTATGTATTAATACATCAAATGGAATATATACATATGTATTAATACATCAAGTGATCTCTGGGTGAGACTGTATGTTTTCCACCGAAATTAAAAAAGCAAACAAGTGTCACGTTCTTACCTGAAAAGAAACGTGGTTTTTTGGTTTATCTAAGGCAGAGTTATCTTGTTAAACCACACAATATAAACAACAATAATATTAATCATTGTGATAAAGATGACAACAATGATGCCTTGATGGTATACCTGTACATGGCTTTATACTCTAAAAAACATTTTCACATATTTATTTAAATATCTGTCCTTCAGGCAGCCTGGGTGGCTCAGCGGTTTAGAGCTGCCTTCAGCCCAGGGCCTGATCCTGGAGACCGGAGATCGAGTCCCACATCGGGCTCCCCGCATGGAGCCTGCTTCTCCCTCTGCCTGTGTCTCTGCCTCTCTCTCTGGGTCTCTCATGAATAAATAAATAAAAATCTTAAAAAAAAGATCTGTCCTCCTTACTTGCTGTGAATTCATAGACAGTCTTGGGTATGAATTCTAGTCATGTCTGAGCAAATCGGAGCCTTGGTCTTTTTTAGTTAGGGGTAAAATAGGGTAGTAATGATGCCCATCCTACAGTTTGGCAGGAAGGCCGAAAGCTGAATGGATTTAAAAAGCTAACATCCACATCATAAATGTCTGAAAATCAATGACTAGGAAGACAAACATTTGGTCTTTGGTCCTCAAAAGTGGCCCAAGAAAGTAGACAGGGAACTTAGTGTTTCCACCATTTAACTGATACGGAAAACTAATCATTAAAACTAGTGTACATATTCCCCCAAACCCCACTCCAACCCCTTCAAACTGTTTTTTCATGATGATTCACCAAGGTCCAGAAAGAGCTTCCAGCAACTGTTATTTAAATTTTGTCTGCTGAAAAAACAAACTAACCAAAACTCTGGCATTAATTCAGACACTGATAAGGCCCAACCATGTGCCTGGGCTGTGTGTACGACCCCTGGATCTCTGGCCTTCAGGGCCACCCCAGCTCCGGTGCTGACTGTACTTTCTGGAAAATTCTGGACAAATATATTGCCTGTTTCCTTCTCTTGACCACAGCAGGGATAAGTATTAACTCTTATTGAGAAACTGGATGCAGGATATCCATTATTTGTTTGGGAGGAAAAGTGAATAAAGTTAAATTAACCAGTCTCAATATATACATACAATGCATATTGTTTTCTACATATGACAAAATAAAATTTAGAAGTGCACAAACTATAAGATCTCTCCAAGAAGTGCTTCACAATTATTACCTCAGAAAACCTGTTTACAATCTCGTTCCAAACAGCCTTCCTATTATCCATTTCAGAGAATTTTGTGGCTTTTAACTTAAGTTTATCGCCAACAATTATTCCACCAGACATTTACCAAATCAACAGCATTTTTTTTCTGCTTCAGAATCTTTTCTGATAATACTGTAGTTCAAACCCCTCCTATCAAAGAAATTTTTACAGGCCCGTCACTACAGAGCAACTGTCAACATCTTCAAATATGTTTTTACATTTGTTTTTTTTTTTGTTGTTTTTTTGTTTTTTTTTTTGTTTTTACATTTGAATGAAACAGTCTAAGTCAGACTCATACGGTCATAATTTCCTTATGTCATTTCCCAGAATTATAAAATCACAATGTAGAGACCTTACATTAAATATGCGCAAGAGTACCACGGGTTGGAAGAAATGTCACACTATTAACTCAGATAATTATATGACATAAGTCAATGTACTCAGGATTATTTTTGCTAATTATTATTACTGATAAATTCCATATGGCTGTCGAGATTTGGTGAAATAATGCAACTAGTGTTTTATCATAAAATTGTATTCTATAATGGCTAGTGAATTTAAGTTTTTGCTTAGAATCATAGGTATAATCAGCTCAATACAAAACTAAATATATTCCCTTGAAAGACTTAGGTGTAAACACATATTTATAGTGTATACTACCCTATATTGTACAATAGGAACTTGATACTAAAAATAATCCTCAGAAAAAGAAATGCAGATTTTTAAAAAAACTTTAAAAAAAATGATGTATGGTCAAGTATTTAATAAAAGAGCCAATAAAAAACAAATAAAAATAGATAAATAAAAGAGCCAATACACAATGGAGGAAAAAGATAATCTCTTCAAGAAATGGCGCTGGAGAAATTGGATATTCACATGTAAAAGAATGAAAATGAACCCATATCTTACACTATTCATGAAAATTAACCCTAATGGATTAAGGACTTATTTTTTTTTAAGATGTTACGTATTTATTCATGAGAGATACACAGAGAGAGAGGCAGAGACACAGGCAGAGGGAGAAGCAGGCTCCATGGAGGGAGTCTGATGTGGGACTCGATCTGGGTCTCCAGGATCATGCCCTGGGCCGAAGGCAGAGGCTCAACTGCTGAGCCACCCAGGAGTCCCTGGATTAAAGACTTAAATAGTATTTAAGACCAGAAACCATATAACTCTAGAAGAAAACAGGGAAAAAGCTCCCTGAGATGGATCCTGGCAATGATTTTTTTGGATATGACAAAGCACAGCAAGAAAAGAAAAACAAGTGGGACCACATCAAGCTACAGTTTCTGCACAGCAAAAGAAACCATCAACAAAACGAAAAGACAACACATGGAATGGGAAAACTATTTGCAAACTACATATCTGATAAGGGGTTAACAACCAAAATACATAAAAATTTCATAAAATTCAATGACAAAATATATGTACATGTACATTAATTTTTATATATTTATATTTATACACACACACACAATTAAAAAATAGGAAGAGGAAAAGAGTAGATATTTCTCCAAAGAAGACATACAAATGGCCAACAGGTACATACGAAGGTGCTCAACATTGCTAATTAGCAGAGAAATACAAATCAAAACCACAATGAGATATCACCTCTGGCCTGTTAGAATGGCCATGATCAAAAATTCATACCAAGTACTAAATAGTGTAACTCTCAAGTAGATTCAAAGTTTAATTTATGATAGACTTTCAGTCAATACCCTGTTGGTATGGAACAAGTACTCAGTTACAAATGACCTTAGCTGGGTTCTTATCATCCTAAACCAGCTACTACAAAGTTTCCCCATTTGAGAATAACTCATTTAAATTCTTTCAAAAGATAACCCTAAAGTGGGACTGCAGTTAAACCTGATGAAATAGATGTGTATATAGATGTAAACATATATCTATCTCATATGTGTGTGGTATATGTCCACAAAATATTAAGTAAAAAATGTAAGGTATAGAATATTAGGTACCATCTGGTCCTATACTTGTAAATAAATAAATAGATACATGTTCACATATATGGCTGGAGCATACGCTTGCTTACGTTTTCTTCCTAATAACTTTTCTCTATTCCCCTTGCTTCATCTTAAATTTGTTTTGTATAATGAGCACATATTACTTATAATCAGAGCTTTAGAAAAAAATAGTTGCAACTGTGCTCCGACAGAGGAATCGGCTGACACGGTTCTAGCAGATATTTGGAGACAGAGCACTGGGCATCCCGGGTGGCTCAGCGGTTTAGCGCCACCTTCAGCCCAGACCATGACCCCGGGGTCCCGGGATCGAGTCCCATGTCGAGCTGCCCGCAGGGAGCCTGCTTCTCCCTCTGCCTGTGTCTCTGCCTCTCTCTCTCTGGGTGTCTCATGAATAAATAAATAAAATTAAAAAAAAAAAAAGAGAGAGCACTGAACACATCTTGAGTTGGGAATTCTACTGAATATCCTACTTTGGGCAGAAACCGCTCCACTTTGCGTTTCTACAGCACTCTACCAAGTGCTTTCACAATCCCACAGGTCAGGACCCACAGGTCAGGACTTAGGATTCCACTTTGCAGTGGGGAATCTGAGGCTGGAGGAGTCAGACTCTCCTGCCAGGTCCTCCAGCCCGGCAACGTCAGGGCGCAGATCTGCACCAGACCGTCAGGACCACAGCCTCTACCCCAGCACCCACTTGGGTCCTCCTTCCTCAAGGGCCCCCCCAGCCAGGTTCAGATTGCTCCTCTACTCATGCCAGTTTAGTACTGGCCATTAAAAAATAAACTATTTCACATTCAAATAGATTTTATAAAGCAGTAGTCTGAACATTTTAAAATAATGTCAGGCATCCTCCCTCCCCTCCTCCAAATTTAATATTTTGCTATCTTAGACGCTCAACTAAAAAATACAACAGCTGACCATGCACTGCATAAGAGACATTCATAAATTTCCTTCAACAGCTGTAAATCTCTTGTGTAGCACATTTCAAAAATCTCTTTTGACAAAATTTCCTTCAGCTTTTGGGACTTTTTAAACAATAAAAGCCAGAAGAAACAAAACTCTTAAAGGGGCAAAGCAAAAACTCATGAAAATATTCATTTGTATCTAACTGGTATTTCTTTCTATCTGCCTTTGTCAATAAAAAAGAGCCCACGAACCCCCAGTCCCAACCCAGAAAGGCTACTAAAAGCCACTACTTTTGTAAAACGTTACACTGCCCTACTTTTAAACATGACCTGACCTTTGGGTTAACAAAACTTTCATTTGCTTAAGAAGAGCTGCTTTGTTTTTGGAGCACCATGCTCAAAAATATTTATTTAGTTGAAATGTGGAGATTGACAGAACACTGTACACATTTTAAAAAACAAGAGAGGAGAAAACCCATTTTTGCTGACCTGCCTTCGGAAAACTTTGGCTCCGCAGAGGCTTACAAAATACCCTGGACCCTGAGCAGCAACGTCCCGGGTTGCCAGACGGCTGTGCCTCCGGAGGTCACCCGGCCAGGCTCCCTCCCCGGGTTCCCTCCCCGCCGGCTGCCCTGGTCCCCTGGTCCCCTGGTCCCCGGGGAGAAGCGTCCAGGGGCCGTGCAAGCCGTCCAAGGCCCCCGGGGCTCCGCAGTGTCTGCAGCGCACTGACCTGATCGCCACCGACGCCCCACGCTCCATTCAAACCCTTCTGTGACAACTCGCCCTCCTCCTCCTCCTCCTCGGGCACTGGCCTGGTGGAGCCCCGGGCCCCAGGGGGCCTCCTGAAGGACCACCGCTTGTGCACCGACACTAGGGTCACCTGCGGGTCACCCAGGGTCGCCAGGAAGGACGGCTTGCCCCCCCCCTTCTCCATCACCGCGTCCCGGGCCCCCTGACACAGAGCAAGCAGTTCACGGGCACCAGGCTGCCTGGGCAGGTGAGAGGCGACACTGTACAAGTGTCCCCACGAGCAGGGGGCTCCTCCCGTCCGGGGTTTCCTCCCACCCGCCGCCGCAGACTCCCCTCTGCTCGGGGCCAAGCCGGGAGGCTGCACCCGCTGCATACGGACCTGCCCTTGTTTACCTACATGCTTCCAGCCAATGGGCACCCTCTCGCTCATCACACTGCATTCGGCACCGAGGACCTCTGCACACGGCCCCACGCGTGCCCTCAGCGGGCTGGGCCCCCAGCCCGGCCGGCGTGTGCAGGAGCCCGCACGTAAGCACCTCCGCCTCTGGAGCCCAGCGCGGTCTCCTTTCGGCCACGTGCGCTCCCAGGAACCCGCCTCGGGGCAGGGAGGGTGACACTCGCCTTCCGGGACCGACAGCAGCGGCCTCTCCTGCAGCTCCGGAGCTGGAGCTGGCGGTGCGCGGCACCCCAGGGAAGACAAGGATTTCCTGGGCAACATGACTTGCATTTCCAAGAAGGTGTAAGAAAGTTCCATGTTTCCTGCAGCTTTGTTTTCCCTTGGACCAGCTTGGCTCGACTTCAGCAAGAGCTGCCTGCAAAGACTCCCCGGCTAACGAGGCTCTTCCACTGTATACACAGCAGGCCAGCCAGGAACCAACCTGCAATTCAGGCTTCTCGGGCCACCCGCTGGGCCCCAGCAGGATTAAGAGAACCCAGGAGGTGGCAGCATGGCTCCCTGGCCACCCCCACTGCTGGCTCCACCGCAGCGAGCAGGCAACCTCATCCCCCGTGGGAAGGACCAGCTCCGGCCACTTTCCTGGCGCCACCACTCCCTCCAAGTGTGTATGCGTGTAATGTCCATGCCACCCAAGGAATCGGGTTGGTAAAACACACTACAACCTCTGCACTCCTCTTTGGGGGGGGGGGGCGCACCTGAGGGCACTTGGAACCTTCCAGGGCCCTGAGGATGCTGCCTCCCTGGGAGGCAATGACCCTTCTGCCCCAATTAAAACTGCCACCTCTGCCCCGACAACTGCTGACCAGATCTGTTCTCTTTGAGGGAAGGCGACTCTCCTGCCTCTCATTTGCTCTGTGGGGATTTACCCCCGTCAGCTCCCACTCCTGGAACATGCTCAGGGCATGCCACTCCAGTCTGTGTCTCACCTGGCTTCTTATCTGCTGCGTGCTCAGTCAGAAAAGAACCCGCCTCCATTTCCAAGAGGTGCTAATCACATCAGTGAGCAAGAAGGAATGGCATGTGTGATGCTTGGTCCCTCAGGCCTGACTCCACCGAGGGGCCGGCACAGGCGAGTCCAGGACATCTGTCATTGCTTTCTTGCAATCGATCACTCCAATCTTATCTGCGAGGACCCATCAGGACCTGTGTGTGCCTGCCAACCCCCTCACATTTCCTTGGGGTGCATCATAAGTATGTTCTACAGATGTCTGAAGCTATCTCTTTGAGCACAGATTTTTAAAAATGTTGTCATTTTGGGTAGAAATCCTTCCCCAAAGGTGCTGTTTCTTTCTGCTGTCTTTTAAAACAGAAGTTAATACTCAGGTCTCAACTTTTCTTGGTGATAGGAGGCCATTATAAATATAAGCGCTTCTGTGCTGTAGCTATGAATGGTTAATAAGGAAAGTATGTTGGCCTCATACATCCCAAGTGCTTTGGAACAGTCTGTCCTGTTAGCACCATGGGCTATAGAAATTTTAAATACTTTGCTGTAAAATACTTTTACTTCTCCTAAATGGTCACTCAGACCCAGGACGCAGCCAGAACAAGGAGGCTGGGGCCAGGTTATAACAGGCCTGAAGTTCAGACTTTGTCCTGTGGACAGTGGAGAATCACCAGTTTTTAACGCAAAGGACTTCCATGATTTACATTTGTGATTTAGAAATACGGTTTGGGCAGGTTTGGGCAGGCCTGAGAACGGAGACTCTGAGGAGGGGGAGCCTATAGGGTTACCAGGAGCAGAGAAAATGAATAGCAAAGAAGGATTAAACCAAGGAGGCGGCACTCCAGGCTCAGAGAGGCCCTGTGGCGGACACGGCCACTTCCATGGGGGCGGAGGCGAGGAGGAATGGGGGAAGCGGTCTGGGGTGAAGACAGTGGCTTCTCCTCTGCTCCCACGGAATCCTAAGGGACCTGCAAACAGCCAAAGCGTGAACCACTTTCCCAGGCTAAGAGCGGAGCCCAAACCCTTCTTTGTGGCACCTCCCCCCTCCTCACACCTGACCTCCTCTGCCAGGCTAATCCCCCTTATCCCTTAAATCCTGCTCTCAGTGTGGCCTCCATTCATGCTAGCAGGGCTTGCTCCCTCATCTGAATTCCAGCCTCACCCATGCCAGCAGCCCAGGCCTGGCAGGTAGGAGCCTCTGCTGTTCCCTGGAGGCCAGGTCTTCTCCCTCCACGGAGGTGGCTTCCAGATCAGCCCATACTTGCCCCCGACACCAAGCACGTGGGCACCACCAGGAGACAGACACGGTTCCTGGGTCTTACCTAACACAGTGATGAACAAGCCCCATTCCCCAGGCGTGACATGTGTCCTCACTGAGATGAGGTCCAGACAGACCCAAGTGTGCTTCCTCCTACGTAGAACTTCGTGGTGCTTTTGTTCCCCTGACTCCAGCGCAAGGGCATATCCGGCTCTCACACATTCCTTCTAGAGCTACAGGTCTGCAGGGTTCTCCTCACACTAAATTATTCTTGCCTCCCACGTGTGCAAATTATACCATCTACCTTCCAAAATAAATTTATCCTACCCACCTTCCCAGTCTCTGGATCTTTTTTGTAAAAAAATTAAAATCCCTTTGGAACCCTGGTGCAATCTGAGGAGCCGGGCCCGAAGGCAGATGGACAGCTCGTGTTTCCATGAGCCCCCGAGACATCTGGCTCCAATATTTCAGCACTTGACAGAGATGACCAGCTCAGTCCCTGGGTGGGGCTTCTCAGGAGGAGCACTGGGCCAGTCCTCCCAGGACAGGCAGCGGAGCCCCGGATCCTGTGACAGGACGACAGGACCTGACACTACGCACGCTGGGAAGCAGCGGCCCCGAAGGTTCCCAGAGAACAGGAGCAGTACAAACAGCCCATCCTTCACAACGGAGGCGGAATATTAATAAAGGAGGATAATTCAGAGCCTGAGAGCCAACCACTTAAGCGCTGTGCACATCAGAAGATAGGGGACACACTCTGCTCTCGGGAGTTCATGAGCAGGTTAGGAGAGAACAGTAGAGGACAGTCCTCAAGCTCAAAAGTGATCCTTCAAACTGGAGGTGCTCGGCGTGGGAGGGGCTGCCGCGGGCCAGTCACCCTAGAAGACCTGCTAGGGGGACGGCCCGGGGCTGCTCCTTGCATCCCCGGCACTGGGGGCCTCTGAGACTGAAACAGCCCGTCACACACACAAGAAGAAAGAAAAAGAAAAGCAAGGAAAAGAGAAGAGAAAACCCTGGCTGGATTGCCTACCGTGGGAAAAATGATGACAGTTCTAGAGCATAGAGACTGGACAGGGCCAGAGGACAGACACCCGAAACAGTTCACGGCTGAGCACACGCACCTCAACCTCCTTGGCAGCCCTGCACACCTCCAGCCCTGCAGCCCCAGCGTCCCCCCCACCCCACGCTCCCTGGCTGGCTGCTCGCAGCCACGAGGTCCAGACCAGACACTACCCAGCTGCCCTGGGCGCCTGCCTCGCCCTCTCCCTCCCGGTGTCTTGGAGGACTTGCCACCTGCCCCACCTGTCATCCCCTCCCGCCCCTCCTCCGACCTCCACGCCCGCGGGGGAGCCTGCCTCCTGCCACAGGGATCTAACTGGAGCAACCAGCACAGTCCTGCCTGCCGAGGTCTCAACCCCGCACCCACCTGCCTCCCCCACCTGCCTCCATTCTCCGTCCTCCCCTCCGGCTGCAGGGAGACAGGGAGAAGTGTCCTGGCCCCCAGGTCCCATTCCCCCCCGCCCCCCCGCCCCCAGCTCCTTCTCAGAGGCCCTCCAGGAGCCTGCTCCTCCTGAAGCTCTTGGTGCTAGACTGGCTCGCAGCTCAGCCCTTTTGGGCCCCTTCCCTGTGGGTGAGCCCCCCCTTCCTTGGTGAGCTCATTCAGCCCAGCAGAAATACGGCTTACGCCCAGGAACTCCCAGACCACACTTCGGGTCCCAAGGGCCGTTTAACCTACATCTCCTGCTGGATCGTTAACATGCATCATGAACGTTCACTGGTCTAAAACTGGGCCCCCCCAGTTCTGGCCCTTCCCTGCCCCTGCCAGTCTCCTTTCTTCCACCTGCATTAACCCTTGATAAGAACGGTCTCCTCCTGGGCAGCCTGGGTGGCTCAGCAGTTTAGCACCACCTTCAGCCCAGGACGTGATCCTGGAGACCTGGGATCAAGTCCCACGTCAGGCTCCCTGCATGGAGCCTGCTTCTCCCTCTGCCTCTCTCTCTCTCTCTCTCTCTCTCTGTGTATTCTCATGAATAAATAAAATCTTAAAAAAAAAAAAAAAAAGAACGGTCTCCTCCTTTCAAACCTGCAGGTAAATGAACAGCAAATCCTGTCTGTCCCACCTTTAAATACAGTCAGGGTCCAGTCCCTTCTCAGGAACCCACTACACCCTGCTCCAAACCACCAGCACGCCTTGCCTGCACTAGTCTAACAAACCTGCCTAAGGGACCTCTGGCCTAAAGTCTCTTCTCCATGCAAAATCCAGAGCCCCTGAAGGAGAAGTCAGAGGACTCTGGTTGGCTTTTCAGCCAACCCTCATGCTGCTCATCCCTCACCCAGCCGGCTGTTTCTGCAACAAAGCAAGGCTTCCTGCGGCCTCAGGGACTCCCCCCACTTCTACTCTCTGGGGCCTAAAAACAACCCTTCCCCACCACCCGTCCCCAGATGGCTCACTTCCTCACCTGCCACAGGTCTTCGCTCAAAGGTCCCCTCCTCAGTGGCTTGCCCCTAATTGCTCCGTTCCTATTTCAAACACTCCCACTCCCCTTGGTCCTTTCCTGCCAAGTTTTCAGAGTCCTCCGCTACCATCTGATACAGTAATACATATTTTATTTGTTTACCGACCGTCCCTCCATCAGGATGTGAGCTTCACAAGTCCCAGCATCCCCGTCCGTTTTCCTCACCCACCTCTGTATTGCCAGCACGCCAGCAGCACTTATATCTAAGTTTCTCAATAAAGATTTGTTGAATGAATGACACAGAAAACTAAACCAAAACAACTGACACATTTGCTTGCTATAAAACATGGATTGCTAGACTTTTAAACAAGTATTCAATGTTCAGAAGCCCCATGCACAGCCGGCTCTCTTCCCCCTTATTCCTTTTCCCCTCCAAGCCAACAGTCTGAACTCAATTACTACTGAGAACAGGCACTGACCTTGTGAAAAAAAACTCAACTGAGTAAATTTGAAGATCTAATTGGCTTTATTAAACGATCCATGCATCGGGTAGCATCCCATTGACAGAGCAGGGGGCGCTCCAAGGAGCTGTATGAAATGGAAGATTTTAAGGGAAGGGAAGTGGTGTGAAAGTTGTAAGGCAAGAGGCAAGGAAAGGTTGTTTCAGGAGAAGAGCAGAGGGTCTTACTGCGCAGATTACCTCATCTTCCTTCGGGAGACGGAGAAACCCACCTGATAGATGACCCCATTGCTGTTTGTCAGAAAACTCCTGACTAACCAGTTAAGAGTAGTATTCCTGCAGGAGGGGGACACTGCAGTGATCTTAGGTATGAAGCCCTGGTTTATAGTCTCGGGGACTTAACCTAAGTGACACCATTTTGATCCTGTGGTTTTCTTTTTAACGTGCTCCCCCTACATGAGGCAGTTACTCCTGGGCTCCAGCCAACTGCTGTCAAGAGTCTTGGGTCGCCAGGGTTTCCAAGAGAAGGTAAGTAGCTGGAGTTTCACACAATAAAATCTTCTAATTTAAAAATGTTGAAAAATCGATGCAAAGTTCTAGC
This sequence comes from Canis lupus familiaris, assembly GCF_011100685.1. Taxonomy (NCBI): domain Eukaryota; kingdom Metazoa; phylum Chordata; class Mammalia; order Carnivora; family Canidae; genus Canis; species Canis lupus. The sequence continues at coordinate 146,808 of NC_049243.1, read as the reverse complement.
CAATGAAATATAAGGAAAAGCTGTTTGTCAGGGCTCCTGAGAAGGCTCCCTAAAAGAGAGACCAGGTTTGTGCTTACCCCTTCCTCATTTCTGCTGTGTGTGACATGGGTTAGACGGCTGGAGTCCTAGCCATGAGATTATGAGGAAGATGGGAGCTGCATCTTAGCTTTCTAGAGCAGTGAGACAAGGAGGTCTGCATCCCTGATGACCCCGGAGACACCCACCAACCCGGGACACATGCCTCTCGACTTCACTAACAGCCATATTGCTGTAGACCTTCTGTTGTACATGGCCAAACATAATTCTAATACAAGTGTCACATGCAGTAGAGGAGTAGGGGCTTTGGGCACGGCAGTATAAACTGCAGACCAGCTCCCCAGTAAAACTGGTGAAAATTATTTTAAAGAAACCTTACAAACAAACACGGAAAGGCTCTGGAAATGACCCTAAAGACATAGAGCAAATGAACAAATATTTGTTCAAGAAAACCTCCTACAATTTGGAGCAAGAGTCTACACGGTTTGAATCAAGACCACACTCCCTCCCCTCTCTCTGAACTCAGCAAGGTGGGAACTCTACTTGACTGGTGCAGCCAAGAACACAGGGATCCCTCCCCACCCAGCTACCAGTCAGTGGGCTTTCTTCCCAGGAGGGGCAGCACATCAGCACTTCTCACCCTATCCATCTCCTGATGTTGAGGCTAAGTTGTAGGCTGACACAGCCACATGGTGGAGGTTCCCCTCTCCCATCTAGACCCCCTGGTGGTACGAAGGCTCTACTTTGAGCCCGGTGCACCCAGAATATGACTGCCTTTGCCCTGGCTCATGATGTGCTGGTCCCAAACCAAGAGAGGAAAACTGAGCAGAACTGAGGGTAGGGTCTGCCCCATGCCCTGTGAATCCCCTTCCCAAAGCACTCAGCTCCTAAAGAGGGAGAATCACTCAGAAGTGTGACATTGTCCCCATTCCCAGCCAAGGCAACTGGGAGGAGATTGGTAGATCAATTGGACTGATGGGCTGACCTACAGGCTGACCAGTTTGCAGAAGTAGCAGGGGCAGTGCTGGTGGGGTGGGGAGATGGGGAGACAGCCGGGGAGAGCATGCCTGGGGTCAGAACAAATCTCAAAACACTGAGCTCAAGAACTTCCCATCAAAGGAGCCTGAATTTGAGTGGGCCCAGCTGTGGAACAATTTATACCCCAGGGCATTATTGAAAACAACAGATCATCCAGCAATTAGTGGAGCTTAATAGCTATGAGTGGGTCAGGAAAAAAACCCACAAAAACAAAACAATTGTCATCACAAAGTGACTGTGAGCACACCCAAGGCTGTGCCCCAATAAGAAACAACAGAGGCTCAACACTGCTGGTGTGAAACATACTCCACTAAAATAATCTAGTGAGTCACTAAATAATAATAATAATAAAAAAAAAGCAAGTAACAATAAGAAGCCCTTGGGCGGCAGTGGTGAGGAAGTAGCAGTACCCAGAATTGTCTAAAATGTCCAGTTTCTACCAAAAAATTGTGAGACATGCAAAGAAAAAGACAAGTATGATCCACACACCAAGAGAAACAAAGCAGCCAACAGAAACTGCCTGATTGCAATGAGATGTAGGATTTAATATACAAAGACAGAAACCATTAAAACCATCTTAAATAAAGGAAGAGATGATGACAATGTTGCGTTAAATAGACAATAGCAATAAGGAGATAGAAAGTATAAAAAAGAACCAAATGGCAATTCTGGAGTTGAAAAATATAGTAAACTGAAATGAAAATTCACTAGTTGGGTCCAACAGTAGATTTGAACTGAATTAGCCAACAAGAAGAGATCAAAGAGACAATGCAATCTAAGAACAGAGAGGAAAAAAGGAATGAAGAAAAATGAATAAAACCTCATGAAATTGTACCCCACAGGGTTAACGAGGTTGCAACTAGCAGGAAGCTTAAACAGTTTAGAGTACTGCTTCCTCCTAATCAGCTACTCTGTCTTTTCAGACCCCACTATCAAATCTACTCGTGGTCATCACAGAAGCCTGGACTCCAGGTCAACTGATACGGTTCCAGCCTAGGAACAAGCAAGGCCCTGCCTTCCTTACCCGAGATAAGGAGCCCAAGACCCCCTCAGAGTTATATCAGCTCTTGGAGCATGCCCGCACCCCGCTCCCTGTCCTAAGATAACCTCCTGATGTCAGGGGCTGAATTTTGCCTATGACATCAAGTCTCTCCCTAAAGTGAACATGGAGCATATGCTACCTGTATGTTTGCTCAGTGTGCACACTCCATCCTTCCTCATGAATAGTCATAAGCTTCCCCACCCTCTTCATCAATATGTGTGTAACCTCAACCCCTAATGGTTATAAAAAACTTGTTCTGTCCCCCTTCGGGAGGTGGGTTTCAGGCTTGCCCATCTCATTTGCCTCTCAAAAAAAAAAAACGCTTTCCTTGCTGCAAACCTAGGGTCTTGGTGATTGGCTTTGCTGTGCATCAGGCAGACGGGCTTGGGCTCAGTTACACTCATAGAAATTTGGGACACCACTGCCCACACCAGCATATGTGTAATGGGAGACCAGGAAAAAGGAATAGGAAAAATACTCAAAGAAACAGTGACTGAAAACTTCCCAAATTTAGTGGAAAAAAAAAAAAATAGCCTACACATCCAGAAAGTTTGATAACTTTAGATTCAATGACACAAATAGACTAAAAATAAAATAATGGAAAAAGATGTATCATGCAAACAGTAACCACAAGAAAGCCAATGTGGCTATCCTGATAAACAAAACAGACTTCAAAACAATGTTACCAGGAAAAAAAGGGTACATTTTATGATGATAAAACTCACTCCACCAGGAAGATATAAAAATTACAAACATACACATCTAATACCAGCACACAGAATACATGACAAAAATAACTGACAGAAATGAAAAGAAAAAAGACAATTTACCAGTGACAATTGGAGACTTCAACACTCACTTTCGATAATGAAGAAAACCGTGCCGAGTATCAACAAGGAAACGGGTGACTTAATAACAGAAATAGTATTTGGTCTCCTAAAGCCCTTGGAATTTCCTAAGTGACATGGGACCTTGCCCAATGTAAAACTCTTCCATCTGGCTCTTCCTGAGTTATACCCTTTTATAATATACTGATGTAAGTAAGTACTTTCCTGAGTTCTGTGACTCACTCTAGCAAATTAATTGAACTCAGAGGGGCTTGTTGGAACCTTCATCCTATAGCCAGTAGGTCAGACGCACAGGTGACAACCTGAACTTGTCACTGGTATCTGAAGTGGAGGGCAGGAGGGCAGTCTTGTAGGAAAGAGCCCTGAACCTCTGGGATCTGATGCAATCCCCAGATAGATAGCTTAAGAAATAAGTTAAATTGCAGGACACTCAGCTGACCCAAGAATTGTTTGGTGTATGGAGAAAAAAATCCGTATGTTGGAACCGATATCAGAATTGCAAAATAGAAGACAGGAACAACACAATAGGCCAAACAGACCTGACCAATATATACAGAACCCTCCACGCAATAATAGTATAATATACCCATTTTCAAGTGCACATGGGACATTCTCCAGGATATACCATATGCTAAGCCATAAAATTAACCTCAATAAATTGAAAACAATGGAAATAATGCAGTCTAGTCTTCAACCACAACTGAATCAGAAATCTGTAATAGAAAGGAATCCGGGAAACTCACAAATATGTGGAAATGAAACAGGACACTCCTAAATAACCAGTGGGCCAAAGAAGAAATCAAAGGGAAATTAGTAAACACTTTGAGCCAAATGAAGACACAACATACCAACATTTATGGGATGCACCTAAAGCATCCCATAAATGTTTAAAGGGAAACCGATAGCTGTCAATACCTGAATAAAGAAAAAAAGAGGATCTCAAATCAATAACCCAAGCTTCTACCTAAGACACTGGAAAAAGATGACTAAACCTAAAGAAGTAGAAGGAAATTATGTTAGTGTCCTAATACTGCTGTAACAAAATTGAGTATTAGAAATCTATTCTCTCATAATTCTGATGGCTAGAAGTCAAGATTTTCCTTTTTGAGGCTCTGAAGGAGAATCTATCTCATGACTCTCTCCTACTTCCTGGTGGTTGCTGGCAATCCTTAGCATTTCTTGGTTAATAGAAGCATCACTCCAATCTATTTCTATAATCACATGGCTTTCTCATCTGTGTCTTCACATGGTTTCTTACAAGAATAGCAGAAATTGGGGCCTCTGGATGGCTCAGTGGTTGAGTGCCTTTTTTTTTTAAAGATTGATTGATTGATTCATTCATTCATTCATGAGAGACACAGAGAGAGAGGCAGAGACACAAAGCAGGCTCCCTGTGGGGAGCCCAATGTGGGACTCAATCCCTGGACTCCAGGATCACGCCCTGAACTGAAGGCAGATGCTCAACCACTGAGTCACCCAGGTGTCCCGAGCATCTGCCTTTGGCTCAGGGCATGATCCTGAGGCCCTAGGATAGATTTCTGTGGAGGGCCCTCTGCAGGGAGCCTGCTTCACCGTCTGCTTGTGTCTCTGCCTCTCTTTCTGTGTCTCTCATAAATAAATAAATAAAATCTTAAAAAAAAAAAAAAAAAAAAGAATAGCAGAAATTGGATTTAGGGTCCACCAGAATCCTGTATGACTTCATCTTAATGTACTAATTACACCTGCAAAGACCCTACTTCCATGTAAGATGACAACACTCACAGGTACGAGAGCTTCAACCTATGACATAAGGGAATAAAAGATTAGAGTAGGAATTAATGAAATAGAGGACAGAAAAATACAGAAAATTGTCAAAACCAAAGGCTGTTTCTTTGAAATCAACAAAATTGATAACTCTTTAGCTAGAATGACTCAGAAAACAGAGAGAAGACTCAAAGTATTAGAATCAGAAATGAAAAAGGGGTTATTATCACTGATTTTAAAGAAATAAGAAGGATTATAAAGGAATACTAGAAACAATTGTGTGCCAACAAATTAGATACCCTGGATGTAATAGGCCAATTCCAGAAAGAAAAACTACCAAAACTGACTTAAGAAGAAATAAGTAAGATCTTGAATTAGTAAGTGGAAAGCTTGCCAAGAAGAAAAGTCCAAGCTCAGACAGCTTCAACACTAAATGCCATCAAAGATTAATTGAGGAGAATACAAAATTTTAATACAGTCTTCCTAAGGAAAAAAAAAAAGAAAACCAAAAGACAAAGGAACACTTCTCAACTCATTCTATGAATGAGGCCAGCATTACCTTGATACCAAAATTAGACAAAGAGATCACAAGAAAACTACAAACCAATATCTCATGTGAATATGGACACGAATATTCCTCAGCAATATTACAGTAAACCAAATCCAGCAAAATATAAAAATATTTCATGCCATGACAAAGTGGGATTTGTCCTGGGAATGCAAGTCTGGTTTAACATCTAAAATCAGTTAATGAAACACACCACATTGATAGAATAAAAATCAAAACATGGTTTTTTCAATAGACACCGAGAAAGCATCTGACAAAATATAAAATCCTTTCATGATAAAAACACTGGACAAAGTAGGACTTGGAGGGAACTTCTTAAAACATGATAAAGGATATCTATGAAAAACCCACAGCCAACATTGTACTTAATGGTGAAAGACTGGAAGCTTTCCCCTAAGATATGAAAACTTCACAATAGGCAAATCTAAAGAGAAAGTAGATTAGTGGTTGCTTAGGCAGGGGGATCATGGGGAGGTAGGGAGTGATAGCTGAAGGTGTATGGTTTCTTTCTGAGGTAATGAATGAAAATATTCTAAAATGGACTGTGGTTGATAATTGCATGCATCTGTGAATTGTACCTCAGTAAAGCTTTTTTTTTTAAAAAAAAAAGTAGAGAGATTATTCAAAGAAAAATTAGGGAGGATATGCCTTGCCATTCATAGAAATCTAAACAAAAGAGTTTCCAGGTGAGCGGTGAAGCACTAGAAACAGAAGTGGACAGAGTGCCAGCATACACCATGAAACGGCTGGTAATTGCAAAAACCCACAAACCACCCAATATCCTTCAAGGAAAAAGGATAAATGATGTTATATTCCCACAATGGCATAATGCACAGCAACGATTCTTAGAAATACAATGACTAGTGAATTAAACTACTGCAACAATACCGAAATTAAAAGCACAGCAAAAAAAATCCATCAACAAAACAAAAAAGCAATTTACCATACTGAATGGGAGAAGATATTTACAAATGACATATCTGATAAAGGGCTAATATCCAAAAAATACAAAGAACTTACACAACACCAAGAAAATAAGTAATCCAATTAAAAATGGGCAGAGAACTCGAACATTTTTCCAAAGAAGACGTATGGGTGGCCAACAGACTTATGAAAAAGATGCTCTACATCACTAATCTTCAGGGAAATGCAAATCAAATCCACAGTAAGATTATCACCTCACACCCGTCAGAATGGCTAAAATCAAAAGCATAAGAAACCAGAAGTATACTGAGGATGTGGAGAAAGGGGAATCCACATGCATTGTTGGGAATGCAAACTGGTACAGCCACTGTGGGGAACAGTATGGAGGTTCTTCAAAACACTAAAAATAGGGATCCCTGGGTGGCTCAGCGGTTTGGCGCCTGCCTTTGGCCCAGGGCGCAATCCTGGAGTCCCGGGATCGAGTCCCATGTCGGGCTCCTGGCATGGAGCCTGCTTCTCCCTCCTCCTGTGTCTCTGCTTCTCTCTCTATGTCTATCATAAATAAATCTTAAAAAAACAACAACACTAAAAATAGAACATATGATCCAATAGCTCCAGTACTGAATATTTACCTGAAGAAAATGAAGACACTAACTCAAAGACAGACATGTTCCCCTATCTTCACTGCAGCATCATTTACAATAGTCAAGATATGGAAGCAGCCAGAGGGTCCATCTATAGATGAATGGATTAAAGATGTGGTGTGTATGTATGTATATATATACAAAAGGAAATATCAGCCATAAATAAAGATGAAATCTTGCTATTTGCAATGACATGGATGGATCTAGATGGTATACTGCTAAGTGAAATAAGTCAATGAAAGACAAATACCCTATGATTTCACTCATCTGTGGAATTTAAGAAAGCAAACAAATAAAAAAAGAGACAAAGGAAAAACCAGACTCTTAATACAGAGAGTAAACTAATGATTGCCACAGGTGAAGCAGGTGAAGGGGATTAACAGTACACTCATAATAATGAGCACTGAGTAAGGGAATTGTTGAATCGCTATGTTGTACACTAGAAACTAACAAACACTGTACGTTAACTATACTGGAATTAAAAATTAAAAATTTACTTAAATGAAACAAATAACTTTCCTAATGTAATGTCTGGTGGGAGAATGTCTAGTCTCAGAAGACTAAGCACACTATGAGAGAATTTTTATAAAGCTCAGAATCCAGCAAAGTTAAATAATGGATTGTTCAGGCATCCATTATATGTGATAAAACTTTACAAAAACAAAAACAAAAGCTAGGTTACAATAAACAGAAGGCTGGGATGGTGGTTACATTTATAGTGGGTACCTCCACAGGTGACACAAGAGAAGAACAGTGTATAGACACCATGGCATTGATAATCTCATTCTTGGGTCAGGTGGGAGGTCAAAGGTGTTCTCTACTTTATTATGTTTTATAACTATATATGTGGCTGTATGCATTTCTTTTATGTTCAATAAACTGATAAAAGAAAAATCTTAAAGCAAATGGGAGGGTGGAAACATGCAAATGAAAATGATTCTTTCAGAAGGGGAGAAGATACTACAAGAGGTCACAGGAGACACAAAGTAATGGAAGAGATTTTAAAATGAAGGCAAATGGCACAAATTTATAAATTGAAGGGGAGAAGTCTGCAGAGGGGGAAAGACTGGAGGCAAGAAAAGTGATGACCAGTAAGGGCTCCAGAACAGGTAGAGGAGAAGGGGCAGAGGTCAAGGGCACTCACTGAAGAGATGACCTTGAAAAGCAAGCCCCATCGGGACTAGACGAGCAAGTGAAAATAGGCTGTAGACCTACAGAAGCTTAGAAAACGCTGCATGGATGTAGGCGGGAAGTTGAAGAAAACTAGACCCAGTGCTGTCACTTCTCTCCAAGTAAGAAGTCAGGTCATTTGTTGAGAATCAGGAAGCAGAGATGGCGCACGAGGCTCCCTGATCGCAGGAAGTTGACACAGGACAAGCGAAAAGCATCTGCAATTTGCGGTCACAGTTGACATTAGAAACCAGAACCTGTGAACAGCACCAAGCACGCGGTTGCCTAAAGGTCCCAGCAGTTGTCACTGTGCCGCAGGAGCAGAGAGGGCGGTGTGCAGATCCACCCGGGCAGCGGCTGGAGGGTCCCGGGGCTGGGGCGGGGGCCAGGGTGGCCACGAGATGCTTCTGACTAAACCAGCCCATGGCCAGGACTGAGAGAGGCCACACGCTGCCTGAGGATAAGGACGGACTCATGGAGGGGCGGCTTTGAAAGCTGTTAACACACCCACGCGCGCACACACCATGGAGTTTGGAAAAAGGAAAAGACTGGATTGAAATATGCCAAAGATGTTAATACTGGTTCTCTTTCAGTTATAAGAATATATTTTTTTTATTTCTAAAAATTAGTAACATGATGCAGCAAAAAAAATAATAAATAAAGTTTACAAATGTGCTAACGGTCATCCTGAGAGTGATAAGTAAAAGTCAATTTTCTCATTTTGGGCTTTATTTTCCAAATCTCTCTTATAGAACTACTTTCATTAATAGTAATTTTTTTAAAAGAATTTAAAAGAATTCTAAGCATTTCTAATCCCCAATGTGGAGTAATTTTGAGTTTCTGTAGGGACTGAGGCTTCAACACAATGGCTGCATTTCTGAATCCACAGATTTCACAATTACTGGTGTTTTAAAACCTTATTTGCCATGTTGGTTACATCACAATAAAAAGTCACCCTGCTTTGCTCTCTACTTTATCTCATCGACCTTTGATCTCCTCAGATTTTCCTCCTTTAACTTAGTTTTTCTTTTTTAAAAAAGTCAGACATTTGAAAATTTCACTTGGCAATGATTCTAAACCTATAGATAAAAATAATATTGCACACACTGAACACGGACACGGACACGGACACTGCCCTGCTACATGTGCCATCAGCGAACAGTCATCATGGCCCTGGGCTATCTCCATCCTTGCCATGAAGATCCATGTCAGATAAAGAAACACTTAAACTCTCCTGCCTCCCCCCCAGCTTCCCCCCCCCCCCCCGGTTCCTTGTCCCCCTCCCACCCCAGCTTGCTCCCAGTAACTTGTGTACCAACTACGCTCTGTGTTAGTTGCTGATCGGACCACCAATGCCTCTGACACTCTGGACGCTGCGGAGTCTAAAAAACCTTTTATTCCTGAAGCAGCAACTCCACAGGAAATGGAACTCCCAGGTCTTTTGTAGGGTTTCAGCCACCTTGGGTCTGGGTGAGTGGACTGCTGGCAAAGGCCTCTAATTAAGTCTCCAGGAGCTCACTTTTCTGTTTACCCTTCTTTGGAGAAGCCCCTCACACTGTTTGTCCAGGTTTTATGAACTCTCCAGTTTGTGGAATAAAGTCCAAAGGCCTGAACACAGGGCCTCCCGCAATTAGCTTTCCAGACCTGTCCGGCCACTCAAGGTAAATCCACCTTTCCATTCCTATCCTCTGGGACCTTTGCACCTGCTGGTCCTATCCTGGCACATCCCTCCCTTCCCCCTTTAGTGTGCCCAAATGACACATGGCATTTCTCCTTCAAGACCTCACTCACTGGGGCACCTGGGTGGCTCAGTGGTTGACTGTCTGCCTTTGGCTCAGGGTGCGACCCCAGGGTCCTGGGATCGAGTCCCACATCGGGCTGCCCACAGGGAGCCTGCTTCTCCCTCTGCCTGGGTCTCTGCCTCTCTCTGTCTGTCATGGGTAAATTAATAGATAAAATCTTGAAAAGAAAAAAAAAAGACCTGACTCGTGCCACATCTCTTCTTGACCTTCTTTTTGTGGCCCTTCCTCCCAGGAGGGGCTGACCGTTCCTATGAGTCCTGTGCTGTGTCCACACCTCTGGACTGTCAGCTCCAAGAGCTTGGGGGCTGGCCTATATTCATCTCTGTGCCCCTCTTGCACCTCTGTTCTGCTTTGGCTCAGCACCAGAGAAACAGAAGCTGCTCCATGCTGGCAGAGCGAAGGCTGAAGGACCCAGCGCATGGGCCACCACCTCCCTTCGATAGCATCTTCCGTCCCAGTCATTCCTAATGCCCATACCCTGATATGCTCACAACACTTATTAGTGCCAGAAATCACAGTATTTGTCCCCCCCCCCCCTTTTTTTAAGATTTTTTTGAGAGAGAAAGAGAGAGAGAGCAGGAGCAGGCAGGGCAGAGGGAGAGTAGAGAGGATCTCAAATAGACTCTTGGCTGAGCATAGAGCCAATGTGGGGCTGGATCTCAGGACCCTGAGATCATTTCCTGAGCTGAAACCAAGAGTTGGATGCTTCACCAACTGGCCACGCAGCCACCCCTTTGTTCACCCTTCTACATTTCTGTACCTCCTCTAAGGCAAAAATTCCTTAAGGGCAGGGTCTTAGTCTCATCTGGATCCACTGGGCCTAGAATGCCTGGCACCTAGTAAATACTATAAAAATTTGTTAAATAAATGGTAATAAGAGGAAAATAAGACCTATAATGAAGGGTTTTGTGAGGACTAAATAACAGAGTGGGGGTATATAAAGTATGTAACACAGAGCCTAGCAGTAGTAAGCTCAATAACGCTGGCTATTGCTATTACTATCCAGAAGAAGGTGAGCTCAACATTGGGAAAAGCAGTTACCGAAGTTTTAAGGACGAAGTATCTTGAGTTTAATCTGGAAGGTTAAGGATTTTTCAGATGAGTACTGAGGTGGAAGCATTGCGTGGTTTGAAGCTTCTTCCCTTGTCTGAGCCACCCCTCCCCCGTAAGTTCTTCACACTTCCATTAACTGCAGTCATCACACTAAGAATCACCTATCAGCCAGCCTCTCTCTACCCATCCATTAATCCACTTACCTTTCATTGCCATACTACCAGAGCCCAAAACAGATTTCACTACAAAAGGGCACACAATAATATCATTAACTTCTGAAATCTATAGACCACCCATTCAGTCTATGATCTATCCTAAAGAAATAGTCAACTGTCAGGATGCCTGGGGGGCTCAGGGGTTGAGCACCTGCCTTTGGCTCAAGGCGTGATCCTAGAGTCCTGGGATCAGTCCTGCATGGGATTTTCTGCAGGGGGCCTGCTTCCCCTCTGCCTGTGTCTCTGCCTCTCTCTGTGTCTCTCATGAATAAATAAATAAAATCTTAAAAAAAAAAAGAAAAAAGAAATAGTCAACTGTCACACTACAAATCACACACAAGGATGTTCACTACAACATGGCTTGTGAGAGGGGAGAAATTAGAAGCACCCAGAAGGATCACCCACAGGGAAAAGATAAACACACTGTGGTATGCATACGGTATGCATCCATACTGTACAGAGGTTAAACTGAACAAGACGGATGCTTACATACTGAGCTGAAACAATCTCTAAAACACAGTTGTATTGAAGAAAATAAAGTTGCAGGATATACACTATGTGATTTCATTTATGTGAAACAAAACATTTTAAAACTACACACATACAAAACCTAAAGATTTCTCTGGATGCACACACACACACACACACACACACACACCTTTTTTTGGTAACCACGGTATTTTCAGCTCTTCAACACCATGCCTGAAACACAGTAACTTTTCAATAAATGTTTGCTGAACAAATGGAGACATATATAAATAAATAGAAAAGGATTACAAAGTGCATCTGCTTTTCATGCTTGATACTTCTGTACTGTTTGCATTTTTAAGTGACTGCATTAACGTATTACTTGTGTAATTAAAATGAATCCAAAGTAGTTCTTAAAAAAAAGAAAAGTCGCAGGGGGCGCCTGGTTAAGTGCTCTTGATCTCGGTTCAGGGTCCTGAGTCCCCGTCGGACTCCACCGTGGGTGTGGAGCCTGTTTAAAAAAAAAAAAAAAAAAAAAAGTTGCAGGACCTGAATAGACCGTACAGAGATCCGCACACTCTGAGTAACTTCTCTGGGCAATTAATTTAATCAGCCCGGGCAATTCGCGCTCTTACGCGGCAGCAAGTCGACGCTCACTTTACGTCGCCAGCTTCAGATTCCTCAGCACCAAGATGAATGGGAAAGTGTCCTGCAGACCCGCCGGGGCCCCCGCCTGTCCTGGGGCTGCTCGGGGTAGGATCCCGACTGCCCCCGGGCTGGGGCTCCGCGCCCCGCCCCCCGCGGACGCCGGCCGCCAGCCGCCAGGTGGGCGAGCAGGGGCCGCCAGGTGGGTGTGCGCGCCCGGCGCCCGGGAACGACACTTACTGTCCGACCGGCCTCTTCGGCTTACGGCTGCAGCATCGTCCTCCGGGGGCACCGAATCCTGCGGTCACCTGGTGGGGGGGGGGGGGGGGGAACAAGGGCGCGGTGAGCGCTGCATCTCTGCGGCCGGGCGCCCGCACGGGGACAGGCCCGGGACCCGCTGCCCTCGCCCGCGGGTGGGTCAGACGCGCGCCACGGGCCCCGGAGCCGCGCTCGCACCCTGGCAGGGCCGGTCCTCCCCGGGGCTCCGCTACCTCGGGCCGGCGCGCTGCGGACTCGGTCTGCGGCCTGCAGCGAGCGCCGGGAGGGCCGCGGGGCGGGCGCGGAGATGCGGACCCAGGGCGCGCCGGCCGCGGGCGGGGAAGGTGCGGCGCGGCGGGCGCCGGCTCCGGCTCCGGCTCCCGGTCCGGGTCCGCGCCTGGCTCCCGAGCGCCGGATCCCAGGCGTTACAGCCGCGCCGGGGGTGACCTCTGCACCTGGAAAATCGACCCGAGGCGCGCAAGGACCTCCCATTGGTCTCAACCGCCCGCGGGCCCGGGGCGGGGGGCTTCCCGTGGGGGAGGGAGCCGAGGGCGGGGCGCCGGTGTCCATCGCAGGCCACGCCCCCCAGCCCAACTCCCGCTCCGGCCCCGCCCACTGGAGGCGGGACCCTTGTGCGCCACGCCGAACGCTCGTCTCCTCCCCGGGAGATCCTATTGGCTGGAAGGCCGTGGGAAGCTACTGCCAGCAGCCAATTGGAACGCAAGATGGGCCCCGCGGAGGCGGAGAGAACACCCCCCGCCCCCCGCTTCCTCAGGAGCCAATAGAGAAGAGTAACAGCGAAGCGCTTCCGGAGGTCGGGGGTCGAGGGAAGATGGCGGCCGCCAAAGGGGGCTGGTGCCTGTGCGAGTTACTGAGGTGAGGAGCGCGGTGGGGCGGGTTTGCAGGCGTTTTCTTTCGCGGGGACACTTGTCCGCCTCGTGCAACTGGAACTTGCGGGGAGGGGGTCTTCCTGCCCCGGTCCTCGTCTGTTTCCGCAAAGACAGCGCTTTCCTCTCACCTCGGAGTTTCCAGTCAGACTGGAGCTGACCGGATTAAAGAGTCCGCCTACCGCCTCGTGTCGGCCTGCCCCGTGCGGTGAGGGCCGGCGTTTCCCTCCTGGTGCTCTCCTCGCTCTGTCACGGATCGTTCCTACTCACTTCTCCTCTTCCTTTGTGACTGAGCCACGAAGCCCTCCGAACTACCGCGTCTGTCCCTTGGTGGAGGATGGGCTCTCCCTCTCCCGTCGTGGCCGCCCCTCCTCACCGACACGGTCATGGTCAGACGTCATCGACTCCGTCAGCTTTGCAGACAAAACCACTGTCCTACCAGCAGCAATGGTTTGGTTTTGGCCTTGGTTTTCCGGGAAGAGCAGAGAGGCACGGGCTCTGGCGAAACCGAAGGAGAGGGCCCCCGGCTCCCGGACCGGAAGCTGGGGGGCGGGGCGGGCGGGGTGAGTGACACCCGAGGGGACGCGGGGGGCCGGGGGGGTCTCCTGGCGGCTCCTGGGACGCTCTGGGAGATGCGCGCGCACCCCCGGCCCGCAGTGCTGATCCCGCGGGACCGGAAGCTGGGGGGCGGGGCGGGCGGGGTGAGTGACACCCGAGGGGACGCGGGGGGCCGGGGGGGTCTCCTGGCGGCTCCTGGGACGCTCTGGGAGATGCGCGCTGGCGGCGGGGTCTGCGCAGGCAGCTCCTCCCCAGGACTCGGGGCGTGATGCTCGGCCTTCGTGGGACTGAGGGATGGGGCTCCGCGCTGGCCTCCTGAGCCCTCTCAGGGACGGTTTTAGTTCACAGATAGAAAGTTCATGTTGAATCCTCAGCCCCATGATTATCCGCTGATCTTTATTTCTGGTTGATGGAAGAATAGTCACATAAAATTTTATCACATAGTCACTACATTGTTTCTTGTAAAAAAAGTTAGGAAATAGATGAGCAAAAAAGAAAAATCACCAGGCATGCTACCATCCAGAGATAACGACTGTTAACATGTTGGTGGAAAAAACAAACAAACAAAAAAAAAAACAGACTTTTTTCCTACATTTGTTCTAGTAATAGTACTGCATTTTACATGTTTTGCCCTGTATTCATGTATTTATATAAAAAGAAGACCTAGTATATTCCATCTACAGAGGTCTGTAACACCAACCTATTTTTGTTCAGGTTGAAAATTTGTAATTAACACATAGCATCCCGAAAAGCGGTATTCTCTCCAGACTTTGGGTATTATTTCTTCACTTTTGTCTCCTCTACTCCAGATTCTATAATGATTATTTAAAATATTTTGGACAGGAAATTCTATTTTCAGAGGCTTCATGTTCTTCCCTGCCATTTGAAACATCCATAATTCAGTCCTTTGCACATTATAATGGCTAAATAAATGTTTGTTGAATGAATGACTCACTGTTGATTGCAGTTATCTTTTTAAAAAAATACCTTATTTATTCATGAGACGCACAGAGAGAGAGAGAGAGAGAGAGGCAGAGACACAGGCAGAGGGAGAAGCAGGCACCATGCAGGGAGCCCAATGCAGGACTTGATACCGGGACCCAGGATCACACCCTGGGCTGAAGGTAGGTGCTAAACCACTGAGCCACCAAGAAAGCCTTGTGTTTCTATGATAAACATTATTTAATGGCACATATTTTTAGTTATATTTAAATAAATTCTAAAATTGGTAGTTTTTTTTTTTAAAAGATTTATTTATTTTAGAGGTGGGGAGAGGGGGAGAGAGAACCCTTCGCAGACTCCCTGCTGAGCCCAGTGTCTGATGAGGGGCTCCATCCCAGGACCCTGAGATCATAAACTGAGCTGGCACTTAACTGACTGAGCCACCCAGGTGCCCGTAAAATGAGTAGTTTTAATGTGCAAGCAATGGAGGATGTTTAATAAATTTATCTATAGAGTCTGAGTCTTTAAAACTAATAGACTCAATAAAGGACTGGCTCAACTTTAGTCATTAATATGGGTTTTTTTTCCTGATTTTTAAAAAAGATTTTATTTATTCATGAGACACACACACACACACACACACACACACACAGAGGCAGAGACACAGGCAGAGCGAGAAGAAGCAGGGAGCCTGACGTGGGACTTGATCCCGGGTCTCCAGGATCACACCCCGGGCTGCAGGTGGCGCTAAACTGCTGCGCCAGGATCCCTGGGTGGCGCAGCTGTTTGGCGCCTGCCTTTGGCCCAGGGCGCGATCCTGGAGACCCGGGATCGAATCCCACGTCGGGCTCCCGGTGCATGGAGCCTGCTTCTCCCTCTGCCTGTGTCTCTGCCTCTCTCTCTCTCTCTCTCTCTCTCTCTCTCTGTGACTATCATAAATAAAAATTTAAAAAATAATAAAATAAAATAAAATAAAATAAAATAAACTGCTGCGCCACCGGGGCTGCCCTTTTTTCCTGATTTTAAGTTAAATAGGTCAAGTTGAAAATCTATCATATGAATCTTACCACTTAAATCGTTAGAAGGAAATGTCATAAAAATCTTTGTATTATGTAATATAGGTCAGCCACATTTTTTTAAAGATTTTATTTATTTATTTCTGAGAGACACAGAGAGAGGCAGAGACATAGGGAGAGGGAGAAGCAGGCTTCACACAGGGAGCCTGGTGTGAGACTCGATCCGGGGACCCCAGGGTCACACCCTGGGCAGAAGGCAAGTGCCATACCACTGAGACACCCAGGGATCCCCGGTCAGCCACATTTTAAGTTAAATGGGCTTTTGGCTTGTCCTGGGAAAGCTGTATAATATTGCTTTAATGAATTCATATATTCCAAATGTTAAATAAATGACAAATCTTTCCACTTCTGTCAAACTCTGTTCATCCTTTAAGGCAATGGTTCTCAAAGTACAGTCATAGACGGTAGCAGGTCCCCAAGACCCTGTTAGTAGTTCTTCAAGGTTAAAACTGTTTTTATAATAATTGAAAATAACATTTGCTTTTTCATTATGTTTACATTTGTACCTATAGTGCAAAAGTAATGGTGGATAAAACTGCTATTAAGCGCAAATGGAGGCAATGACATCAAAGTGTTGTAATAGGAGTGAGTTCACCAATGTGTGTGAAGTAGGTTGGTGCATTTTTGGCAACTCGCTTAGAGGTACAGGAGGGAAGGCAGTTATTTCAGGGTCATAGAAACAGATCAAATGCAGAACTTGTAATAGAAGTGAAGGTATCTAAGTTCCTCTTGCCCCAGAAATGGTTCTGTTTGAGGTGAAGTGAGAGAATAAAAATGATTTACTATTTCATCAGACTTTTAACTAATTAGAAGTCTGTGTCATAAATTTGAGGATCAATTGCCATTCCTAATCATATCTTGTTTAGCTTAGTAATTAAATTTGTTATTAATCGTTTAACACATATACTGTTAGGAGAAAGGTTGATCAAATCAACATTGATTTTTCACTGCCAATTAAAAAGAAAAGTTATACTGAATTGGTAGCATCCTATGGAGATCGGAATTAAGGAGGATTTGCCCTTCTGACATTGGACATTTTGTGTGTTAGAATATTAAAAGTTGAGTATGTTGTTAGCAGACTCCCAGCTATAAAACTTTTGTGTTCACTATTAATGTATAAAGTAGCTATGTAAAAGTAGACTTTAATTTGTAGTTTCTTTAGAATAGGCATTTTGTCAATTTTTACATTTTCCTTCTTGTTTCAGATTTTTTTATTCATTATTCCTCCCTGGGCTAACAGTCTGTGGAACTTTATGTGTATGTCTGTTCGTTATCCTCTGGGGAATCAGACTGCTGCTACAGAAAAAGAAAGAGTCAGTATCAACCAGCAAAAATGGGAAGAAGCAAACGGTGGTTGCATTTTTTCATCCATACTGCAATGCCGGTGGAGGAGGAGAAAGAGTTTTGTGGTGTGCCTTAAGGGCCCTGCAGAAAAAGTAGGTATGCATCTCTCCTAGCTCATTTACTCTATTATTACCATTAAAGAAAAATCCTTGTCCAGATATTCAGCTTGCTCCACTACCTTCTCTGTAGCCAGGAATTAATTGTTCTTCAATAAGGAAATACTTCTGTTATATGCCAACCTGCATTACAAGAGCATGTTGAATTTTAGTTGATATGATAAAAAAAAAAAATAGGGAAGAGAAGGGCTTTTTGATGGCAAAATGTAGTGGGGATAACTGTCTCCTTGGAAGAATGTGTGGAGAAGAAATAAACAGAAATAGACTAAGTAATGGGGAGTACTTTAAACCTAAATACTTTTAGTCAGTAGTGGCCGCAGGAAATAATGTCTGTGAAAGTGTTTGTTTGATTCTGAGGTTGATACCATTACCAGTTAGTCTTAAGTTACCATGTTAGAGTCATTTAAAGTTTGAGGCTTCCTTCTCCCCACCCACATCCCATCCCCACCCCCAAAATGTTTATGATTCCCTTTTAAAGAGGAACAAACATAATAAAGTAGAAGTTCCATTGATGATTGTATCATAGGAGGAAAACTATTATTCTTCTACGGTTACACTGCTTCCTGGCACATGCCCTTCATCCAGTTCCTGAGCCCTCGCACGGAATTCCTTTCGCTTTACATTTCTCTATTGTCGGCTAATCCTGGCTCCCAGCCTCCACCCCCGCATTTCCTTTGCCATCTTCCATAACTGCCCAGATCCAAAACATTTTCTTAAATCCCAGCGTAACGGCCTCCTCCTTCAGGCCTTCCCTACTCCCTCTCTAATTCCTCCTGTTCTTTGCTTCTCATAACTCTGTGCATGAACTTGTCGAACTGGATTATCTAGCTCTTGAGGGCAGTAGTAAAGTTTTGTGATAGCTCTACCGTACACAGATCTTAGATTTTAGCTGAGAGAGAGACAAGATAATAAACAAAGAAAAATATCAAGTGGTGAGAAATGCGGCGAGAGAAATTAAAATAGGATAACATGAGAGTGATTCCATACTTTAGGATGAGTGATTAGGGAAAATCTCCAAGGAGGTAACACTTAATGGAGTCTAAATGACAAAAGCAGCTGACGTTTACTGAGCACTTACCTCTATGCCAGGCATTGCCTGGAGTGCTTTACATGCTCACTCAGTCCTCACTACAACTGTATGAGGTTGTTACTCTTACCCTCATTTGACAGGTGAGGAAACTGAGTTAACCAGAGTCCATGTTGTAAACCACATGCCATACTGTCAGCCTCAGGAAAAGACAATGAAGGTGAGAAAAGAGAATTCAAAGCAGAGGGGATTACAAGTTACCTAAAACAGGAAGGACCTTGGCTTGTTCACAGAAAGGAATCCAATTTGGCTGACCGTGCGGGCATGTGAGACAGTAGAGGCCTCATGTTACACAGGACTTGAGTGAGCAGGGTAAGGAGTTTAGGTTTAATTCTAAATGCTGTGGAAAACTGTATGAGGATTTCAAACAGAGAGATGACATTCTGCTGACCTGTTGCTGTAATGGCTAAAACAAGAATTTATTGTTGTTTCTAACAGTTTAGACACTGACAGGCCCTGTTGGGAATCCCTCATGCCGAGCAGCTGCATTAGATGGCAGCTGGGGCCAGTCATCTGAAGGCCTTTGCTAACCTGTCTGCTTCCTGGGCTGGGACGGTGGCAGCAGCTCCTGTGGGTGAGGGTGTGGGATACGGGTCAGGCATCTCTGTCCCCCCGCAGCCTCTGCCTTGGGCTGGCACACAACACGGCAGTCTCAGGATACTGGACTCCTCATGTGACAGCTGACTTCTCTAGAGCGAAGTAGAAATTGCCGCTCTTAGAGTCTGGGTCTAGAAACTGGCAAGATGTCACCTTTGACTAATGGTTAAAAGAGTCACAGAGCCCACTGTTATTCCATAGGAGGTGGCGTAGATCCCACCGCTCGACAAATGTCAAAGAGTCTGTGGCCATCATCTTTAAGCAACCAGAGGCTGATGCAGGCACCAGATCTGGCTTGAAGAATCTTGTTGCATGTCTCAGATAAAAACTGAGTGATGCTTTAGCATTTACAATTCTATCTAAAGATACATTTAGTAAATTTTAACTCTTGTTTCTGAATGTTATTAATATTTTAGTACCATTTTTATATTGAGAAATTTGTCAAAATAAAGTTTCTGAATATTTCTTAAAGACAGAAATGTCGATCAGCAATTTTTGTTGATGTCTGCTCTATGCGAAAGTCTTAGAAGAGGAAATAGCAAAGAACTAGAGATCTCATTTGGAGGACTAACATTTCACTCGCAGGGCAGCAGAAGACTCAGGAAAGAGGAGAACGAGTAGACCAAGAACAATGAATTAAAGACGTGGAAAACCTTTTTTTCAGTCTAAAATAAGGTTACTTTTAGTAACCTTGTGAGAAAATAATTATCTACAACTTTTTGCTTGGTTCTCACCTACACTAAGGAAAACCTTAAGTATTACATTCTATTTTAGGTACCCTGAAGCAGTTTACGTCGTTTATACTGGTGATGTCGACGTCAGTGGACAGCAGATACTAGAAGGCGCTTTCCAAAGATTTAACATCAAACTCACTCACCCAGTGAAGTTTGTCTTCTTAAGGAAACGATACCTTGTGGAAGATTCACTCTATCCTCACTTCACACTGCTGGGCCAAAGTCTAGGGTCCATTTTTCTTGGCTGGGAAGCTCTAATGCAGTGTGTTCCCGACGTTTACATCGATTCAATGGGATACGCGTTCACACTTCCTCTGTTTAAGTATTTAGGTGGTTGTCACGTCGGAAGCTATGTTCATTATCCCACCATCAGCACCGACATGCTTTCCGTAGTGAAGAATCAAAATGTTGGCTTTAACAATGCAGCCTTCATTACCAGGAATCCTTTTCTCAGCAAATTAAAGCTCATCTATTATTATTTATTTGCTTTTATTTATGGACTTGTTGGTTCTTGCAGTGATGTAGTGATGGTCAATTCTTCCTGGACACTAAATCACATTCTCTCACTGTGGAAGGTTGGGAATTGCACTAACATTGTTTATCCACCTTGTGACGTGCAGACATTTCTGGACATTCCCTTACGTGAGAAAAAGACGACCCCAGGACATTTACTGGTTTCCGTTGGCCAGTTCCGGCCTGAAAAGAATCATCCTTTGCAGATCAAAGCCTTTGCTAAGTTGCTGAATAAGAAGGTGGCTGAGCCACTTCCTTCACTTAAACTTGTCCTCATTGGAGGTTGTCGTAACCAAGATGATGAGCTGAGGGTAAACCAACTGAGAAGGCTTTCTGAGGATCTAGGAATTCAAGAAGATGTGGAATTTAAAATAAACATCCCATTTGACGAGTTGAAGCATTACTTGTCTGAAGCAACAATTGGTCTGCATACCATGTGGAACGAGCATTTTGGGATTGGTAAGTCTGTCCTTTAAGCAACTCGTTTGGCGCCATGAGAATGTACATTTTAGGTTCTCTTGATACTATGATAATACTGTGGAAGATTTTATCAAGTCTTCATGCTCTTCCACTGGTCCACCAAGTAAGCTCTTTTCATTTGAGACCCTGCAGGACATGACAGTATGTAGTCAGTAATAATAGGTGATATTTATTGACAATTTACTGCATAGAAGTCACTGTTGGGATTTTTACAAGTGTTATCTGACTTAATCCTGCTTCATATATATTCTTATTTCCATTTTTTTTATATTTTTATTTTATTTTTATTTATTTTTTTAAAGATTTTATTTATTTATTCATTCATGAAAGATGCAGAGAGAGAAAGAGAGAGGCAGGCAGAGGCACAGGCAGAGGGAGAAGCAGGCTCCATGCTAGGAGCCTGACGTGGGACTCGATCTCGGGTCTCCAGGATCATGCCCTGGGCCAAAGGCAGGCGCTAAACCGCTGAGCCACACCAGGATCCCTCTTATTTCCATTTTACAAATAAACTCAGGCACAGAGAGGTTTTGAACTCGTCCTTGTTCAGCCGCAGGAAGAGGTAAAGCCTGGATCATCCCTCAGACAGTCCCTGCTCTTACCTACCACAGTTTCTCTGCCCCTCCCAACCCCATCTGCGGACCAGTACAGGTTCCCGGCCTAATCTCACTCAAGGACCAAATCTGAGTTCTTGGGTGGAGCCCGGGTAGATGTATTTTGGTAAAGCTCCTCGGGTGATTTTGTTGTACACCAAAAGCTGAATCCGCTGGGCTCCACACAGTACTTCTGTTGGCTCTTCTATTGATTCCCTACTCATTACTAGAATGGCCTCCCCTCCTCCTCCTGCTGAATCCCGTTTAAGTATCTGACTCACCTCCAGTGGTGGCTTTGTGCCTTCCCATGCTCGGTGTTCAGGGAAAATGGAAGAACATAAAAGTGAAGTTTCCTTTGCGAAGGCTACAGTTTATCTTCTACTCTTGTCAATCCCTGGTTGGTAGCACACGACTAAGCTTAGACATACAGCAAGAACTCTGGTTCAAACCTTCTGCACGGGGTTTGACTTCCTGTGCTTCCTTCCGCAGAGACTTACTGAGCATGCACGGTGCCAGGCTTGTGGTGGGTGCGGAGAAATGACGGGGACGCAAACTGGTGTTCAGAGACCCCCAGCTCTGCGTGTGATGCAAACCAGTTAAACAGCACTTTACTGGACAGGGTGCTAAGACCTATGTCAGGGCAAGCAGAGAAACACCTGATGTAGATTTGTGAGGTCGGAGAACAATTGCCCGAGGACATGATGTCACTTGTAAGCTGGGACCTGAACAATAATTAGAAGCCAGCCTTGCAAAAGAGGAGAATATCCAGCAGAGGAAACAGCGTTGAGACAGGTGTGACAAAGGGAGCCTTCACAGGCATGCTCAAGGGATGACGGAGGTACAGCTTGCCAAAGGAGCGGGGGGCTGGGGCCAGATCAGGTGGCCGTGTGATGCCAGTGGGAGAAGATAGACTGATTTTAAGTGTTGGATTGAAAAGCTTTCTGTTTCCTCCAGTTCACTCCGGGTGCCACGTGGAGGGGTGGATTGGTGAGGAGCAGAGAGAGCCAGACGAGGAAGGCAGGAGGGTGTGTGGGGCTGCCCTGGCACCCTGATGGGGTGGGATCTGAATGTGGTAGGCGAACATGCCCGAGCGGATTCTGAAGCAGGATTGAGCAGGACTTGGTGATGAATTGGATTTGTTGGGCGAAGGAGAAAGAAGAGTCGCAGGGGACCTCCTGGTGCTTTGAGTTGGACAAGTGTGTCAGTGGTGGATGGCTTTCCCCTAGAGATGGACTCCAAGAGGAGAGGCAGCTGACGAGCCGGGCTCCTCGCACGCAGAGTTAGGTGTTGGTGGGACACGGAGGTGTGTGTGCATCCCAGTGGGCACTGGTCTAGAAGTGCCGGTGAGGGGCTTGACCTGGAAACAGAGGAGCTGGCGTCACTGTCCTGGTAGTTGCAGAAACCCCACGGATGAGTTACCTCATTGCCTGGGGAAAGTGTGCCCAGCGAGAGGAGGCCCTAGTACAAAACGCTGGAAACAAGAACGGCTCAGAAGTGGGTAGAAGCAGGAGCCAACAGAGGAGAAGGGAAGTGGAGGGAGGAGGGAAACCTGATGCTGTGATTTGAACTCCTGAGATTTTGCTTTTGATATCTTTTTACAACTTATCAGTAGCCATTAATCATATGCCTTCTTGCTCACACTGTATGGTCTTCTGCTTTGTTTCAGTGTCCGCAGTATATCTGTTTGTTATAGACTTCCACCTGCTTGTCTGTTTCAGTTAAGAACGAAAGAGCATTATTGTGAAGCTTCGAAACTAAAAAACTTTTATTTGGTACTGCGGAATTTTAATAAGCAAATTTATAGACGCAACATTTACTTAAATTTCTTATGAGTGTCTTAATATTTATAGAGGTTTCTGCTCATCCTTGTTCTTATGAACGCTCTCAAAATGTTAAAAGACTACACAGCTTTTGTTTGTTTCTCAGGAGTTGTCGAGTGTATGGCAGCTGGCACAATTATCCTTGCACACAATTCAGGGGGCCCGAAGCTCGACATTGTCGTTCCACACCAAAGAGAGATAACTGGATTTCTGGCTGAAAGCGAAGAAGACTACGCTGAGACCATGGTTCATATTCTTTCCATGTCTGAGGAAAAGAGACTCCAAATCCGAAGCAATGCTCGGGCATCTGTGAGCAGATTCTCTGATCAGGAGTTCGAACTGGCATTCCTGTCATCTGTGGAGAACTTACTTAAATAGTGCCGTATCTGTAAAAGTCAAAGGTATTTTATATAAAACAGCTAAACACCTTCATATGTTAGTGTTTTTCTAAAGTTTTTCCGTATGGTGATAAAGTCAGCCTGAGCAATGTACTCAGCAGTTTGTATATAGACAGGATATTGATTTCAATGAAAATGAAAAAAAGGCAAAATTACCTAAATGGTTTAAATGAAAAAAAAAAAAGTAAGATTAGTATTCTGTCTCAAATTCTGAAAAATATGAATCTGAAAGAAAAAAATGAACAGTCTTACTGTTGGTATGACCCGTCTTTTTCCGATCTGATTTGTCAAATCACTGTACTTTAGAAACCAGGAAAGAGAATTTCCCTTTAGAAAAAAAGGAAATGGAGAAAGGGAAATGGAGAGCTGACAATTAGTTGATGAGCACTTAGAATTGTTCTGCCATCTTGGAAACACAGATTTTGGTACATTTAAGTTCTAAATACTATGTGGATGACCTTCTTGAAGATGCCTAACGGTTTTCTTAAAGAGAAGAGACACTTGCAGCAGGCTGCATCGTGTTCTAAAAGCTCGCAGGGCCGAGCCAGGCGGACTGTGACCACTCCATGGCCAAGGGTCTGCTCGTGGAGGCCGGTGCTGCCCCAAATCCATCCCTGTCGGGAGCTTGGGATTTGTGAAGTAGCTTTTTGTGTAGCACTCCCGGGACACTTGTACCAATCCCTTCACAGTTCCACGTTCCCGGGGACTGGAAGTCAGCTTTAAGTCCATCAGAAGGTCTGAATGAGAACATCCTGCTAAGTTGTTCTTCTCATAATGATGATGGAGTAACCAGCTCCATCCTCCCGGTCTCTGTTAGCAGCATCATACATTGTACAAAGTGGCATTTCAAAAAGAGCCCCGGACTGGCAGAATACCTGAGCCTGACCCCACTGTCACTATTTACAAACAGCAGACCTCCTACTACTCAGGCTGCTGCTTAATCTTTTTGAAACTCCGGCTCTTCATCTATAATCTGGAGGTGGTAGTACCTGTCCTCGCTACCCCTTAGTGATTCTGAGATGGGAAGTACTTTGAAAACTATAAAAGTTTTTTTAAAGTTCCCTTTATAAAATAATTAAGAGTAACAATATATAGTAAATGTCATTTGTGATCAAGCCTCCTTATTAAAATAGTAGGACTCAAGGTAGGTTATTAAGTCAATAGCTAGGACTATGTGCTGACTTGAACAGAACGTCTGTGCTGAACGACTAGCACGGAAAGTATGCGGATGTGCAGATACGGCTACAGAGCCCCACGGCACTTGGCGTTCTCTGCATACAGAATTCGCTCCTTCTAGATCAGTGAATCGACCTCCAGCCCAGTCTGATACATCTTTGTGTTAGAGGGCATGTGAAAGAGGTCTGGTTTTCCCTCTTTCAAACTCCTCTCATTCAGTCATGGACCCAGCCAGCTCCGTCATCTATTCCCAATTCCACCTTTGACTCATCTGCAGGCCTCCTTCTGTCATCAGATCAAAAAGCAGCAAAGCAGAGCCCCAGGATGATGTGCCACCAACATAGCTTTGGGTGGAGATGGTTCAGTTTAGAAAAGAAAGACTGGTGGACATGGAAGCTGGAAGGACCTTACAAATCCTCTGGTCCAGTTTTATTTTCAACTTTACAGACCACGATTTAAAGACCTTAAGACTCCTTCAGTCTCACAAAGCTGTTTAAGGGACAAAATCAGGATTATAAGCTGGATGTTCTGACTGCAGCCCACTTGGTTTTCTTATCTTATAGTTAATCTTGGGGCAAGATTCGGCCCACCGCCCCCTGCAGTCACCTGTCTACCCTCAGAAAACCATAGGACTAAAGATAAATTGAAGTAGACTAAGCAGAAGGAAAGGATGCAGAACAGGAAAAAAAAAAAAAAAAAAAAGATTCTGAAATTCTGTAAAGCATTTTTAAATCCTATTTCTTCAAAATTATTTTTATTTGCCACACACATCACTGGAAACATACTTTGCATATCTCTTCACCCTCCCTATTGCTAATGTGATATTACGTGTTTTGTTTGTTTTTTTCTGGAAAGACCAATAACCGTGAAGAGTGTCAAAACAATATGTCAGCTACTGTCTGTCTGGGGAACTTCTGAGTGATTATTCATTCCTATAAAACATTGTTTTTGAATGGTCCTGTTGCGGTATATCCCGAACCCCCAACAGTGGGGATTCACATTCTTATTTGGGTTGTGCATAATAAAATACATGTTCCATGTTCTTTGATAATAATCTGTATATAATATGACTTGGATTTAATAGATACAAAATCTGTTTGTATCTATGATTTAAAGCGATTTTCATGATCTTGGGTACTTTCTCCTTATGGTACATTGGTACCCCCATGCATTCTCCCAATGCTGAATTGTTATCTACTACTAATATTTCTAAGCTCCACATGCTGGGAATTTAAAAAAAGAAAAGGAGGCAGGCAAAGGTGGAGGGAGGGAGGAAAGAAAAAGAACTTCAAGGTAAAACAAAATTGTCTTGCCTCTAGTACCCAAGAAGAATAGGTTGTCAGGTTTAATAGACTTTTTATTTTAATATTTCAGACTTACAAAAACACTGCAGAGTTTCATACACTTTAATAATTTTCAGGGCTTTTTACAAAGTCATAGACAAAATTATGAGAGTGGCCAGTATAATTGTAAATGCTTTCAGAATATTTGTGTTTAATCATGTAAATGTATCCTAGACTCCAGGACTATAATATGAGTAAGTAGAGTGTCTGCTAAATCTGTCAACAGATTTGGGTACAAGGAGAAAGTTATCCACAAGAAGTCATGCAAATTTCTAGAATCAAATTATGCCCTTGTAATTTCCCTACCTCAGCTGATTCTTTTTCCTCTGTCCTCATCCTAAGTCCAAGGCACCCTGGGCCTTAAAGAAGCATCAGTTCTAACGCTTGAGTGCTACATGCTTGCTTGGACTATACATGCTACAAGATACCTAGAAGGGAAGTTAAGAGTTGATACACCACTTAAAAAATGATCAGTTTGATAGCTATGATATATAGTTACCGAGATGCATAATTTTTTCCGAGATGCATAATTTTTAATAAAATTTATTCTAAAAACACATGCAAGTCTAATCAGTAGTTTCAACTTAACACATGCAGCTAACCTAAACCCAGAATAAAGTAATCAAGTGTGCCTCAAGAACATGATTTAGGTAATTGTGTACATAAGGTGGGTAAGGTGAATTAGGAGCTGAAGTAGGTTGGAAAACCTTGCAGATTTGTATACTTGCCACAGTGGATACTTCCTACTTGATAGCAAAGAACTCAAAATCTGAGCATGAATGATAAGGCTTGGTGGCTATTGGCTAAAGGAGACTTTAGCCAAGCATCTTGTCATTGGAGCAGACTTGATAGGTTTCTTCTTAAACATTGACCTTAAACATTCATTCTTTTTTTCTCTCTCTCTGCCTACAACTTACTGGTCTTTGGGATTTTCAGGAACTGTGTTTCATTTTCCATGCATTCAAATACTGTTGAGTGTTTGTTTAGCACACCAACAGATTTAGTGTGTCTGAACCACATAATGTTCTGAAGTAATTAAACATGCATATGCTGACCAGTAAAAGACTCTTAGAATTGATGCTCCAGTCTCTCGGGGTCCTGTGCTACCAACGTTGACATTAACACAGTGGTGAGAGATTTTTAAATATTCTGAGCCTCATGATGTGACCATGCCAAGCACTCTCCCTAAAAGAGTAGATTATAACCCTTATACGCCGAGTTGAAAGAACAGTACTTCACACACCAGGAAGATACAGGCATGAAGGGGACATTCCTCACAGTTAGGGGAATCCTGATACTTTCCCCACGTTTAATGAAATTATATCAAATGTAAAAATAATCCGACCAACACTTCATCTTTGTTTTCTTGGCTCAGCAATGTATCAATGTGCAATTTTAGCTTTATTTGTATTATAGAGCATATATTTCTTTTTTTTTTTTTTTTTTAAATTTATTTATGATAGGCACACAGTGAGAGAGAGAGAGAGAGGCAGAGACACAGGCAGAGGGAGAAGCAGGCTCCATGCACCGGGAGCCCGACGTGGGATTCGATCCCGGGTCTCCAGGATCGTGCCCTGGGCCAAAGGCAGGCGCCAAACCGCTGCTGCCACCCAGGGATCCCTAGAGCATATATTTCAAGCAGAATTCTATCACTTAGAAAGGTAACCACTCCGTCCTTCACAGCAACAACACAGTAAATGAATAAATAGCTAAACTGCAGGCATGTGTTCAACACTGGAATTGTTATAATGTGGCTCTGCTAAGCACCATTTATAAAAAGACCAGCATAAGATATAAGAACCAGGTAGAGTCTCTGCCTTTAAGAAGTCTATAATCTGTACATTTGAAGCTAGTAGAAATTAATTCAATAAAACAGTAAAATGATTTCTTGGGCATAATTAACATGACATGCCTTGATCCTCTTTGCTCAGTTACCCTACTCCCTAAGTGTCCGTGTCCACTTCAAAATAGTATATGCGGGATCCCTGGGTGGCGCAGAGGTTTAGCGCCTGCCTTTGGCCCAGGGCGCGATCCTGGAGACCCGGGATCGAATCCCACGTCAGGCTCCTGGTGCATGGAGCCTGCTTCTCCCTCTGCCTGTGTCTCTGCCTCTCTCTCTCTCACTGTGTGCCTATCATAAAAAAAAAAAAAAAAATAGTATATGCAATAGAACTTAAGAAATTTCAAAGTTACAGTTTTCTAAAATGGTTGATTGATTAAGTGAATTAGTTTGTACACTGTGTTTTCTATCATTGTTTTAACAAATTAGCAAACTTAGTTAAAACAACACACATTTATTAGCTTTCAGTTCTGTAGGTCAGAAGTCTAAAGTGGATTTCACAAAGCTAAAACCAGCATGTCAGGAGGACTGTGTTCCTTCTGTGGGCTTCCGGGGACGCCCATTGCCTGGCCTTTCCCAGCTTCCAGAAGCTGCCTGCATTCCATGGCTTGTGGCCCCTTCCTCCAAGCCGACAGCACCAGGCTGAGCCCCTCTCACACTGACATCTTCTGGTTCTGTCTCCTGCCTCCCTCTTCTACCATTAAACTGGCCTGTGGTTACATTGGGTCTACCTGGATAAGCAAAAATAACTTTCCCCTATTTGAGGTCAGCTGATTAGCAGCCTTAATTTCACCTGCAACCACGAAACCTTAATTCCCCTTTGCCATGAAACAATATATTCACATTGTTGGAGGTGTATTGGGAGAGGAAGGCCCTGCCTGTGACATATATTGTCCAAAAGATTCCTTGATAGAATTTTTGAAGTAAAATATTAATTTCTACATCGAATTGGTCAGTCTCATGGTCTAAACTGGGATAAAAATAAATCCCTGGGATTACTAGAAAACTCATGAATCAATGACTTGTGCTCAAACAGATGCTGCAGTTCATAGGTACTAGTCACTTATGAAAAAGTAAAATAATCACACTTGTATATTATGATGGGTTGTTGATGTTTCTCTGTTTTCATCAGCGATGCATACTTTGTCGTTAGATCAAGTAGAAATACTCCCTGAACCTTCATTTAATTTTGCACATTCCTGTGTGTCTGTCCCATCTCTATGTCCTAACTTCTCTGCAGCCTTAGAGAAGCCAGGCGTCTCTTCTCTTCCTCTTTGGGAGTAGCAGGTTTTTCCAGGCACTCCACCACTTCGTTTCTCAACTCACCTTCAGATTCTTCAAAATTTCTGGAAACAAGAGGTAAAAATCAACTTTATGATATCAAAACAATGAAAAATACATATGAAAAGTAGTTCCCCTTCTCATGCCCACCCCCACGTAAGCAATTTGATGGTTGCATCTTCACCCAAGTAATGAATTATTTATTACATCAACCTGGCTTTCCAACATTGGGATAATCAGTATTATGTTTAGTTGGACTTGGACTCCACAACCTTTATTAATACCCATCTACTCTTATATTTAAAAGGAGAGGAAGAGAGAAGAGAAAAAAAAAAAAGAATAAAACAGCTGCCATATAGCGAGCTCTTCCCATACACCAGTGACTGCCCTGAAGCACTTTACACATGACTATTTCATCGAATACAGCACTTCGAGGTAGACATGCTCACCATCTATTTATTTATTTTTAAAGATTTTATTTATTCGTGAGAGACACAGAGAGAGACAGGGAGGCAGAGACACAGGCAGAGGGAGGAGCCCAATGTGGGACTCGATCCCGGGACTCCAGGATCACACCCTGGGCAGAAGGCGGCGCTAAACTGCTGAGCCACCCAGGCTGCCCTCTCACCATCAATTTATAAAGAAGCTGAGGCTCAGAGAGGTTAATAAAGCTTGCCCAAGTCCTCACAGATACTGATTAGTAGGACTGGGAATTGAAATTGTATATAAGACCTCAACACTGGTATTCTTAGAAGGGAAGAAGGCAGGAGACCAAGAAAACCATCTCAATGATCCCATATTTACTTGGCGAGTAAAGAGGCTGAAGGAGATCTGATAAGAGCCAAGAAAGTATTCATCATGGGAGCCAAGGAGGCAGGAAATTTCCAGGTAGCAAGAAGCCAAATAAGATGACAAATGACAGCTGGACCTGACAACTTCAAGGTAATAGATGACTTTTGCAAGAAAGTGTGCTATGTGGCAGGAACCATCATAGAGTGGATCAAGAAAGCAAGTAGGAGGTGGGGCGCCTGGGTGGCTCAGCCAGTTAAGCCTCTGCCTTCTGCTCAGGTCATGATTTCAGGGTCCTGTGATCGAGTCCCACACCAAGCCCTCTACCTAGCGGGGAGCCGACTTCTCCCTCTCCCTCTGCCCCTCCCCCCTCACTTGTAACCTGTGTCCTCTCTCTCTCTCAAATAAATATATAAAATCTTAAAAAGAAAGAAAGAGAGCAAGCAAGCAGTAGGAGGTAAACAAGTGATGATAAGAAGCTTAAACTCCTTTGAGGGAAGCCTGGCTCTGAAAGGATAGCGTTAACTTGAGAAAATGAGGGCAATGATTTTTTGGTGTTGTCTCAAGAAGGGACAGATTTGGGCACATGTATACGCTGAGAGAAAGTAGGTAACAGACATTAAAAATATAGGAGGACAGGGGATCCCTGGGTGGCTCAGCGGTTTAGCGCCTGCCTTCAGCCCAGGGCGTGATCTTGGAGTCCCGGGATCGAGTCCCACGTCGGGCTCCCTGCATGGAGCTTGCTTCTCCCTCTGCCTGTGTCTCTGCCTCTCTCTCTCGCTCTGTGTCTCATGAATAAATAAATAAAATCTTTAAAAAAAGTATAGGAGGACAGATAATACGAACACGTTCTCTGAGAAAGCCTGGGATTCAGAGCGCCTGTGCCAGGATGTGCTTTCAGCAGGGAGACAGTTTTTTTTTTTTGTCTGGGGAAGAAGTCAGGAAAAGAGAAAGCAATGAGGACTTATGTGGATAGAAAGACGTTTTGGAACCAGATAATCAAGACCATTCCATTTACAAACCACATACCAGCTCCGTGAAGTAGAGGCATGGTCCCAGGACAAGACTGAGGTGAATGGGGGTGAATATGCAGGGTGGAGGGTTTGGAGGGAAGCAAGCCAGGCATAGGATTGCCAGATACCATGGAGGACCTCATTAAAACCGGAGGGCATGCATCTGGGGTGAACCAGCAATTCAAGCTCCTATTTGTTAAGCTATCATCCCTTTGTCTTCATTCCTCTACAGTTTGAAGTATGATGTGTCTAGGTGTGAATTTATTTTCACTGTTCCTGCTTGGTTATTGCTCAGAGATCACAGTGTATGGCTTTCAATGACTATAAAAAGCTCACAGCTCTAATTGCTTTGAATATTGCTTTTCTCTGATTCTCTTCCTCTGGAACTCCTTTTAGATACACATTGGACCTTCATGACCCTTAACTCCTCTCTCACATTTCCCAATATTTTTTACTTCAAGTCTTTCTGGCAGTTACTAATTCCCTCATTAACTGCACCTATTCTGTATTTAAACTGTCATTTGAATATTAATTTCTACCAGATTCTTTTTCACTTCTGGAAGCTCTGTTTGGTTAATTATCAAATCTTCCTGCTCTTGATAGATTGGCTTTTTTCTTATGTTTTCATTCCTTACTCTAGATATTTTTAAATGTACAATTTTAATTATTATATAAATATTAAGTATTCATAGGATAATTGTATTATCTGAATTCTTTATGGTCTAATTCAGCTACTTGTTGCGCATGCTCTCTTTCATAGTGGATTCTATTTTTAGTTGTAAACTCATGTTCACCAGTGCCTTAATGACAAAATTCAACATAGCCTGGACTGAGGCTATATCCCTCCAGGATGTTACATATTTATTTATTCTAGAGACCTCAGAGTATTATGATTTCTTACTATTAATTTTAATGTTGATTTCTCAATATCCGCATTTCCAGACCATCCAAGTATTTTTTTAAGTTGACCATATCAAGCAATGAGAACAATTCTACACTGTTCATGGGCTGTAAAAATGGCACAACCGCTTTGGAAAATACCTTGGCAGGTCTTTTTTAAAGTGAAACATTCACCTACCATATGACTCAGTCATCCACTCCTATGGTTTTACTCATGAGAAATGAAATTTATGTCTACACAAAGACATACATAAATATTCACAGCAGCCTTATTTATAATAGCCAAAGACTAGAAACAACCCAACTATCAATCAACAGGTGAATATATAAATAAATTATGGTCTATCTATATAATGGAATAGTACATAGTAATAAAAAGGAATGACCAACTGATACATAGGACAACGTGGATGAATCTCAAGATTATTATCAAACAGTAGGGTTTCCAGGGAGCTTAATTGTGTTGTCCTTCAGAATCTAGGCAAAAGCTCAAGACAGAGAAGCACTTGTCTAAAAAGGATTTGTGGATCTGGCTTTTGTCTAATAAAGTGAATCCCAGTAAAATTTACAGAGGTCCACAAAATTTTTGAAAGAAATATATATGTAGAAACATAGCCAGGTTGGACCAAAAGGGACACAGATAATCCTAATTGAAATGAGTCTGCTGGACTCCAAAATTCTACTGGCAGGAAGCAGGCTGAGAAAATTCTCCCTCTTCCTTCCCTCCTTTATTTACTTCCATGATTCTAACATTCACTTGGAAAAATAAGCAATAAAGACTAGAGAAAAAAAAATACTGAAAAAGGAACGTATTTAAGGGAACTAGCCCTCCCAAATAATAATTCATATTATATAACAATATATTTATAATACAATAATTAAACTAGAAAGAATAAGAATTGGAAGTAAATACATATAAAACTGTAGTATATCATAGAAGTGGCATTTCAAATTGGTAGTGAAAATGAAAATTTTCAAAAGTGTTAGAGTAGGTAAGAAGTTATTTAGAGGAAAGTAAAGTTGGAGCCACACTTTGCAGTGTGATGTGAATGAAATTCCAGAGGAATAAGTTATTTAACTAAAAAAAAAATTAAATCATAAAAGTGCTAAAAAAAAAATCCTGGTATTGTTTCTTATCATTGATAAACCTAACTAGATAAAAATGAGAAATTTCTACATGGCACAAGCTGCTATAAGAAAAATGAAAAGGCAAATAAAAAACGGGGGGAAATATTTAGAGTCATATTATAGATAAAAGATCAATTTCCCTAAAGTGCAAAAGGCTCCCCAAATCAATGCAGTGTTAGTAGCCTAATTTTTTAAATGGCTAAGGCTATGAATAAAATTGTCCCCAGTGAGGAAATAAAGATGGTTCTTAAGCACATGGAAAGGCAATCTTACTCAAAAAAGAAAGGTTAATTAAAACTAACCTGAAATGTCATTTTTGAACCTATCAGTTGTGCAAGATCCAAAAGTTTGGTAACACACTAAGCAAGAAAACATGCAAGGAAACAGGCACTTCCATACTCTGTCAGTGGAAGTGTTCATAGATGTAACCTCTGTGAAGGACAACTTGACAATATCCAGCTACAAATGTACATACTCTTCGACCTAATACTTGGCTTTTCAGGGAATTTAAACTGCATGTATGCTACTATTTGTATATTATGATAGGTATGCAGACTACAATGTTAAATGATAAAAGGAAGTTGCAGGATAGCATGTGCACTATCAATCTGTTTCTATAAGAGAGAAAAAGAATACACAGTCTAGGGCAGCCCCAGTGGCATAGCGGTTTAGCATCGCCTGCAGTCCGGGGTGTGATCCTGGAGACCCGGGATCGAGTCCCACGTCAGGCTCCCTGAGTGGAGCCTGCTTCTCCCTCTGCCTGTGTTTCTGCCTCTCTCTCTCTCTCTCTGTGTCTCTCATGAAGAAATAAATAAAATCTTTAAAAAAAAAAAGAATACACAGTCTACATGTTGGCTTACAGATTAATAGAATTCCTCAGGAGAAGTGTGCATAAGAGGCATATTCGATTGGTTGACTCTGGGAAGCAGAATTGTGTGGTGGACGTAAAGAGATAGAAGGAAGACTACGAAAAGGGTGTAACTTCTGAATTTGAAGTCATGTGAGTATATGCTTATTTAAAAAGTGTAAAATTTTTAAAACTCAAAGGACTCCAAGTTTTAGAACTAATAAGAGAGTTCAGCAAGGTTACACAGGATACAGCATCAATAGCATTCTATCCACTAGCAGTAGCTAAGTTGAAACAGTAAAAGAAAAACAACCCCATTAATAATGACAACAGCAACAACCACCAAGTTAAATGGTACCTCTATCATGATTAAAACTACAAAAATGCTAAAGGATATTTTAA
Organism: Canis lupus familiaris; assembly: GCF_011100685.1. Taxonomy (NCBI): domain Eukaryota; kingdom Metazoa; phylum Chordata; class Mammalia; order Carnivora; family Canidae; genus Canis; species Canis lupus. The sequence goes on along the minus strand of NC_049243.1, from coordinate 112,493 downwards.
GAAAAGACATAAAGAGATGCAGAGCTATACTATATTCATGGATGTTCAGCTATATGGTCATAAAGATGTCAAATGCTTTAAATCAATCAACAAATGTAATGCCATTCTCCTCAAAATTCCAGCAAAGCTTTTCATGACATTTTACAAGTGGAAGATGTATATGGTAAGTAAAGGGCAACAATAGCTAAGATAATTTTGAAGAAAAGGATAAGGAGACTAGAAGCAGGTATGGGAATAGCCCTACCAGATGCCAAAAGTTATGGTAAAGGCACAGTAATTTAAGAGAATATCACTCATTCAGAGATAGGAAACAATCCCAATGGGAAAGAATGGAGAGCCCAGAAACAAACCCATGTGTGTAGTAAAACTTAATCTCTATAGCTAGGTTTCTGAGACTATGGTCCAAGTCTCAACAACAGCATTTTTAACTTTCTACCAATGCTTCATTCAGGCATCTAGATAAGACCTACTTACGTATCATCATCATCATATCTTGGTTGTTCCTTATCTACTTCAATGCCAAAGGCCATTTCCACATTCCCCTCATCTTCTTTAGGAAGCCATTGTTTTAATGTTCCCACTGTTAAAGAAATAACAGAGATTAAAGCATACCAGCCTATATGCATGATGAGAGGTTTATACCCCAAATCCTGTACTGGATAACAACCATGAAGGTAAAACTTTTGAATTATTTCCATTAAAACAGAAAATATGTCAGGTTTTTTTTTCCCCCCTGTATAACTTCAACCTTGGTGCAATCAAGAGCAATGCTGAGACAGATTTCCTTAAAATCTAAAAAACATAAAGAGTTCACAAAAGAATTAAAAATGCCGGCTTCTTTTTTTTTTTTTTTTAATTTTTATTTATTTATGATAGTCACAGAGAGAGAGAGAGAGAGAGAGGCAGAGACACAGGCAGAGGGAGAAGCAGGCTCCATGCACTGGGAGCCCGATGTGGGATTCGATCCTGGGTCTCCAGGATCGCGCCCTAGGCCAAAGGCAGGCGCCAAACTGCTGCGCCACCCAGGGATCCCAAAAATGCTGGCTTCTTAAGTTGACTTTAAAACCATGTAGATCTAGCCTTCTTTTGCTGCTCACTTTAGGAATGTTGCTAAATATGTTTACATTACTTAGCTTTTCCAGAATAAACCACCGCCTAACTTAGTGGTTTAAAACAGTAACCATTTGTTTAGGTGACTCTTCAGCCGTTAGGCAGTTTGGAGCTGAGCTGGTTGACTCTTCCAGTCTCGGCTGACCCCAGCCAAACGTGTTCAGTCACTTGCCAGGCCAGCTGGAGGACGGCTGGCCTACTATGGCCTCTCTTGGGATGGCCTGTCTCTCTTTTCCACATGGCTTCATTTTCCAGCAGGCCAATTGGAGCTAGTTGAGAGACAGGGTCCAAAAAAAAAAAAAATTGCAGCATCTCTTTGAATACTCAGATTTGGCACACCACCATTCTATTCCATCCTACTCATGCACACAAATCACTAAGGCCAGTTGAGATTCAAGGGGAAGGGGAAAAAAGCCATTTAATGATGGAGGAGCTGCAAAGTCATATTGCAAAGGGCAGGAATACAGGGAAGAGTGAAGACTGCGCTCATTTTGGTAACCTATCAGAATCTGCCTCTCCCACATGCACTCTGCAACCATCTGCTTCCTAGGGGTCTAAACTGTGTTTCATGTTGGTCTCCAGGAAAAAAATCCTACCCACTGCTAACAAGTGGGATTAGAAATAGCAACTTTTCTCCAATGATGAAATGAAAAACAAAGTGTGCCTATTATTTTGTCTTTTGGTAAACTGACCATTTAGGTACATATCTACAAGTAGGAATTTATTTTTAATCAATAGGTGTCACCCCAAATCACAGCCTATATCATTTCCTACAGTACATTATAAAATAAATGAATTGATTGATATAGCTCATCTAGGAGGTAGCCTGGGTAATTAATAGGAGCCTCAGTATTCCACCTGCTGTGGGAATCATAGTTTTTGTTTTCCTGTTTTAGGAAGACAGTTTTAGGAGGCTTTTATTTTTTGCTTAACAGGATAGAAGAAAGAATGAATAGCTAACTATAGAAATGTAAATCAGCTGTTATCAGGATGTGCATCTCTGATGTTACCAAGGCAACTATGTGGCCTGAAAACTTCTACAAGAAAAATGGAGGTTACCTTCCCACCAAGGATTCCCTTGGAGTGGTTAAACTGCAAACAAAATTACTGACCTGAATGAGTTATGCACACATAAAAAAAAATACTTGTCCTTATCTAAAGAGTGTAGCTTATACTAGTAAAAGTCGTTGAAAAGGATTTTACAAAGTCTTGCTATTTTAAACTTAAAGTGAGGATAAATTAAATAGGTAGTTGATAAAGTTTCATTTTTTTAATGGAATGCAGGGTTAGAAGCATTAAAGCAATTTATTTTCAAGGAGTTGGAAGTTTAAGCTAAAGAATGTTGAAGGACGTGAATCGTGCTTAAATGTATGCCCAATAGCTAATCCCTGAAAGCCTTTATAAACTGCCTATTAGACTTGCAATCAAAGTTATTAAAACTTACACATGCAGGAAGTCTTCATGAAGATTCTACATGGTCATAAGAATTATTTTTCACATTATAATTTCCCTATCCAACTTGATGCCAATATGAATATGGGTAATCACATGCCTTTACATAAAGTAATACTAAAAACATGCTACAGTTTTATGTTCATTCATAAAGACGATGGCCACCTGCTAAGTTCTAGGCATGAGGGAGAGACAGGTGAAGCAGGGTGGTAATCAAGACAAAGCTTTCGTAAGCTTATGGTCCAGTGGGGAAGAAAGATAATAAGAATAGGTAATTAAAGGGAACTTTATTTCTATGATCAGAGAATCACAGTGTCTTGTGGGGTATGTGAGGCCAAACCTAGAGGCATAACATGCTCAGATCTTTCTTAATCATTTAAACAGTGGCTTCCCATCAGTGGCACACAGGCAGTAGTTTGAGATCCAGGTTTATCATAGCAATTACTAAAAATTCAAGTCAACTCCTGCATCTTTTTATGACATGAACTTAAATAAAGTGATGAAATGTCACTATTTCATGCACTGAACAAACATTTGAGCATGAATGAATCTGAGCATGAGACTGAATATGAAATTGTCAGAATCAGCTAACAAACTTGAGGACTTAGTAGAATTTTTTTGGTTTAAAGAGAAGCATGTAGAGTTACAGGGTCTTCCACTCATTCATGCAAAAGAGCACATAAGAATCAACGTTATTCCAGACCCCTTTACAAAGAAAGCCCTGTCGGGTGGTACAGGGAAAAGCACTGAGAGAAGGGTAACCGCCCATGACACCTAGTGACAGAAATGGTAGTTTGCAGGAGGAATTATCCTGGCAGAAGGAGGCAGGGATTCTAAACAGGGAGAGCCGGTGGAGGAGTATCTGCTAGTGGGGAAGGGCTGGCCAACCTGGCATTGCGATGGGCCAGGCCCATCGTCACAGAGAGACTGGATTTTATCCTGAGGGTAAGGGGGAATCTTTTGAAGGATTTTAAGCCGAAAAGGAATTTGATCTGTTTTAGGAGGATTATCTGTTGGGGGTACAGATGGTTGAGGTAACATAAGAAAAGATGACCAGGAACAGGAAGTCAAGAGGCCAACAGCAGTTAGAGGCAGAGCACAGCTGGACTGGGAGGGGTGTCAGCACCCCAGCAGGTTGCAAAGGAAAACATCTGCCCTCGGCTTTAAAGGCACCTTTGGAGGCAAATTCCTATATCCAATCTCAGGTTGGTCAGATAAATTGCTCGTATATGCCCAATGTAAAACCATCCATGGAAAAATACAGTAAGTTTGTGAACTAATTAATTTGGCATGACAGACCAAATGAAGAGTTTTCTATAACTCTGAGAAAAACAGGAGCATATGCAAGAAGAAACCAAGTATGTCACCACCTCCGTGCCTTGAAAGGTGAGTGCCATCCTTCACACCTGGCCCTGTGGTCCCAGGGCTTGGCTTCCAGGCCAAGCCAGGTCAGCCCATAGCTTCCTCCTCACTGCCTCCAGCGCCACCCTTAGGGACAAGGCTTATTATTTTTTTTTTTTAAGATTTTATTTATTCATGAGAGACACAGAGAGAAGCAGAGACACAGGCAGAGGGAGCAGCAGGCTCCCTGCGGGGAGCCTGACATGGGACTTGATCCCAGGACCCTGGGATCACGGCCTGAGCCGAAGGCAGAAACGCCCAACCACAGAGCCACCCAGGTGAGGGACAAGGCTTTTATCCCAGGACAGAATAGAAGGGGGCAAATGGACAAAACACTGCTTTCTGTAATCTGAAAGTATTATAAAGAGTCTCAAGGGGGGGATCCCCGGGGGGCTCAGTGAGTGAGCACTGCCTTCAGCCCAGGACGTTTGGGACGTTCTTGGAAGATGCAGCTTTCACAAAGATTTCACAAAGGTTGCGAAGTTCAGGCTTCACCAACTGGCAAACTCCCTCTTGGGTGGTAGGTACCTTCATTATTCTCAGGGTGGTACATAGTTTTGTATTGTTCTTTAACTTGGTAAGTATCTGTCAGCCTCCGTGTACCTCGTTTGTATCTCTGCCTCTTCGCCACCACAATTTCACACGTTCCCTAACCTTGCGCCTGTGCACATACCTGCCTGCCTAAGGCGGCCTTACTTGTCCCAGGGCATACCCGCATGCCTGACCAAAGACCAGATCCCCCTGTGACATGAATCCCTCAAACTTTTGAAAAGGATTGTTGGCTTCCCATAAAGTAAACACAAGGATAATCTTGCTAAAAATCAGAGGCAAAAAAAAAAAAAAAAAGAACAAAAGGAAAAAGCCAAGAAACTATATTGTGATGTACTTTCATTGCCTATAGAATAGTGATTTGTTGAATAGCTCTCAGAAATACACTGTCAGGTAGAGCTAAGCAGTACCAGCTTATCATCTACAAAGCCAGCTTCCCTACTTATTTTCAGCAGTTGTCAACTGACCACATTAAAGAAAATTACTCCACTCTTTTCGGAAGCTCAAGTCTTTTGTTAGTGGCATTTCGAACAGGCTTGGACACAGCAAATCGGTTTCTGACGAGGCTGAGACCTCCCCAGCCCTCTCACCAGGCCTAAGGTATTTTTATACCCTTTCTGCATTTCCAAGTCTCTGACAAAATCCCCCAGGGGCCTGGTTATGTTCTTAAAAATAAACTGCATACCCAGTTCTCCTTCGCTGGCAGAAAATGAACTACTTGTTAGATGTGCTGCAGCCAACGTGCTCATTAAAGTTCCTGGGGCTTCCTGCCGCCACCGTCTTCTATTTTCTGGAACGCCTTCGGTCATGATCCCTGGGCCACCTGAAGAGGAGACTGTGTTACTGAAAATAAAAATGCTTCATTTGAATTCTTCTAAAATCACAGAATGTGAGAGCCTTGGCGGTGACCTAATCCCACCCCTCCTGTTACCACTAAGAAAACGGTGATAGAGAAAAAGTTTAGTGACTTATGTCACATCACGTGGCTGATGTGTAGGAGAATCACTTGTTTGCTTTGTAAAGTGGCCACTTTGGTGTGTTAAATTTTCTATTCTACTTGATTATTTTAAACTGGTCTTATTGTCTCCTTGGCATAGGACGGATTACATTGTATCTTGTTTGCAAGCCCTTTCTTGCAAGTTTGAGGACTTCAGTGGTTCGTAATGCTATCATTGTAAGTCATATTTCAATGTATAAAATGGGTATAGATTTTAGCTCTCTCCCAACCTCATGTTATCAAGACGAACACAGGAAATAGATAATAAAATTCCCCATCACCTGTAAAAAGAACACCCAGATGTTGCTCTGAACTCCTGTGCAAAGACTATGCCAGAAGCTCAAATGTAAACAGAGGAATTTAGTTTTAAAATATCATCATATTCTAAACACTCTTAACATTTAAATAGCACATTGGCTTACAAAGCAATTTTATGTGTATTTTTGCACTGCTAACTATAAGTCTTTTTTTTAAAAGATTTATTTATTTATTTATTCATGATAGACACAGAGAGAGAGAGAGGCAGAGACACAGGCAGAGGGAGAAGCAGGCTCCATGCAGGGAGCCCGACGCAGGACTTGATCCCAGGACTCTAGGATCGTGCCCTGGGCCAAAGGCAGGCACTAAACAGCTGAGCCACCCAGGGATCCCCTACTAACTATAAGTCTTATGGGATAGCTAGTATGTTAATTTGGATTTTATTGACGGAAAAACCCCTCCAAGAAATTCCAAGGAACTAATTGGGCTAGCATGGGAGGCAAGTCAAGCCAACTGCCCTTCCTTAGACAATCCCCCTCACTGCAAGGAAAGTGGGGTTCTACATCTTTTCTCTTTTATATTCTCATACCTGGGATGGTCAGTTGTCTAGGATAACTAGCAGGCAAGGTTCTCAGGAGGTGAGGGAGATACCAAAATAATATCTTTGAAGGCATTGATACCAAATCTATAGGGATGGTATTGAAAAGGGAACTAGGGAGTCAGGGTGAGTGCCAGCAACACAGCTGCATCTGAGGCCTTGTCTCCTCTGTGGGCAACTTTGACTGACTGAGTGTAGATTCCCTTGCAGGCATAGCGGAGCAGGTGGAGGTAGTGTTACCCGCAGCCATCAGCTCCAGCAGTCTGAGGAGCTCGCACATCCCACTGTCTCCCATTCCCTGCAGCAGCACCAGTATCTTGAATGAACAGCTTTGGGTATGAGAAAATAACTCATTAATTTTAAAGTAAAATGCAATAACTAATTGCACCAAATGGTTCTTAGGAAATCTGGAGGTAGTCTATCTGTTGGTACACTCGGAAACACAGAAATTATCACCTCCTCCTAATACAGATTGTTCAGGCTGAGTGCTTGTATCCAACCTCCCCCCAAATTCCTATGTTGAAACCTAATGCCCAACATGATATAGTGGGAATCTTTGTGGGGGGTGATGAGGTCATGAGGGTGGAACCCTTGAGAATGGACTTAGGGCTCTTTTACAAAAGAGCCCCCACAGGGCTGCTAAGTGAGGACATAGAGGAAACATGGCAGTAGGCCCTCATCAGACACCAAGTCCATCAGCGCCGTGATCTTGGGCTTTCCAGCTTCCAGAACTGTGAGAAGTAAGTGTTTGTTGTTTATAAGCCCCAGAGTTAAGGGCGTTTTGTTATAACGGCCCAAACGAACTAAGATATAGATCGTAACTTAGAAGGCCAAAATTATAAACAGGCTTAAAAATTGTTTCATTTTTATTATTAACATGTGAGAGACTAGACAGTATATCTAAATGTTAACAAATATTAGTGACAGGAACGGACAAATTCCTTGAGGCAACTCTGAGCATTTGACTTCAGTTTCAATGGAAGTGCAATCAGTTGTTATCTTTTTTTTTTTTTTTAAAGATAGGTTTATTTATTTGAGAGACAAATGGAGTAAGAGTGGGTTGGGGCTGGCAGTGGGAGACGGAGAGAGAAACCCAAATAGACTTCACACCAAGCACAGGACTGGATTTCACAACCCTGAGGTCAGACCTGTGCTGAAACTAAGAGTCGGCCACTTAACCAACTATGCTACCCACACAGCCCCAGTTCTGTTATCTTCTTCTTTTTTTTTTTTTTTTAACTTGCGACCCCTGGTTTACAAGACCAGTGCTCTAAGCCCTGAGCTATAGGGCCTCGCGGGCGCTTGTTATCTTCATTTTTATTTTTTATTTATTTATTTATTTTTTTTAAAGATCTATTTTTTTAATTTTTATTTATTTATGATAGTCACAGAGAGAGAGAGAGAGAGGCAGAGACACAGGCAGAGGGAGAAGCAGGCTCCATGCAGGGAGCCCGACATGGGACTTGATCCCGGTTCTCCAGGATCACACCCTGGGCCAAAGACAGGCGCTAAACTGCTGAGCCACCCAGGGATCCCCAGATTTCATTCTTTTTGATGGCTAATACTCCATTGTGTATAAATACCATATCTTCATCCATTCATCAGTCAATGGACACTTGGGCTGTTTCCCTAGTTTAGCTATTGTAGATAATGCTCCTATAAACATTGGGGTGCTTGTCTCCCTTTGAATTAGTATTTTGGTATTCTTTGGGTAAATGCTTGTGGTATTATTACTGGATCATAGGGTAGCTCTATTTTTTACTTTTTGAGGAACTTCCATACTGTCTTCCATAGTGGCTGCACCAGTGTGCATTCCCACCAACAGTGCAAGAGGCTTCCCCTATCTCCACATCCTGGCCAACACCTGTTTTTCTACTGGTGTTGATTTTAGCCATTCTGACAGGTGTGAGGTAACATCTCATTGTAGTTTTTTTTAAGATTTTATTTATTTATTAATGAGAGACACAGAGAGAGGCAGAGACACAGGCAGAGGGAAAAGCAGGCTCCCTGTGGGGAGCCCAATGTGGGACTCGATCCTAGGACCCTGGGATCATGCCCTGAGCTGAAGGCAGATACTCAACCACTGAGCCACCCAGGTGCCTCTCATTGTGGTTTTGATTTCCATTTCCTGATGATCAGTGATGTTGAACATCTTTTCATGTGTCTGTTGGCCATCTATCTCCTTTGGAAAAATGTCTATTCATGTCTTCTGCCCATTTTTTAACTGTATTATTCATTTCTGAATAATGGGTGTTGAGTTATATAAGTTCTTTATATATTTTGGAAACTGACCCTTTATCAGATGTGTCGTTTGGAAATATCTTCTCCCATTCCATAGGTTGCCTTAGAGTTTTGATTGTTCCTTTACTCCATTTTCTAATCTGTAACTTCATTTTTTATATATAAACTCTGGTTTTTCAAAAATGTATTTTGTTGTATCATTATACAGGATCTGATTTCACAGTTTTTCCCAAATTGTAAACCAATTGGCCTAGCAGCATTTATTTGACTGAGCCTTCCTTTCCCATTGACTTGTGATGTCACTTTCAACATACACTAAATTATTATCCATCCTAGAGTTTGTTTCTAAACCATTTCTTCTTTTCACTGCTTTATCTATTCTGGTGTTCCTATCATCTTGTTTTATAATTTATAGAATATATATTGATATTTGAAAGTGTATATACCACTTCACTGCTTTTCTTTTCTAAATCTGTCTGCTTAAGAGTCTCCAAGATTCTCCAATCTGCCATGATGTCCCCATCTTTTTGTGGTTTTGATGATTTTGATTGAAATTGGCAACATATGATATATTTATTTGGAAAGAATATTTCTAATATGTGTTATTTCTCCCCATTTATTCAAGTGATCTTTAAATACCTCAGTAAGTTTTTATAGTATTCTTCACATGCTTAGCATAATCTTTATAAAGTTTATTCCTAATCATATATGTACATACACACACATTCACACACATTTGCTGTTGTTACTGGAGATGAGATTTGAAAACCAAATGACAAAAATACCTGCAATTCATATTACAGGTAAAGCTTTAACTTAAAGAGTCTTATAAAGGATAAAACAAATGCCATTTTCAGCGGATAAAAAAATGAAGGATGAGAACACATAATTCACAAGAGACATGGATGGTCAAAACATATGGAAAAGTTTTTTTTCAACCTGAATTATAATTACAGGAATGCAGACAAGTTAAAAGACCATTTTCAGTATCAAACTGAAATTATTTTAATAATAAAAAAAAGAGGCAGCTATTTCTTTTGAGACCTACAACTTGCGATCTCTTCCCAGCAAACTGAAGCAAAGAATAACTTTGGAATTCACTTTCACTCAGGCCGCCAAGGGCTCCCTGTGGCCAGATCCATAGACTGTTACTCAACCCACTTCACTTGGCCTTTCTCTTTAGTTGATGCTGCCAACTCTGTATCTCCTTCTAGAACTTTCTCTCCTCCTTTGGTTTCACTCTCTCTGGATCTCTCCAAAACTTGTCTAAACATTGCTAAGGTCTGTCCTAAGCTCCGTTTTCTTCTCACTCTAGTTCCTCTGCCTAGGCATTTTTGACCATCTCTAAAGTGATTATAATACCTTGTGTATGCTAAGGAAACCCTGATTTGCCCCAGAGCTTTGGTCTCACACAACTAACATCTTCTAAGCATCTCCAGCTGAGGTTCATAAAGACCTAAATCCCCATCTGTCCCAAATCTAGAGTGGGATCCTATGTCTGCTGACCTCCCTCTGTGTGATGTGTGTACCTATTTGGTTGGTGACAGCTTCATCCATCTGAATTAGAAAACTGGGAGGATCCTTGACCTCCTTCTCTTCCTCAACCCTGACACTCAGTGGTTCACACTTGGGATCTTTCTCACCACACTTCTCTGGCCAGTGCACCTGTCATTTCCCACCTGGACTGTTATCCTCCCGCCTGCAGTCCTGCTACTCCACATCATCCTGACACTGTAGCCAGCACGATCTTTCTCCATCACAGATAGAATTTAATTCCCTTTGATTGAAAGTCATCACACAGGATAAAGCCCAAGCTCTTTAGCATGCCAAGCTCTGCAGGAGTGGGCTCCTCCCTGACTCTAGCCAGCTGGCACTCTAATGATGATTAGTATTTGGACTCAGAAAACATGTTTTCTGCCTCCTTTCTTTGACTCAGGACACATGGTGATGTCGAGGGCCGACCCAGTTTTCATTCATCTTTGAGATCCCTACCATGTAGCACAGTCTAAGCACATGGGAGATTCTCATAAGATGTCTGCTGAACTGAATACAGGTTTTTCCAGATGGAAATGAGGTGAAATATATTATTCCAGGAAGAAGACACAGAGCCAAGCCAGGGTGTGTAAATGCTCACACAGCTGTTAGAGCGAGGGTTGCTCCAGGAGGCTATATGGATCCCGTCATCAGTGGTAGGAAAGAGGGGTGCTGGTCACCACAGGATCAGGCCCCACAGCATTCAATAGGACACTATGTGGAATGGACTATGGGGAATCCTGCAGGTATTATCCAAAAAAAAAGTTGAAGTAGAAGAATAATATAATGAGATAACTCCAGCAGCCATATAGAGAATGAAGGAGAAAATATTAGAGAAAAGGACACGTAGGAGAATAAGGCAGTACAATGAGGTACAGAGCATTTATTAAGCACATACTATGTGCCAGGTACTGCATATATCAAGTTTTGCTTTAGTCCTCACAATAAGCCTGTGTGGCAAGTACTATCATCCCCGTTCCTAGGAGGAAGCTGAGATTCAGAGCATTGTCATCACTTGTAAAAGGTCACACAATCAGAAAGTAGCAGTGCCCGCTGGAATCCAAACTCCCATCTGCCTCCAAAGTCCATGCATCCACTACCACACCATATCGCTGCGGACAACAGAGCCCCAGACCAGGGGCCGAGGGAGCGAAGGAGGAGGAGAGCCCACCCTGGCTGTGCAGCAGGAACTCTCGACCCGCTGCTGGCAGTACCCGAAATAAAGGATCGATGGGAAGGACGAGCTCTGAAATTCAACTGGACAGATGCTGAGTCTGCAAGGCCAATGGGATTTGTCCATGGAGGCTTCCAGCAGATAATGAGAAAAGTGGATGGCATGGAGTGGCTGGCTGGGGGCAGCTCAGAGCAAGAGCAAAGGGCTGGGTCTCTGGTGGCAGAGGAGCCGGGGTAGGTGACAATGGGGTTGCAAGTGAGTGAGGAGGGGGGCTGTGACGGATTGCTGATAAAACATTCCTTCTCACTTACGGCTTTCGAGGGGCACAATACGTACCTGTCTCTGGACAGCAGAGCTCTTCAAATGCTTTGTCTGTATAATCTTCATATTCCTTCACACATTTATATTCCTTAAGCTTCATGCCATTCTCAAAGGTCAAAGTTTCATTTTGCACACCCACTGCCTAAAGCAATACCACAGTGTTCGACAACAAGCCATATTTTGATAAAAAAAATATGTTGAAAAATGTTTTTGCATTCCCAGTAATAAACAGTTACCAAGGCATACGGTACATATGCAATATATGTATATTAAACAAATAAGTTAGTAGCATTTTAACTGGAATGATGTTTGAACAAGATAGAAACGGGTGTGTTTATTTCTTCTCCTTGTCAGTAGTGACAATCACATAATGATCATATGGCAACTTGATTTTAACCAGACTTCCTGTCTTCGATGTTATTCTGCGGCAGTTCCGTTCTATAGAACGCTCAAAGTTATCTCACCTTATAGAAAGCCCTGCTTTAAGTGTACAATGTTCCCACTGGGTCCCGAAAACTGCTCCTAATACCCCATAATCAACACTAAAATGATCATTCTGTTTCAAGCACATCAAAGCATCAAGTAACCAAGGGTGAACACCCCGGCAGATAAAACGTTTTGACTCCATTCCTTTATACGATCAGGCCTACCTCAGTGCCTGGCTTCATAGAAGGACTGTGGATGTACCACCCCAACCAGAAACAGGCCCCCTCCGACCCTCCTAGGCCTGGGATGCTAAGATGCCTAAGGCTTAAAAGAGAGGTGAGAGTCAACAACCACCACTCAAAGAAGCCTCTGTGTGGCAAAATGGTACGACAAATCTCAAAGGTAAGCAGGGCACAGAGGATTTTTAGGGCAGTGGATCTATTGTTCATGGTACTGTAACGGTGAATATGTGTTGTTACGTCAAATCCCACAGAATGTATACCAAGAGTGAGCCCTAATGTGAACTATGGACTTTGGTTGATTACGATGTGTCCATCTGAATTTACCAGTTGTAACAAATGTTCCATCCCAGTGGGGGTGGGGGATGGGGGTGGGTGGGGAGCTGTGCATGTGAGGGGACCAGGTATAGATGGAAAAATCTCTGTACCTTCTGCTCAGTTTTGCCATGAACCCAAAACTACTCTAAAACATGAAGTCTACTCAAAACAAAAAAATCTAAAAGAAATGATAACATTAAAAAATGGTTAGCTAATGAAGGACATGAAAGAAAGAAATTGAGTATCAGATGTGATACAGAACCTATATGTCCACACACATAACTTTTGGTAATTTAAAAGGCAAAGTTAGAGAAGGTGAAATGGTAACACAAACCAGTTGATTTTGGTATTTGTTAGCAGGTCTGGTAAGAAGTGGGATTAAAAGGGATGTTGAATACGAGTAATAAAATGAGACTTGAGTCTACTGTATTCGTGCATTTATCACTGTGTCAATGAGAGCTCAAGTGTATAATTGAGATTCATCCAAAGACCAACACAAAATTGTCAATAGCTAATTAAGACCTAAGATAAATGTGCATGGTTTCAGGGTATCCGCTCAATTTTTTTAGTAAGTATATTGGTTGTTGACTACAATTAAGTCTTCTATTTTAATTTGGCAATAAAGGAGAAGTTAATATTATGAAGAAAATAATTATTTTATAAAAGAAAAGTAAATTAAATTGGAATAATCCATATAAGGGAATTATCTCAGTGAAAAAAAGAATGGAAGGATAAAAAGCATTTTGGAAGACTCCTTTGAACCAGAGATCCTTCTAGGAACATTTAAGAAAATTCTCCCTATGGCCAGTGGAAAAATTTCATTAAATGTGCTATTAAGACATTCGTTTTTTTTATACCTGTTAATGGAAATAAATACTTCATGGCATACCTCTTCCTCTTGGAGGGTGTTTTCATCAGAAGTACATTGGTTTAAACCAATTTCAAGCTTCACCCCTCTCTAGAAGAAAGCAACGAAAATAGTGTTAGCTTAGCAATCCAATAAAAATGCTAAAATTACAACTCCTATTTGACATTACAGATACTTAAAACCACTAGTCAAACATCACAAAATAAGGCAATTCCATAAAATAGTAGAGGGAAAAATCCTGTAGGCAACCCGGATTGCAAGGTGGGAACCCCCCCAAAGAGTCATTTAATACGACACTGCAAGACAAAATATTTATTACCTTAACTGTACAGTTTTGTTCTGGAATTTTATTTTCCTTAATGTTCTGAACTCTAATTTGTTTCAAGTCTCTTTCAATGTCCTGCAAGTTTAGAGAAAAATTAATATCTAGCATTTAATATTGATCAAACTGATAGTTTCACAATCCCTGAATTCACAGCATGGTCTGTTTATATAACTTGACTTCTGGATTGGATCTGATGATTAATTTGAGAATAAAAACATGCCTTTGTTAAGGAAAGTTAATAATAATTCACTAAAAACTTGGACACAGCATCCATTAACTTGAAATATTAATACAATGGCATTGCAAGTGGCATTGCAAGTGGGGAAAATTCTACAATGTGACAGTGCTTGTCACTTTGGTCCAGTACAACCTAATCTAATTCAAGAATGTAATTTTAATTATTTGAGAGATAGAGACAGAGAGAGAAGTAGGGTGGGGCAGAGGGAGGAGAAGCAGATTCCCTGCTGAGCAGGGAGCCCCACGCAGGGCTCTATCCCAGAACTCTGAGATCATGACCTGAGGCAAAGGCAAACGCTTAACCCACTGAGCCACACAGGCGCCCTTCTTTTTTTTTTATTTTTTAAAGATTTTATTTCTTTAAGAAAGTAGTTTTGGCTACAGGATCACTCCCTTAAGAGGTTTATAGATCTTAATTATGATTGTAATCAGGAAAACATGTGCACTGCTCATGATAGTAAAAAGGAAGAAGAGGGCACTAAAAATTGATGTGCAATTTCAAGGAAGAGAAGATTGTGCAAGTAGATGCCAGGAATGTCAGAGTTCGGAGCTTTGTCAGGGTCCGGTCCTGGGCCGTCTACCCTTTTCTTCCTCAATCCCAGGTTCCAGCAGTTCCTGTGGATGTAAGTGCACCTTTATGCAAGGACTTTGCAGTGTGCGCCTCCAGGCTTGCTCTTTCCTCCCCTCTGAGCTGCAGGCTCACATACTCAACTGCCTACTTAGCATCATCTTCACTTCGACATTCATTCCACAGAGTCATACTGAGCACCCACCATAGGCCAGACACTGTCCCACACCATGGGTTCATGCAGCGAATGTGACCACAGGTCCCTACAGGGGACCTAGAGTAGTAATAGATGAGTTAAATTAACAACATAATTTCAGAAAGTACTATGTGCTAAAAGGAAATAGGGTAGTAGCATAGAAATTGAGGAGTAGATGATGGGAATGCAGGAAAAGCCCATCTCCGTATTTGGTGTAACCCCTGGAATGACGTTGCACCTCGTGATCTGAAGGTCTGGGGAAAGCGTGTTCTGTGCCGGGGGAGCAGTGAAGCAGGCGTCCTGAGGCAGGCGTGGAATCCCTCAGATTTTCTCTAACTCACCTGATGTCCAAACCCTTGATTGCCTCCCCACCACAAGCTTGCTCCCCACTCTTCCCGGTCTTAGTAAGCGGTACTACCCCTTTCCAGGCAGGAGCATAGGCGTCTCCTTGGTGTGTGTGTTTTAAGGCTCTCTTTTCTCCACCATTTTACACGAGGTCTCTATCATCTCTCTCTTAGAACTGTCTCCTCTGTGGGTACTTCTCATACGGGATGTGTCGGTCTGGCTCACTACGACCTGTTCGCCCTGCAACCCTGGGAAGGGTGTTTTTCTGCCGCGTGATATCATGAACTCTGAAACAGGACGTGACTTCTGTATCTTACTTTGTGAGGTTAGCAGTCTGATCTGATAGTTTAGTCTGGTTGTCTCAGTTCTGGAAGAAGTGTCCTATGGCTTTATTTTCCTTAAAATACAACCATCTTAAACTCCTGAGCCCCATCCCCCAAGCCAGGCCACTTTAGAGCACCCCGGCATCACATCAAGGAAGGTCCCAGGGTCTTTCACAAGGCAAAACACTCAGGGGCCCTTTTGGTCTTCACCCAACATGGGTCCCCCTCACCTGCCCTTAACCAAGCCTTCATGGTATGTTGAAGAAGAAGGTAAAAGAACCTTCCAGAAGGGACAAAAAAGCTTCAATGCAAGGTTGAAGTAGAGCAACGTTAACCATCAGACTTCTGACCTAGGTGTCTGAGACCCCGACTCGAACACCCTCCAGAACCCTGAACACTCATACACGCACCAAAGCAGGTTTCTTTTCTTTTTTTTTTTTTTTCCAAAGCAGGTTTCAAACTTGGTTGTGCACCAAGTCACCTGGCCAGCTGCCAGAAACAGATGCCTGCCCCCACCCCATCCCACCCCCGCCCCACCGTTTGGGGTAGAGCCAAGGTGGCTCAGTTTTTAAGAACTTTCACACACGCTTCTCCCCTGCACGGTGAGGGCTACGAACTTCTGGGGAGGACACATCATCATCTAATAACGACCATCAGCTGCACAGGAGCTTCCTCCTCAGGTGCCTATCAGTGGACGGGTGGGTCGCTTTTCTTCACTAAATAGGTTTTATGACTTATTTTGGGGTCCTCCTAAAAAGACAAATCATACGCAGTCAGTCAGGTTAGTTCTGAGTCAGTTCTGAAGTCCACAGGGGGACCGTGGCCAGTGTTGAGTGGGATCTGGTGAGGAAATGCTCTCCTCCTGCTGCTGAGGGGCCATCAGAGGAAGTGGCCTGACAGCTCCCTCCTCCCGGCTCCTTTCCCCTGTGGCAGCCTGGGCAGGCCCCACATGCATCTTCCATGGTCTCTCTAGAAAAGTCTGCCATCATCCTTCCATCACAGACCTGCCTTAAAAACAAGGCTGATGACGATTCAAGGCTCTCCACCCTAACCGAGGCTCTGCCCTGAAGAGAACCGGCTCCAGTCCCCTTGCCTCCAGCACCTCCAGTACCACGTGAACCTCTGCAGGGTTCCGGAAGAACGCCCTCTCCCTCGGCTCTGCCCCTCCAAACTCTGCTCCTCTTCCTGGACTGGGTGAGACCATGAAAACTCTCCCCTGGCTCATCCTTAACTCCTGAGCTTAACTGTAGTCAATCTTCCTCAGTCATTGCTCAAACACGTGTGTCCTGTCTTTCCAACTCTTCGTGAGCAGAAGTGCATATGTTAGAAAGAGTAGAGGCTTCAAATCAGATGTTTGGGTGTTTGGTCCACCTCGTAACATCTAAGTGACTTTGGATGAGTTACTTAGTTTCCCTGTTGTGGTGTGTACAATGAGCTAAAGTATGTGAAGACTCCCGGTATGTGCAATTGAACTGTAGCATAGGTTCACCTCCCCCATATTGATTCCTCTGTACGCCCTTGGGGGTCGCGGATAGGGGAGAAAGAAACCAAGTCCAGTAAGTCTACTCAGTGCCTATGAGCCGGGGGCCTGCCGTGTCCTCGGCCGGCTTTAGCACCACAGGCCTCTTACAGGAGGAGCACTGCAGGGCAATGAGGGTGGTTCTGTGGTTAGATGTTCACGAAACGTGGTCTACAAACATAGGCCAGCTATCTCATCCGGAGCTCTACTGGAAATGCAGTGACCCGAGACATGGAAGAATGAGTGTCCAATGTGGCACCTTTAAGGGATTTTTCAGGAATCAGTTTTTCAAGTCGACTACACTCAAATGTGGTCCTACCCAGGCTTTGAGCCTTACCCTGCATGTGAGGCTATGCCAATATGGCTGAGTTCAATAAATGCTCATTCTTGCCCCTACCTTATGGGCAGGGACTTACTTTCTGCAACTAATCTAGTTCTGGTGTAAAGTAGCTGCTCTGTCAATAAGTATTAACTGATTCGTGAAGAAGACAGTGAATGAGGATTTTTAATAACAACCATTCCTAACTGAGAGTCTCAGATATCCTCACCAGCGTGGGTGGTCTCAAGTAAACCATAATAAAAGCTTCAATTACGTGTTTGCTTTCCCATTAAAAGTTTAGATGATGACATTTTACCCTTTCTACGAGGAGATCATCACTCTTGAAACCTGCTTAATTTAGTTAGATCTAAATCAAGAGAACCATGTTTCCTTTAGGAGAAAAATTTATTCAGCTCCAGTTCACTCCCCATCTTCTTTTAAATTTCCTTCATATCATTGTGGTACTGTTGACATATTTCCTCTAACTGCTTCCAATATTCCTGGAAAATATTCCCAATCCAAAAATTTTAAATGGTGGTGAACAACTGAACAGAGTAATCTCCACAGAGCCTATGGATTTAAAGAATGTGTGATACACAGTAGGAATTTGAAAACCTCATAGTCCTAAAGATGATAATTTGCCTTACATTCAGCTGTGGTACTTCCCTCCCTGTGAGCGATAGGGTGGCTTTGGGCAATCTCACTTTTATATTTAACCCAGAATGTGTTAATGGCATACCATTACTTTATATATCCCACTTTTATGGGTTGAATTTTATTGTCCCCTCAAAAAGGTATGTTGGAGTCCTAACCCCCAGGACCTTATTATGTGACCTTATTTGGAGATAGTGATACTGCAAATGTAGCTGGTTAAGCTAAGATGTGGTCATAGGGGAGTAGAGTGTGTCCCTAATCCAACACAATGGGTGTCCTTGTAAGAAGACAGAGATGAAGGTAGAGATGCACAGGGCAAATGCCATGTGATGACGGAGAACGGAGTCATACAGTTGCAAGCCAAGGAATGTCAAAGATCCGTAAGAGGCAAATGATTTCCCTACGGGTTTCAGAGGGAGCATGGCCTGGCTGACACCTTGATTTTGGACTTCTAGCCTCCAGAACTGGAAGACAATACATTTCTGTTGTTTTAAACCACCCAGTTTGTTGTACTTTGTTAAGGCAGCCCTAGAAAACTAATACAAATTTCAAAAATGTTAGTGGTGGATAATGGCTTTATCAATCCAAGGTCAAAAGCTTTATGAACTTCGCTATGTGACATCCTCTGAGGAAGTAAAATCCATATCTTTTTTTTAAATTTTTTTTTATTTTTTAATTTTTATTTATTTAGGATAGTCTCACACACACACACACACACACAGAGAGAGAGAGAGAGAGAGAGAGAGGCAGAGACACAGGCAGAGGGAGAAGCAGGCTCCATGCACCGGGAGCCCGACGTGGGATTCGATCCCGGGTCTCCAGGATCGCGGCCCGGGGCCAAAGGCAGGCGCCAAACCGCTGCACCACCCAGGGATCCCAAATCCATATCTTTGTATCTCCTGAAACTCTCAGCATGGAGCTTCACGTGAGTGTGTCCAAGTATTGTGCAAGAGGGCTGTCCCTCAGGCATAGTGTAGACACTAAAAATAATATCCTATGCAGCACAGAAGACAAGGATGCAGGTACAGTGGTGGCCCTGGAATCACACTGTTTCTAACCTGTTCTTCATTTTGTTTCTCCCGATCTGCAGGTCCTGGAATCTAGACTCTTCTCCATTACTTCTTAGCTCTTGTCTCTGGTTGTGATCTGACTCAGCATAAGATGGACAAAGACCCTATCAACTGAATAAAATGATTTATAAAGTGTACTTGCATTTTATTTTTTTATTTTTTATTTTATTTTTATTTTTTTGTTTGTACTTGCATTTTAGAAATCTCGTTTGACTTTTGATATTTTTCATTAAACAAGAATTATCTGAATCAAACTCACTATTTGGGAGTGGGCAGTAGAAGTTTCTTCATTTAAAGTATGAAGCTTTTAAAAAGTAAAGAAAATTAATAAAACCATTTATGTTGTTTATCCTACATAATCAATGTTTTACACTATCAGGTGAGACACCTGGATTCATTTTCTGAACTAGTAAAGTATAATTGTGAAATTAAAGTTCTGTAAAAGGGATCCCTGGGTGGCGCAGCGGTTTGGCGCCTGCCTTTGGCCCAGGGCGCGGTCCTGGATATCCGGGATCGAATCCCACGTCGGGCTCCCGGTGCATGGAGCCTGCTTCTTCCTCTGCCTGTGTCTCTGCCTCTCTCTCTCTCTCACTGTGTGCCTATCATAAATAAAAAAAAAAAAAAAAAAAAAAAAAAAAAGGTTTAAAAAAAATAAAATAAAATAAAGTTCTGTAAAAGTTGACCACCGTGAAGTAGGGGAATAGAACTAGAGCTCTTGAGCAGTCCAAAATAAGAGTAACAGAAATAGGATGACTATCCAGCTTCCTTTGTCCCCAGAACTGTAACACTATACTTAAGGGTAAAGGTTGAGTTTCACTTCAAATAAAATACAAAATCACTTTGTAAAAATGTATAGAATTCTAATAAAATAGACACAAAGAATTGTAGCACTGAAGGGGACTTTCAAGCTTGTCTACTCCCAAACTGTCACTTAAAAAAGGACACTGAGGCTCAGAGAGCTTGTACGACCTGCCTAAGGTCACACAGCAAGTGATAGAGCCAGAGGAAAAAAAAATCAGGCTTCCCAGACCCTGATTCAAGCACATTCTCATTATCCTTCTTTAGCTACTAAAAACTGGAGAAGGTGGAGGATAGTCTTGATCCTCTATGTGGAATGCACTCTGACTTAAGGACCCATGAATATTTGTGAGCAGGAAATTCCTGATCGCCCCTAATAATTGGAATTTTACTTACCAATTGCTTTTGCACTTTCAATTTATATTGCTGAGCTTTAAATTTCCTCTGAAGGTATTCAGCAGGCCTTAGAAAATAAAAATGTTCAGCTTGAGTAGAAATTTTTACTAGTCTTAGCCACTAATTTGAGAAGTAGATTTTCAATTTAATAATGAGGTCCACAGTTCACCTGTGGCTTGAAAGTTCTGAGTTCAAGAGATAGTTCAAAGTTACAGAACACATACTTGGGAATCAGAAAAAGACGCAAAGAGAACTGTACCAACTGGGGATGCAGGAGAGGTTGAAACAGAAAAATGTTCTGGTGCCGTGATTTTTCTTCAGGACAGGAAGTCCATCCATGGTCCACAATGGGTAGGAGGGAAAACGAAAAACCCAATACCAGGATCTTCTCACACTTTGGGCAGGCATCTGATCAACAGCCTTGCCACCCTAGTTGCTTGTCCACTTCCTGTACCACACTCCGAGCTCCTTGAGAGCAAGATGCTGTCCCATTCCTTTACATCTATTCCTCACGCTGGCACACAAATGAAAGATCCCAAGAAAATAAATGCTGAATGAAGATGAAACAGAGTTAAGGGAATTGTGAATTAAGTATTCAAGATGAACAGTCTGGAAATTCTTCTTGGATTATTTGTTTTAGGAGAATTGGGAGGGTTTCAGAATAAATGGTATATCAAGATATTTTCAGAGGACCAAAATTTAAGTCAGGCTCTGATATCACCATTGACCTGGTGATGGACTGTGTGGCTTTCTTCCTGACTATAATTCTCCTCAACTCCAGGATCTTCTTGAGGAACCCAGCAGTAACTTGGTTCATGTGCTCTCCTCCTCAACATGTCAAGTTGGGCATAATAATAGTCATAATGTCCATGCACTGCAGTAAGTTTGGGCCTTTGTACTATTTTAATCTGAAGGATCAAAAAGAAGAGGAAAAATTTTGAAGACACATAATTAAAATCTCTAATAACTGACACTTTGATAGTGACCATAACTAAAACAAAGCACTGAAGGTATATTTTTGTTATTTTTGGTCTAGATTTCTTTTTAGACTAACATAATCTTAGTATCCCCAAATCTTAGAACTTGAAATTATTTTAGAAGTCTACTGTAGCACAGTCATTTATAATTATACTAAGGTGTGAATAGAAATCCTGCATACTTCATGGCTGGCCCACCAAAAATGCTTACCTGGTGAGTATGCCTCGCCAACCTGAGATCTGAAACTAAACTCAGTATTATTATTTTCTATTTTTATTAACTTATTTGCATCTTACTGTACTTTAATAGAGGATAAATGTTATTGTCCAACTCACAAATCTGGGGATTCATAACATTTTTAGATCCTGATGAATTGACTAAATACAAAGTGGCATCATGACTCAAAGGAAAGAAGATGCTGAGTTATTCAGTCACCCTTCCCAAGTAAATGAAGGAAAGTCATGCAACAGCTGTGACTGGCATATTATCACCCCAAGTCACCCCTTATTGCCCTTCCCGATCAGAACAGAATGACAGGAGGAGAACCAGAAACAAATGTTTGTCTCGGAGTTAAGTAGAGGCCAGTGAGCTGTAAGACAAGAATCAGACCACGTTAACAGATGAAAGAACAAATTAGGGCCAATTTTACATTAACCAGGACAATTGACTACTTACCAGACAATAACAAAAAAGAAAAAGAAGTTCAAACCACTGGAAAGGCCTAGAACTGGTAGCTGGAAATACCAATAACCAAACAAATGGTTTAAACTGAAGTTTCCTCACTGTGAAGAAGGAACACACTATATTCCCTCTTCTTTTTTTTTTTATTTTTTTATTTTTTTATTTTTTTATTTTTTTATTTTTTTTATTTTATTTTATTTTATTTTTTATTTTTTTTTTTACCTCTTCTTTTTAAAGCTGTGTGATTCCTATATATGTAAGTTGAGCCATCTGGGATTGTAGATATTGGGTCATTTTTATTTAAATATTAAAGTATCAAGTTTGGCTTATTAGTCTAAACACAAATTATATATTTATTTTAAAAAATCTTCTAAAGTGTGACATATGTTTCTTAGTGTTGCAGTCTTAGCTATATACAACCCCAAACAAGGTACTGCTAATTACTTGCTGAAAAATGGCTAGAAATAGAGAAAAGTATTGGTAGGAAATTAACAGCTTCTTTAGAATTTTCTCTAAAATCTCACAAAGTAATGAGAACATCAGAGGTGGTTCCTGTGGAGACCCACTCATTCCACTGCATAAAATGTCAACTTGTTCTGCTAATTTAATCCATCATTGAATCTTTCAGGTGCTTTTTCTCTCCTCTGAGTCAGCTACAGAGTATGCTAAATCACAACATACTTTTACATTTCTTTTTTTTTTCTAAGTTTACTTATTTATTAATTTTTGTAGTGATGTCTATACCCAACCTGGGGTTTGAACTTACAACTCTGAGATCAAGCGTCCCATGCTTTTCCAACTAAGCCAGCCAGGCGCCCTGACTTTTAGGCTCCTTTAATAAAGTTAAACCACATTCTACCAAATGGAGGGTAATAATTTAACTAATAGTTTCAAAATCTATCTATACACCACCACATTTTCTTTTTCTTTTTCCTTTTCTTACTTTTTTTTTTTTTTTTTTTACAGAGCCACATTTTCTAAAATGTTTATACAGCAAGTAAATACATAATAAACAGACTTCCAACTGGTCCTCTAATTATACAATTACAGCCTTCTTTAAAAATACAATTCTTCGGGCAGCCCTGGAAGCTCAGCGGTTTAGCGCCGCCTTCAGCCCAGGGCATGATCCTGGAGACCCAGGATCGAGTCCCACATTGGGCTCCCTGCATGGAGCCTACTTCTCCCTCTCCCTCTGCCTGTCTCTCTCTCTCTCTCTCTCTCTGTCTCTCATAAATAAATAAAATTAAAAAAAAAAAAACGCTGGATGTTCTAAGACCACATTAAAAAAAAATACAATTCTTCAATTAAAAGACAATAGCATTTTATCATTTACATACCAGAAACATTACATTAGCATGAACTAAGAGGCTCAAGGTTCTGCTGATGTGGATTCAGCAGAACCAAACATAAAGAATCTCTAGGAAAAAAATAATCGACTATATAATAAAAGTTTCTCAATTATATATACCATATTGAATTAAGGGAATGAAGGCCTAATGTTTTCTGCAGCTATACTACTCACTTATCCTATATAGAAAAGTCTTATTTTTTGAGGAAATCAAAAGGGTTTGAGTCGTAAAAGGATAGAATACTTGTAAGGAAATGCAATTGGAAGTTGTCCAATGAAGTATCATTTTAATGCTCCTCACAGAATGATTTCACTACTAAGTACCAAGTTAGCCGACTCCAGAGTAATGAGCCTGTGCCCTCTGAACGTGTACAAGTAGTCCTGGAGAACATGTCCCCTGCTAACAAAGTACAACGTACAGATAGATACAGGCTTCTGGGCTCAGCTGGCGGTCTCCATTCATTTCTACACAGCATCTCCTTCCTTTTAATTGGCGCTGCTAGCCTTGATCTGGGGAGGCACTTCCCTGGAATCTTGCTTTCTGTATTTTAGGCTCTTATTTAACTGAAATAAAACAACTTCAGTTTCTTTAAAATATCCACATCTTATCATCGATGCTTGTGAGAGTACGAACATAAGGGACAGTTCACAATACAGTAGGTTCACTTCACCCAGGGATGTTTAGACCCATTGAGAGAAGTGCCAGTAGATTGTCTTTCTTTTTTAAAGATTTTATTTATTTACTCATGAGAGACACACAGAGAGGCAGAGACACAGGCAGGGGGAGAAGCAGGCTCCACGCACCGGGAGCCCAACGTGGGACTCGATCCTGGGTCTCCAGGATCACGCCCTGAACCAAAGGCCTCAACCACTGAGGCCCCCAGGTGCCCCTGCATTGTCTTTTAATGGAGGAAACTGTTTAATCCAGGGTTCTTTCACATATTTCTAGTACATATAACACTATTTTTAAAAAATCAGGCATTAGTGTTAACATTTACAGGAAAAGTATGCAATGGATAATGGCATAAATAATTACATGGAGTCATCATAGCTTGGGATACAGGTCACACAACTCATGCCACACTGTTGTGTGAAGTGTATGATTTTTTTTTTTTTTTTTTGAGAGAGAGAGAGCAGGAGGGGAGGACAGAGGGAGAGGGAGAGAGAGAATGTTAAGTAGATTCCCTGCTGAGCATGGAGCCCGATGCAGGGCTTGACCTCACAACCCTGAGAGCATGACCTGAGCCCAAATCAAGAGTCAGACGCTTCACCAACTGCATCACCCAGGTGCCCTGTGAAGTGTATGAGCAGGATTCTAATATGTCCGTGCGTGCCACCAGCAGGCTGTGTTCCTATTTTCTTTTCCTTCCCATATTAGAAATGTTGACAGTGTGCTTTCTCTCATCTGCTACTTACCTGCCTTCTAAATGTTCTCAAACTAAGCCCATATGTAACAATGCCAGACTGAGTTACACAAGGCAGAGGGACGCATTCACTCTTCTTCCCTTGACAACTTGCCTCAAGTCTAATGTCTCTATCTAACAGCCAACAGATGTTCCTATCGCTGACTCCTTGGAGAGATGTTTTACTCCTCCTCGTTGTTTCAGTGTAGACATTTGGTTATGACTAAGTCCACACTGCTCTTATTTGACAACATCAATGGAATGAGTAATTTTGTCTTCTTCGATGTCTGTCTCTCTCTCATACCCACATGTATGGAGCGCTTCTGCAGCTGATCCTGAAACCACCACTAAAATCGTTTCTCTATTAGTCATTACTGTGAAGTGTCACCTGCTTTCCTCAGGGGCCCTATACTAATCCCCACAGCCACCAGTTAGGTCTGAGATCCTAACTCCAGCTTCAAATGGCCTTTGCAAGAGCATTCCAAGTCACCAGACCATCCTCTCTGTAGAAAATCAGCTTCATCTCATCATCCCTGGTCTGTCTGTGAACCTTCTCTTCCTCTTCTATGCAAAAGTTAAGTTATGATCCTACCTTGTCAAGTACCTCTTAATTAGCGAATCCACTGGTTTCTGGAGTTTCCTGACTAATGAGAAGAAAGGATAATGAGTCACCCAGAGCAGGCATGAGCCAGATATACAGGCACAGCCACTAGTCACTATTTTACAAGATGATTCTTCTCTTGCTTACACTAAATCTATATATACACCTCTATCTCTGTCATATCTCTGTCTATCTATCTATCTATCATCTATCATCTATCATCTATCATCTATCATCAGCTATCTATTTTTAAGTAGGCTCCACACCTAGCATGGAGACAAACTAGAGGCTTGAATTCAAGACCTGAGCTGAGATCAAGAGTTGGATGTTTTAGGGCGGGGGGTGGGGGTGAATGGGTGACGGGCACTGAGGGGGGCACTTGACGGGATGAGCACTGGGTGTTATTCTGTATGTTGGCAAATTGAACACCAATAAAAAATAAATTTATTATAATAAAAAAGAGTTGGATGTTTGGAGCCCCTGGGAGGCTCAGTAGTTGAGCGCCTGCCTTCAGTTCAGGGCGTGACCCCGGGGTCCTGGGTTCCAGTCACCCCTCGGACTCCCTGCAGGGAGCCTGCTTCTCCCTCTGCCTGTGTCTCTGCCTCTCCCTCTGTCTCTCTCAGGAATAAAATAAATAAAATTAAAAAATAAAATAAAATGAGGGCAGCCTGGGTGGCTCAGCAGTTTAGCGCTGCCTTCAGCCCAGGGCCTGATCCTGGATTCCCGGGATCGAGTCCCATGTTGGGCTCCCTGCATGGAGCCTGCTTCTCCCTCTGCCTGTGTCTCTGCCTCTCTCTCTGGGTCTTTCAGGAATAAATAAATAAATAAATTTTTAAAAAGAGTTTGATGCTTAACTGCCTGAGCCACCCAGGTGCCCCAACACTGCTCATATTTTTAAAACATCTATGTTCAGTGTATTTGGTGGAATTTTTGTGCTAATGCTGTCAGCCATATATTAAAACTCACTGTGTGAGACAAACATTAAGAAATGTTTTTCGATCACTTGGATCATTCTTACTTTGGATTCCTCCCCAGCAGTTTGAGAAGTCAATCATCTTGTTTTATGTGTGAGGCTGGGATTGAAGTCTCCTGAATGACCTAAGATGAAACACACGTGTCAAGGGCCTGCTAACCAAAATCTCTGTCAAAATCCACACAGAGGGATCCCTGGGTGGCGCAGCGGTTTGGCACCTGCCTTTGGCCCAGGGCGCGATCCTGGAGACCTGGGATCAAATCCCACATCGGGCTCCCGGTGCATGGAGCCTGCTTCTCCCTCTGCCTGTGTCTCTGCCTCTCTCTCTCTCTCTCTCTCTCTCTCTCTATCATAAATAAATAAAAATTAAAAAAAAATCCACACAGAAACACCTCTAAAGCTCACCTCAGGAGTAAAGTATTTGGCAATAAGATTCTCAAGAAAAGGCCTTTTCAAAATGGAATTCGTAGACAGTCGATCTCAGGGAGACACCTCAAAGAGTTGAGATACCAAGGCCTGCGGGTCATGGGCTAACCTTGGGGATATCGGGGCAAACTGTCCTTGGCATAGCTTCAGAACCAACTGGTGTAAGTTGTTACTCTCAAACTGGAAGGACAAGGAGTAGTGATAGTAAATCAGAGAAAAGTTCAATACTACCTCGTACAGTAATATCAAGAGACAAAACAGTGTTTCCAGCAGGTGCTCACCCCAAGTGCCCCCACACAGGCAGACCCGCACAGAAACACTCTCACACCTGGGGGGGGGGGGTGCTCTGCCTCCACCCTCAGACTGGCTCTTTAGGACTTCGTATTTATATGTGGTTGGTTTAACAAGGAGTTACCTTATAGAAAAAGGTGTCTTATTAAAAAAAAGAAAATACAATGAGAAGTGAAAGAGTCAAAACAAGTAAAGTGAGGAAATGGTTCTACTATTTATCAACACTTACCCTGAGTGTGTGCAGGAGGAGGAGAGAGACCGCTCAGGGCCTGAGCAAATGAAGGGTGATTACGGCATAGGTAGGAAACAACTGCTTTCTTGTGCTTTTCTAAGAGTTTCTAGAAATTCACGGTTTCCCTTGACCACCCAATTCTGTCTTCACCAGGTTGTCCCGAGACCCAAATCCTCCCTGTCCCAGAGCGCCCCCACTCAGCACGGTCCTCAGGACACAGGGCCGCCCGGGCTGCGTGCAAACATTTGCAAACCTAATTCCTGGCCCCGCGTGTGCTGAGGGACTGGCTTCCCGGTCTGAGGGAATGGCTTCCCGGTCTACGGGGCGCAGCAGCTCCCCAGCCCATTATTACTAAGATCTTCCAAGTATCAAAAGCACCAAATCTGCATATTTAAATACCGAGTCAAATTTTTTAAAAAGCAGTACAGAACTAACCCAGGGTGCTTCTCTGGATGGTGTGCGCCTCCACTCGGGCTGCACTAGCTGCATTCCTGCTCACCTGGAGGCCAAGCCCCGTCTTGGTATTAGGGGGTATTCATAAAACAGAAAACAAACAACAAGAAAAAAGAAGCTTGTTTTTCTATTATGCAGAGAAATATTTACTATTCCTTTTAGAAATCTCTACCATCTGGGCCTTGCCCTCCAGTTATCTCTTACAAAGTCAAACAGCCAAACACCCCGTGGGTATTTTCCAAAACAAATGGAAAACTAACTCCCAGAAGGAACTCAGTCTTCCTGGTAAAACAACTAGTTCATCTGGCAGCCAGCTCTTAAAAGTGGGTTTTTTCCACCTTCTCCTTATGGAAGTTAAAGCTTCCTCATGTTCACCATTCACTACTGTGTAGATCAATACTATTCCAGAATGGTCGGCTGTGGTATCACATACCTAGGACTAGTTGGGTCTCAAAGCTGGAAGATCCCCTAACAGTCGCCTAGCCAACACTCCCCGTTGCGGCTGGAGGAGCTGGTCCCACAGAGGTCAACCGACTTGGTGGAGATGGTGACGGGGCCAAGACTAGGGCTCCTGGCTCCCAATCCAGTGCTCTCACTGCCTTCTCTCTGCCCCACGCACAACACTGTCCTGTGTTAGGCTTCACAGCGTTCAAAAGGTATGAAGATAAAATGGACACACATCACAGTGACTGCAATTTTCAATGTCAATCTTTTTATCACTTGTATCCTCAAATGAAATGTTTTTCTTCTAAATAAATTCAAAAGCTTCAGGGAACACTGAAGTGGCCAGAGACTGTCACTGGGGTGGGTCCCCATTTCAGAAGTGAAGAAAATGAAACTATGGAAGTATCATAAGAAAGAGAGAATCCACCCACCGTCACTGAGACTTTCAAACCGATAGTCGGCAACCCACGTGTTATTCTTGTAGGATTTATTCTGACAGATTTCTGGAGATTGGGAGTATGGTATAGTATTGGGAGTATAGTATGCTAGCACAAGTTCTAGCAAGTTCCATGGAACCAGCTAGTTATATTAGATTAATTAGATAATTAGATAATTATCAAGTACAATAGATAATAAAACAATATGGTTTACTATGGAAGTAAGAAAAGGCTTAAGACATGGACATGCAAGAAAAAAATGTAAAAATGGATAAGACAAAATTCAGTGAACGTGCATATTAAAGACAGCATATTGCCTATTTATAACAGAGTAATAAGATTAGCCAATTCTTAAACTTATAATTCACTACCCCAAAATCTACACATAAAAAAGTTTTATGGCTAAAGATTCCACAAAGAAGTATGATTGTTATATTGCAAAAACTCTTAGATGTCCAAACAGTTCCCTCTTTCCAATTACCAAAGTAATGCAGTCTCATGACTTCAAATTTGGAAAATATGGACATGAATAGAGAAGAAAAAAATCA
This sequence comes from Canis lupus familiaris, assembly GCF_011100685.1. NCBI lineage: Eukaryota > Metazoa > Chordata > Mammalia > Carnivora > Canidae > Canis > Canis lupus. Next base: position 83,443 of record NC_049243.1, on the reverse strand, counting down.
CCCAGAATCTTACTACCTCAAAACAGCTATTATTAAAATTTGGGTGTATTTCCTTTTTATCTTTTTTCCATGCATATTTTTCATATGGGTGTGATCACAAAGTATTTAAAATTCAGAATTCCACTTTTTAAAAAAGATTTTATTTGTTTATTCATGAGAGACAGAGAGAGAGAGAGAGGCAGAGACACAGGCAGAGGGAGAAGCAGGGTCCCTGCAGGGAGCCCCACGCGGGACTCGATCTTGGGTCTCCAGGATCATGCCCTGGGCTGCAGGCAGGTGCTAAATCACAGAGCCACCCAGGGTGCCCAGAATTCCAGTTTTGTCTTAATACAACAAAGTTTGTTCTCACATTATCAAGAAGTCTTCAAAATCATACATGTGAATGGCTACATAATATTCAGGTACATGCTTGTGCCAAGCTTTATAAAATTTACCCATTTCCCAATGGGCATTAAAATTATTAAAGTTATTTGGCATTTAAATTGTTCTAAATTCCAAGAAATTGAATGTTAAAAAAATCTCTTAATATTACCAACAAATTGTCTTCTAAAACAGTTGCATCAATATATTCCCCTGAGCATGTGTGAATTTGCCTGGTTCACTAAATTCTCACTAGCTTTATGCGAATCCAGTCACATCTCAGTTGATAAGTTTGTATCACAGTTAACAACATTGCCATCATTTTTCTATTATACCAAGATTTATCTTGGAAATTTTATCCTTAGACAAAATATCATCTGAATGATTTAATGAATTTATATAAATAGTTATCTAAAATTATCTGAAACCAAGCTTTTAATATCTTCTTTACTCATGATACCTAAAAATACATAATTTGACTGTTATTAATAGAAAGAAAAATGATTTTAAAGTACTTATTTGTTCAAAACTCTTACTATCCCAAAGTCCACAAGCTCTGCAACCATTCCATTCTTGCTAAAAAAAAAAAAATGTTCTATAAATGGAGAAAATGCTATGTTGTTGGAGATACTTCAAGAAAACAAAAGCTCTGTTCTGTCTTGATCTCTTGATTTTCTCTCTGAGCTGTTACTTGTGCTTTTATGCCCCTGTTATATGTTTCCTGTCATGAATATATTTTAGTCCCAGAGAAATCTGTACAAACCAACTCAGAATCTGTAGAAGGAACATGAAACAAAACTAGTCAGTAGTCTGGTGGTCACTGACATGTCTTCATGATAATATGCAAAAAGAGAGAAATAACATTTATGTTTATGTATTTATATGAATGAAACTATTAGACATACCATCTTATCACATTATTTTCTTTTTATAGCTAGAAAAATGGAAGTGAGGGATCCCTGGGTGGCACAGCGGTTTGGCGCCTGCCTTTGGCCCAGGGCACGATCCTGGAGACCCGGGATCGAATCCCACGTCGGGCTCCCGGTGCATGGAGCCTGCTTCTCCCTCTCCTTCTGCCTGTATCTCTGCCTGTCTCTCTCCATATCATAAATAAATAAATAAATAAATAAATAAATAAATAAATAAATAACTGACTGTTAAAAAAAAAAAAAGAAAAAGAAAAATGGAAGTGCAAAAAGGCAATCTAAATGTGCTGATATCAGGCAGCCCGGGTGGCTCAGTGGTTTAGCGTCGCCTTCAGCCCGGGGCCTGATCCTGGAGACCGGGGATCGAGTCCCATGTCGGGCTCCCTGCGTGGAGCCTGCTTCTCCCTCTGCCTGTGTCTCTGCCTCTTTCTCTGTGTCTCTCATGAATAAAAAAATCTTCAAAAAAGTGAATAAAATAAATGTGCTGATATCAGAAGGAATTCCACATACAGAAAAAGAGAAGTAGAAGCAGGGGAGAGAGGGAGGCAGTTCATGATTTGATTTTTTTTTTCTTAACACTAGTTTGCTAACTGCATCAGGATAGCAGATAAACCACATTTCCTGATAACCCTGGTGCCATACGTATTTCCTTGTTAGTGGAAGGAGGTGCCATGGCACAGAGAAAGAGGAAGAAGCAGAGACTCTGTGAGGTTATTAAAGTTTTTAGTGAAATATCGATCTATGTGTATATGATATAAAAACATTTTACTTTAAAATTTTTTGGAACTTAATTTCATTTGTTAGTTCTGATTTTATTTTATCTTATCTGGCCATGAACCTCTTTATAAAAAAAAAAAATGTGTTCTAGAGGCATCTGGGGGGCTCAGTGATTGAGCATCTGCCTTTGGTTCAGGGCATGATCCTGGGGTCCCAGGATTGAGGAGTCCCATGTCGGGCTCCCTGCACGGAGCCTGCTTCTCCCTCTGCCTGTGTCTCTGCCCCTCTCTCTGTGTCTCTCATGAATAAATAAATGTCTTTAAATTTTTTTAAAAGTAAAAAGTAAATTAAAAATGTGTTCTATGCCTATAAAGATTCCCTTAAACTATTCCAAAATGCCGTTGGTTCTTTGTCTACCACATTATACGGTAAAAGGAAAACAAAATTAAAAAGAGCTATACTCCAGATGCTAAGATTCAGTTGTAATTTTAGCTCTTTTCCAACAAAGGGAATTGTAATTCAAAATTTTATGGAGAAAAGTGTTTCTATTAAATACAGCAAAATGATCCCTGGATAGGAAGAAAGGTGGGTTTCTATAAATATTGAATTTAATATATAATGTAAACGAGCATAGGGAGAATGCTTGATTAAAATTTCTAAATTTAGAGATACCAGTTCTTGAATCATTTGTACATCGAATCTATTTAGCTCTAGGAGGAAATGACGTAGGCATGAAGTCCTTAAATAGTAAAATAGAGCACAGAAACAAGTGGCCAAAAGAAAGACGGAGGCCATCCCTGTGCCCTGCTCAAGGCAGTGGCCTGCCCCATCCATCACACGGGCCTGAGTCAGATTCCCTTCTACATACACATTCCTGTCTCCTTCGCGAGCACAGCTCCCAAGAGGGTTCCAAAGGAAGCTCAGCCCATGGAGGAATAATGTGTTTGTGTGAAAAGAGAATGGGAATGGAGGCCATTACTCTTGACCTTTCTCACCTTCCTCTTCATAATCAATGAAACTGAATGGCCATCGTCACAAAGGGCCTCCATGCTCCCTGGCAAAATAGTACAGCTATTTTATTTTATTTTATTTTATTTTATTTTATTTTATTATTTTATTTTATTATTTTTTTTATAAAATAATTTTTATTGGAGTTCAATTTACCAACATACAGAATAACACCCAGTGCTCATCCCGTCAAGTGCCCCCCTCAGTGCCCGTCACCCATTCACCCCCACCCCCCACCCTCCTCCCCTTCCATCACCCCTAGTTCGTTTCCCAGAGTTAGGAGTCTTTATGTTCTGTCTCCCTTTCTGATATTTCCCACACATTTCTTCTCCCTTCCCTTATGTTCCCTTTCACTATTATTTATATTCCCCACATGAATGAGAGCATATAATGTTTGTTCTTCTCCGATTGACTCATTTCACTCAGCATAATACCCTCCAGTTCCATCCACGTTGAAGCAAATGGTGGGTATTTGTCGTTTATAATGAGTACAGCTATTTTAGAACAGTGTACTAAATGGTAAAAGGAAGAAGAGCAGAGCTATTATATGTCACACTTAAAATGGCTGAGGAGCATCCACATTCACATGTTTTTAGCCATGAAGATTGATCTCAAGGGCATCCTATATGAGATTGTCCAAAAATACAACACTATCTTTTCTCAAAGTTCACTCTCAGAAAGAGATTCAATTTCAGTTCAATTGCAAAAAATGTTCTGGACTAAATATATCATCAATATAGATCCACTATCTAGTGGTTTGAATTTCTCTACCAGAAATCATGCTGTATATAAGCATGGCTTAGTAGTTATGGCATTATAAATTTAATTCCCCGAATATAAATTAAAAGGCAAATTGGAGGTGTTTTTACCTGATCTTCACGAAATAACACTCCCTATTGTCTATGGATCCTTCTCATGAGATCCTCACCGTCACAATATTCCATCACATAAACAGCTAGTTGTTCTCCATAAGAAAAGGGATCATTATCTTTCATGTTCTCAAAGTGGAAAATACACAGAAAAATGCAATATACAATAGTTAGAAACCCTGGCTGTAGAATCACAATGGACTGGGTTCTCATCTAGAGATGAGAAGATCTGTCATTCGCTGAGGGTGCCCTGTGAAAGCCTCCTACTATTAGTGTATTGTTACAAGGTATCTCTTTACTTTGGTTATTAATTGATTGATATACTTGGTGGCTCCCGCATTAGGGGTAGTAGGTCTCCTTGTGGGACAGATCCTTTAAGTATGATATAGTGTCCCTCTTCCTCTCTTAGTACTGTCTTTTGTATAAACTGAAATTGATCCGATATGAGGATTGCTCCTCCAGCTTTCTTTTGAGGACCATTTGAAAGGTAAATGGCTCACCACCCCATTCATTTCCAGGCTGGAAGTGTGCTTCGGTCTAAAAGGAGTCTCATGTAGCTTGTGTTCTCCTCTAGGATTTTGATGGATTCCTGTCTCACATTTAGATCTTTCATCCATTTTGAGTTTATCTTTGGGTCTGGTGTAAGAGAACAGTCTAGTTTCGTTCTTCTGCACGTGGCTGTCCAATGTTCCCAGCACCATTTATTGAAGAGACTGTCCTTTTCCAGTGGATCGTCTTTTCCTCCTTTGTCAAATATTAGTTGACGATAGAGTTGAGGGTCCACTTCTGGATTCTGTATTCTGTTGCATTAATCTATGTGTCTGTTTTTGTGCCAGGACCACACTGTCTTGATGGCCACAGCTCTGTAGTACAACCTGAAATCTGGCCTTGTGATGCTCCCGGCTCTGGCTTTCTTTTTTATCTTTCCCTGGCTATACTGGGCCTTTTCTGGTTCCATACAAATTTTAGGATTATTTGTTTCACCTCTGTGAAAAATGTTGATGGTATTTTGATAGGGATTGCATTGACTGTATAGATCGCTCTGGGAAGCATAGACATTTTCACACTATTAATTATTCTGATCCATGAGCATGGAATGTTTTTTCATCTCATTACATCTTCCTCAATTTCTTTCAGAAGTGTTCCATAGTTTTTAGGGTAGAGATCCTTTACCTCTTTGGTTAGGTTTATTCCTAGGTATCTTATGCTTTTGGGTGCAATTGTAAATGGGATTGACTCCTTCATTTTTTTTCAGTCTCATTGTTAGTGTACAGAAATGCCACTGATTTCTGGGCATTGAGCTTGTATCCTGCCACACTGCTGAATTGCTGTATGAGTTCTAGCAATCTTGGGGTGGAGTCTTTGGGTTTTCTATGTACAGTATCATGTCATCTGTGAAGAGGGAGAGTTTGACTTCTTTGCCAATATGAATGCCTTTTCTTTTTGTTGTCTGATTGCTGAGACCAGGACTTCGAGGACTATGTGAATAGCAGTGGTGAGAGTGGACATCCCTGTCTTGTTCCTGATCTTAGGGGAAAGTCTCCCAGTGCTTCCCCATTGAGAATGATATTCACTGTGGGCTTTTCATAAATGGCTTTTAAGATACTGAGGAGTGTTTCCTCTATCCCTACACTCTGAAGAGTTTTGATCAGGAATGGATGCTGTATTTTGTCAAATGCTTTCTCTGCATCTATGGAGAGGATCATCTGGTTCTTGATTTCTCTCTTATTGATGTGATCTATCATGTTGATTGCTTTATGAATGTTAAACCAGGCTTGCATCCCAGGGATAAATCCCACTTGGTCATGGTGAATAATCCTCTTAATGGATCCTATTGGCTAGTACCTTGGTGAGAATTTTTGCATCTGTGTTCATCAGGAATATTGGTCTATAATTCTCCTTTTTGGTGGGGTCTCTGGTTTTGGGATCAAGATAATGCTGGCTTCATAAAAAGAGTTTGGAATATTTCCCTCTTTTTCTATCCTTCAAAACAGCTTTGGTATGATAGGTATTATGTTTTCTTTAAACGATTGGTGGAATTCCCCTGGGAAGCCACTGGGCCCTGGGCTTTTGTGTTTTGGGAGGTGTGTGATAACTGCCTCAATTTCCACGACAGTTACTGGCTTGTTCAGGTTCTCTATTTCTTCCTGTTCTAGTTTTGGTAACTTGTCAGTTTCCAGAAATGCATTCATTTCTTCTAGATTGCCTAATTTGTTGGCATAGAGTTACTCACTATGCAATTTTAAAATTGTTTGTATTTCCTTGGTATTGGATGTGATCTCTCCTCTTTTGCTCATGATTTTATTAATTTGAGTTATTTCCCTTTTATATTTAATAAAGCTGTCAGGGGCTTATCTATCTCAGTCTTTCAAAGAACGAGCTTCTGGTTTTGTTGACTGTATTACAGTTCTTCTCGTCTCTATTTCATTGAGTTCTGCTCTAATCTTTATTATCTCTCATTTTCTGTTTGGTGTAGGCTTTATTTGCAGTTATTTGTCCAATTCCTCTAGGTGCAAGGTAAGCTTTTGTATATGAAGTTTTTCAAATTTTTTAATGGAGGCTTGTATTGCAATGAATTTACATCTTAGGACCGATTTACTGTATCAAAAGATTTAGAATGGTTGTAGTTTCATTATAATTAGTTTCCAGAAATATATATTTTAAAGATTTTATTTATTCATGAGAGTCAGATAGAGAGAGCAAGAGCGAGAGCGAGAGCGAGAGCGAGAGAGAGAGAGAGGCAGAGACACAGGCAGAGGGAGAAGCAGGCTCCACACAGGGAGCCTGATGTCGGACTCGATCTCTGGACTCCAGGATCACGCCCTGGGCCAAAGGCAGGAGCAAAACCGCTGAGCCACCCGGGGATCCCCCAGAAATATTTTAAATTCTTCTCTAGTTTCCTGATTGAATAATAAAACTTCTAGTACGATGCTAGGGATAGGATTGTAAGGATGGGTGTTAGGGTTAGGGCTAGGGTTTAGGGTTAGGGTTGGGGGGGTTAGGGGTTAGGGATAGGGGTTAGGGTTAGGGTTAGGGTTGGGGTGTTAGGGTTTTTAGGGTTAAGGTTACAGTTATAGTTGGAATCAGGGTTAGGTATATGGATTATGGACTAGGGGTTAGTGTTTGGTTTTCGGTTACTAATAGGTCTGGTGTTAGGCTAGGTTAAGGTTAGGTTTAAGATTAGGGTTAGGGTTTTTGTCTGTAAACAATAGAGATTGGATCTGGTCATGTGCTTGGCCCTGGGACTCCCAGTAGCTTCAATGGGTTAGTTTTAAGTGTTCTAGTTATGTTTGGGTTAGGGTATGTGCTTGGCATCCATCCATTCAGAAGCCTCTCCAGAGAATCAAACTCCAGGCCTCTGTTGAGGTGACAATAGCCATGGCAGGCATCTCCTGAGCTAAGGAGGGGATTTGTGGCTCTAAGTACTCTTTATTTGGATTTTCAGTTTCCTTTCTGTTTTTCTCATTGTGCGCACCCGTTCTATCAATAACTAACAATTGTCATTTTAAAGTTTTAATTGAAAAAAATAAAATAAAATAAAGTTTTAATTGAATTCCCGTTTGTTAACACAGTATAATATAGTTTCAGGTGTACCACATAGTGATTCAACCATTGGCTACAACGCCTGGTACTCGTCACAGGTGCCCTCCATCATCCCCATCCCCCATTTCCCTATCCACCCCCCCCCCCATTCCTCTGGTATTTATTAATTTATTCTCTATGGTTAAGAGTGTGTTTCTTGGTTTGCTTCCTCATCCCCCTCCCCTTTGCCAGTTTGATTGGTTTCTTAAAATCCACACGTGAACGCAATCGTATGGTATTTGTCTTTCTCTGACAGACTTAGTTCATTTAGCATCAGTCCTTTCCGTTTCTCCCACATCGTTGTCAATGGCTTCATTCCATCCCTTCTGATGACCGAGTGACGTCGCAGTGACTGTATTTCCCCCATTGTCTGTGCCCACTCATCTGTCGGTGGACGCCTGGGCCCGATCCGCCGTTCGGCTGCTGTTGATGACGCTGCTGCAGACACTGGGCTGCGCGCCCCCCTTCTAATCTGTGCTTCTGTATCCTCGGGGCAAGTACCTCGCTGCGCAATTCCGGCATCGTAGGGTCGCTCTACTTTTAACTTCTTGAGGACCCTCCCCACTGTTTTCCACAGTGGCTGCACCTGTTCACATGCCCACCAGGAGTGTAAGGGGTTCCCTGTTCCCAATAGCCTCACCAACACCTGTTGTTTCTCGTGTTGTTGATTTTAGCCATTCTGACGGCTGTCAGGTGACATCTCATTGTGGTTTGGGTCTGCATTTCCCTGGTGATGGTGACGCTGAGTGACTTTCCGTGTGTCTGGTGGCCATCTGGATGTCCATGTTTTCTGCCCATTTTCAGTTGGTAATTTGTGTATAGGATGCTGAGATTTATATTTGCTTTATCTATTTTGAACACTAACTCTTTATCGGATGTGTCGTTTACAAATACCTCCTCTCATTTTGTACGTTGCCTTTTAGCTACGGTTGTTTCCTCCACTGTGCGGAACCTTTTCAACTTGATGAAGTCCCAATAGTTTATTTTTGTTTTTGTTTCCCTCACCTCAGAGGCGTATCTAGAAAGAAGATCCAATGGCCAATGTCAAAGACGTTGCTGCCTATCTTTTCTTCTTTTTATGGTTTTAGGTCTCACATTTAGGTCTTTAATCCATTTTGAATTTATTTTTTATATATATGGTGTAAGAAAGTGGTCCAGTTTCATTCTTCTGCACGTGGCTGCCTAGTTTTCCCAACCCCGTTTGTTGAAGAGACTGTCTTTTTGCCGTTGGATATTCTTTCCTGCTTTGTTGAAGATTAATTGATCATAGACTTACAGGTGTGTGTCTTGTTCCAGTTTTCCATTCTGTTCTATTGATCTAAGGCTCTCCTTCTTGTGCCTGCACCATACTCTTTGGATCACTAGAGCTTGGTGATATAACTTGAAATCTGAAACCCCAGCTTTGGGTTTTTTTCAACACTGCTTTGGCTATTTTCAATCTTCTGTGGTTTGTTGTTGTTTTGTTAAAGATTTTATTTATTTATTCATGAGAATACACAGAGAAGGGAGAGAGAGAGAGAGAGGCAGAGACACAGGCAGAGGGAGAAGCAGGCTCCACGCAGGGAGCCCGACATGGGACTTGATCCCGGGTCTCCAGGATCACGCCCTGCGCTGAAGGTGGCGCAAACCGCTGAGCACCCCCGGGCAGCCCATCTTCCGCAGTTCTATACAAATTTTAGGATCATTTGTTCCAGTTCTGTGAAAAATACCATTGCTATGTTGATGGGGATCGCATTAAATGTGTAGATTGCTTTGAGCATAATTTGAGAAGAATGGATATTAACTCTTCTTTAGATGTCTGGTGGAATTGCCCCGGGAAGGCCATCTGGTCCTGGACTTTGTTTTTTGGGAGATTCTTGATTGCTGATTCAATTTCTTTGCTGGTTATCTGTCTGTTCCAGTTTCTTATTTCTTCCTTTTTCATTTTTGCTGTGTTATCTATTTCTTTGAGTAGTATATAGCCTTTTAAACAACAGGGCAGCCCGGGTGGCTCAGCGGTTTAGCGCCACCTTCGGTCCAGGGCCTGATCCTGGAGACCCGGAGTCAAGTCCCACGTCGGGCTTCCTGCATGGAGAGCTGCTTCTCCTTCTGCCTGTGTCTACCTCTCTGTTTATCATGAATAAATAAATAAAATCTTAAAAAATATAAATAGTTGTTCTTCCAATCCATGAGCATGAAATGTCTTTCTATTGGTTTGTGTCATCTTCAATTTCTTTCATCAGTGTTTTATAGGATTTACAGTGCAGGGCATTCACCTCTTTAGTTAGGCTTAATCCTATGTATCTTATTGTTTTTGGTGCTAGTCTACATGGGAGTGAATCCTCAATTTCTCTTCCTGCCACCTCATTATTGGTGCATAGAAATGCAACAGATTTCTGCAAGTTCACTTTGTATCTTTTACTGAATTTATCAGTTTTAGCAGTTTTTGATGGAGATTTTTGGGTTTTCTATACAGAAAATCATTCATCATCAAATAGTGAAAGCTTGACATCTTCCTAGCTGATTTGGATGCATTTTATTTCTTTTTGTTGTCTGATTGCTGTGGCTAGGACTTCCGGGCTGTGTTAAATCAGAGTGATGAGGGCAGACATCCCTGTCTTGGCCCTGGCTGTAGAGGAAACGTTCTTGGTGTTTCCCTGTTGAGAATGATATTCTGGGTTTCTCATCTAAGGTTTTCATTATGTTTAGGTACAAACATTCCCTCTAAACTTAATCTGTTGAGGGTTTTCACCATGACTGGAGATTGTGTTTTGTCAGTGCTTTTTTTTTTTTTTTTTTTTTTTTTTAAGATTTCACTTATTTATTCATGAGAGAGAGAGGCAGAGACACAGGCAGAGGGAGAAGCAGGCTCCATGCAGGGAGTCTGATGCAGGACTCGATCCCGATGCAGGATCATGCCCTGGGCCGAAGGCAGGCGCCAAACCGCTGAGCCACCCAGGCATCCCGTCAGTGCTTTTTCTGCATTTATTGAAATGGTCACTTGGTTCTTATCCTTTTTTTTTTTTTTTAATAATGTGGTGTATCACAGTAATTGATTTGTTAATATTGAACCATCTTGGCAACCCAGGAATGACTCCCACTTGATCATGGTGAATAATTTATTTAATGTATTGTTGGCACAGTGATGTGCTAGTTTTTTATTGAGAGTTTTTGATCTCTGTTAATCAGGAATATTGGCCTTTAGTTCTCTCTCTCTCTCTCTCTTTGTAGTGGGGTCTTTTTCTGGTTTTGGTATCAGGGTTATGCTGGCCTCATAGAATGAATTTGACTTTTCCTTCCTTTTCTTTTTTTTAAGGGGGGCATAATTTGAGAAGAATGGATATTAACTCTTCTTTAGATGTCTGGTGGAATTGCCCCGAGAAGGCCATCTGGTCCTGGACTTTGTTTTTTGGGCGATTTTTGATTGCTGATTCAATTTCTTTGCTGGTTATCTGTCTGTTCCAGTTTCTTATTTCTTCCTTTTTCATTTCTGCTATATTATCCATTTCTAGGAATTGATCTATTTCTTCCAGGTTCTAAGTTGTTGGCATATAATTTTTCATAATGTTCTCTTATAATCGTTGGTATTTCTGTGGTGTTTGTTGTTATTTCTCTTCTCTCATTCGTGATTTTATTTGGGTCCTGTCTCATCTTTCCTTTTTTTAAAAAAGATTTTATTTATTTATTCATGAAAGACACACAGAGAGAGGCAGAGACACAGACAGAGAGAAAATCAGGCTCCATGCGGGGAGCCTGATGTGGGACTCAATCCCCCAGGACCCCGGGATCCTGACTAGAGCCAAAGCAGATGCTCAACCACCGAGGAACCCAGGTGCCTTGCTGATTCAATTCCTTTGCTAGTTATGGGTCTGTTCACATTTTCTATTTCTTCCTATTTCAGTTTTCCTCATTTGCACATTTCTAGGGATTTGTCCATTTCTTCCAGGTCTCCCAGTTTGTTAGCGTATGATCTTGCATAGTATTCCCTTATAATTGTCTTATTTTTCTGGTGTTGATTGTGATCTCTCCTCTCTAATTTGTGATTTTATTTAGAGAAGGTCCCTTCTCTTTTCTTGTTGATGAGGCTGGCTAGGGCTTGATCCATTTTATTAAGTATTTTGAAGGACCGGCTCTTAGTTTCGCTATTCAATTCTGTTTTGTTGTTTCTGTATTGTCTATTTCTGCTCTCATCTTTATTATTTCCCTTCTGCTGCAGGCTTTAGGCTTTGTTGCTGTCCTTTTTCAGCTCAAAGTACAATGAAAGTAAACAAAAATAAGTAATATATAAGGTATATACATAAAAATTAAAATCAAACAATTAATAAAAAAGAATTGAAGAAAAGAAATGAAAATAAAGCAAGCACAAAGTACAGAGGAAGCTCGACCCCGCTCTCCCCGCGGAGCTGGAGCTCTGCGGCCTCTGCGGTCTGTCCACCTGGTGGCAGCGAGGGGTCGGGCGGGGTCTTGGGGCGGGGCCGCGGCGCTGACGTCAGGTGCGCACCTGCCTCGAGGGCGATGCACCTGCCTTGGGGGCGATGCACCTGCGGGTCAGAGGCGGGGTCTGGCCTCCCGCAGGCGGCGCTCCTCCAGCCTCGGCGCTGACGTCAGGTGCGCACCTGCCTCGGGGGCGATGCACCTGCCTCAGGGGCGATGCATCTGCCTCGGGAGTGATGCACCTGCGGGTCAGAGGCGGGGCCTGGCCTCCCGCGGATGGCTCTGTGCTGCCCCTGAGCCTCGGCGCTGAGGGCGGGATGCGGGCGGGGGGCCGGGTCCCCTGGGCCTGGGGCTGAGCATCCCGCCCCCCAGTCTGCAGGGGCCTCCGCAGAGGATCCCCCGATCCCCGGGCCTCCACCGCTTCTCCAGACCCTGCGTTCACCCTGCCTGCGGCCCAGCTTCTGTTTTTTGATCTCGGACAAGTGACTGAGTTTCAAACCTCCAAGTTTTAGGGGCTGCCCTGGGGGATACCTGTGCTCCTCCTGCCTGGAGGGTCTCCTCCCACTTCTGGCCTTTGCTGGCCTGGCCCAGGGACGCGGCCCCGTGACTGCGCAGGGGTTTGCAGTTTGTGGCCACACAAGGCAGACAGCTGGCCCTAGTCCTGTGGCTCTCGGCCGGGGTCCCTGCTCCTGGGCCTGGGAACCGTTGGCGCCACCATCCTTGGGACCCCAGGGATCCTGAGCCCACCCTGGGGCTCCAGGGGCCGCCCCCCACTTCGCCTCCCGAGCACCGTCAAGGCCGGCGTGTCCCCCACTCTAGCAGACTTCTGAAAGTTCTGACTTTGTGCTCTGCTGCTTCTAATACTGTGCGTAGACCCATCAGCCGGCTCCCTGCCCCTGTGGGATCCGGGGCTGTGTCTCCCCCAGACCGACTGATTGATTTTCTTTTTAAGATTTTATTTTTCTGTGATCTCTACACCCACATGGGGCTTGAACTCTCCGCCCCAAGAAGAAGAGTCGCGTGTTCTTACGAACCACACCAAGCGGCCAGGCTCCCTTTGATTGATTGATAGGTAGTAATTGAAGCCGACGTGCTGCCTGTGTCAGGGCAGAAACTGAGCGCCTGCGTCGAGGTGCGGTGGAGTCATTGGGACCTTGATCAATCTTAAAGAAAGCAGAGCCTCCCCGGGAGCCCAGGGAGCGGGGCCCACACATGTGACAAGTTGGCCATTTCCTTGACCAGGAGTCATTTGGCTGCCGATTTATTTAAATTGCTATTCAATGGCGAAGGTCGTTCTAGGGGGATACAGCGAGAACATTCTAGTTTCGGAGGTAGCTAAAGCTCCCCCGTCATGGACTCGATATCCCAGTTGGGTGCAGAGAAAGGCGAGCCAACAAAGAGATGAGAAACATGGCCCTGGGGTGCCTGCCGGCCTGGTCAGGGAACCTTGATCTCAGGATTGTGAGTTTGAACTCCATGTTGGGTGTAGAGAGGACATAAAAATAAAATCTTTAACAAATAATAAATGGATGAACTAATAAAGCATGACGTCGAAGGTGAGTGCTCGCTTCAGGACAAACCTCAAAACGGACTATTTCTAACCTGCGACCTGTTCTTGATCGCCCCACTTGCACTCCTGGGCCCAGATGACGTCCTCCACAAGGGACGGTCCCGCCCGAGTGGGAGTGGGCTTCCTTCCCTGTAAGGCCCGAGCCTCCCCTCATTCTGCAGGAGAGAAGAGCCGGGAAGGCACGAGCTCGGGGCATCAGCATAAACCTCGGCGATGGTCCTTCCCGATCCCAGGAGCCAGAGCTCGGCCTCCTTTTGGGACCCGACGTCGTAAAGAAGCCCGTGTGGTCAGTGGCTCGGATGCAGGGTGGAGGCCGAAGGAGAATCAGGAAGAACAAAATAGGGGGGAAACCAGAAGCTGAAGGAGAGGAGGACAGATGTCAGCATCTGGAGCCTTCGTGGGGACCCGGCATCCTTTCCCAGGAGGGGCCCCCTCTGTAGGGTGCTTCCCGCCACCCCGCGCTCCCCGTCGGCACCCGCAGGCACATCCCCGTGCCTCCAGCGCCCCTGCAGCCGTGGTCTGGAGCATCCTCCGTGTGTCCTATCGGGGACCCCAGCGTTGTGTCTGTAACCGTCCGGCTGCTGTCTGACAACAATCGGGGGATTCCGATGTTTGTTGGGTTTGGGGTGTGTGTGTGTCTGTCGCCGTGCCGCGATCTGATCCTCGGGCCGCGTTGTCCTGACGCCGAAACAGTTGAAACACCATCATTTCTGGTGCTGGCGCTGGGTGGCTAGCTGGGTTCTCCTGGCCGACCCAGGCTCCCTCGTGCCGTGCCGTCCCGCCGGAGGGTCAGCTGAGCTGGAAGGTCCGGCTCGGCCACATTCCCGTGGGTGGCAGTGGGTCCCCGCCGAGCGCCGGCCGCTTCTCTTCTCCCGATGCCTCTCCAGCGGGGATCCAGACCTCAGGGCCGCCCTGGGGGGAGCTCCTGAGGAGCCGGCTGCCCATGGCGGGAGCCCTGGGGCTGCCTGTGTGTGGGAGTCGGGGTGGGGATGGGGCTGGGGACCCTCAGTCCCCTGCACTGCCTGCCCCCAGGCTGAGCCCCACGCTCACACAGTCCCTACTCTCTAGGGCATGCAGGGTGCCCTCCACACTCTGGTGTGAGAGATCCAGCAGCACCAGGTGTGCACGCTGAGCCCGCCCGGTGAGGGTGGCCCAGATGTGTGAGAGCTGCAAGGGCCTGCTGTCCTGACATCCCCTCTAGGGCCACGCTGACCGCCCCGCGGGCCCTCTGTGCCCCAGGCACACAGGCCCGGGGCGGGGAGGGGAGGAAGAGCCCTGGAGCCCGGGCAGCACAGGCCCCCTGGACAGAGAGGGCACAGACCTCCCAGGGCGCTTTGCACAGACCCTGGTGACCTGAGGCTCCCCGGCTGTCACTCTGACCCAGGCCCGTCCTGGCCGCAGGTACAGGCTGAGTCGCAGTAGAGTCTGTGGGGTCCTGACCCTGGCGTCTGGCCGCCCCTGGAAGGCATGTGGGGATGTCAGCTGTGTGTGCCTGGCGGCGCCCCTGCAGGGGCTGGTCGGGGCCTGGGGGTGCCCCCTTCTCCTCTCTGGGGGTGTCTCCGCACCCCGTGCACAGAGCTCCGGGAGACGCAGAAACGAGCCGGCCGTGCATTTTCACACAACACTTTATTGAACTTGCAATAGCAAATGGGCTCAGAGCCGAGGGTGCGCGCCTTCCCCTGGGAGACCTTCCTGTCCTTAGAGGAAAGCGGGAATCCCACAGGGGTGCGGGTGCCAGAGTCCCCCACCTGGGAGCCTGTGTGGACTCGACTCTGGGTGGGGGCGCGTGTCCTGAGGTTGGGGCGTTGAGAGGCGGTTCTGGGGGCAGCAGGGCTGACGTGGACCTGAGGCCCATGGGCTCCTGCGCTGGGTCCCCGCAGGGCAGCTGGACCCCGGCCTCGGGCCCCCTGGGGCCGGGGGACTGACTGCTGGAGCCCCAGCATGTGGAGGAGCCTGCCTCCTGGTGTGGGTGTGGGTGGGGCCCACGGGCCTGCCCCTGCTGCCCTGCCCTGGGGTGTCCCAGGATCCCCAGGGCTGCCCTAGGTCAGCGACCTGGATCTGTGGGGCACGCCCAGGGCCCAGGAGGCCACATCCGGCGGTGAGAGGGCTCGCTCAGCCCAGGGCCAGAACGCAGGCCTGGCCAGGGCCCCGGGGCGCTGGATCCCATTAGTGCTGGGCCTGGGAGGGGGGCTCGAGTCGCCCCTGCCCCCACAGAGCCCAGGGCCAGGCCAGCCCAGGTCCCTCTGGGTCAGGGGCTGGTGTCCTGTGCGGGGGGTGCCGCCCTCTGGGAGGGACAGCAAGATGAGGCAGGGCACGGTGACGGCGGGCCAGAGCCTCTGGGCCCCCGCCCTCACCGCCATGCTCTGCCCCCGAGGCCCGCGAGCATCGAGCTGCCCCGTGGATGCAGAGGGCAGAGGGTCCTGGGCCTGTGCGGGGCCTCGAGGCAGCGGGCTCAGCTCCGCCCTGGCTCTGCCCTGGCTGTGCCCATCACTGCCCAGCGAGGGGCACGAGCTACAGTGGCCGCGGGGCAGGAAGGGTGTCCTGGACCCGACAGGTCGTCCCTAGGGGGCTGGGGGGACCCCGTGATGGGAGTCCTGGGGGTGCTCCAGGGCCTGGTCCGTCACGGGGCCTCTGGGGTGGCCCAGGCAGGTGCCGAAGGGAAGGGGACCCCGTTTTTTGTCATCAAGCCCACCATGTCCAGGGACCGCCTGCCTGCACCGTCTTGTTGCACTGGGAGGGTGGGGAGGGAGCTCCATCGCTGGGGGGGAGGTTGGACTATGGCCTGGCCGGGAGGGGGTCCGGGTGGCTCAGGCTGGGTGGCTGGGCCCGGGGAGGCCGGCTCCTCCACCCTGGGCGGTGTCTCAGAGGCCGGAGAAGGGAGGAGAGGCCCGGGCGCTGGGGACACTCGCTCCAGGCCCACAGGCCTCGTGGGGAACTCCTCAGGTCCCGCTGGAAAGAGGCCGACGGGGTCAGCGTCTCCAGCAGGCTGTGTGTCCCCCGCAAGGGGCCCCGGGGGTCCTCACGGCTCCCACGTGGCCCCTCGGCCTGACCCTGTGCTCAGCCCCCCACACTGGTGCCCGGGCCCTGCAGTGGGTGCCCACCCACCCAGCCCTGGCCTGGGGTCCCCAAGGCTGGAGCAGAAGAGGAGAGCCCCAGAGATGAGGACGGGGCCCCAGGGGCTCTGTCCCCTGTGGGCGGCCCCAGCAGGCCGAGTTGGGAGGGGCCGGGGCCCTGAGCCCACCTGGGGGGGGCAGGTCGCACCGCATCCTCCGGAACTGGGTCATGGAGGCCCGAAGGTGTCTGAGCACCGCCTCGTCCTCCAGGGCCCAGGGCTGGGCCAGAGAGTCCTGGAGGAACTCCCGGAGCCCTTCCAGGGGCAGCTTCAGGAGGCGCTCTGGGAGGTGGGCGAGAGTCAGACCCAGAGGGCCCTGCCCTGGGGCCCCCGGTGCCCCCAGGCCAGCGGCTGGGGTCCCGCTGTGCCCAGGAGCGCCGTGGGCAGTGCGCTGGCCAGGGTGGCCCCTGCCCACTGCTCCTCTCAGGGAGCCCCGCTGCACCTGCCTGCCCCGCCGTCCCCCCGCCCCAGGTCTGGGTGCTGCTCAGAGCACAGGGTCACCGCCCCTGCCCCCCCCCCCCCCTGCACACCTGGGCTCCCAGGGGCTCACTTACTCCTGTGCACCTTGAGGATGGTGTAGGCCATGGCCGTGAGCACCCTCTCCCCATCCAGCATGTAAACATCCCACAGCTTCAGGGTGAGCGAGCAGGGGGTCTAGGGGACAGCAGGGTGGGAGGAGCGGCCTGAGCAGGGCCCCTGGAGGGCTCGGCTGGGGCTAGGCTAGGCTTGCCATCTGCCCCCCGCTGCCTCCGACAAGGCCCCACAGCCCCTCGTGCGTGCCCTCCTCCCAGGGAGATCAGGGCTCCTGGCCGCTCCGAGTTCCGACCCCGGCCAGCACCTCCCGCACCCCTGGGGGCACAGACTCTGCCCGCACTTGACGACACCACACCTCGAGAGGACCCCAGGCTGGCCGCCCGATGGGCCGAGGGCCCGTCCACACCCCGGGCTGACCCGGCCTCCCCCGGGGGAGCTGAGGCAGAGACGGCCTGCCCCCCGGAACCTTGTCCAGGGACCCTCTGGGCTTCTCCAGGACGGGCTGGGCTGCAAGCCTCAGCCTCAGGGCCCCGGGGTCGGGCCTGGCTCG
Source organism: Canis lupus familiaris (assembly GCF_011100685.1). Taxonomy (NCBI): domain Eukaryota; kingdom Metazoa; phylum Chordata; class Mammalia; order Carnivora; family Canidae; genus Canis; species Canis lupus. Next base: position 65,802 of record NC_049243.1, on the reverse strand, counting down.
TCTGGAGGGTGGGACTGAGCTGGGTCCTCCCCGGGGACAGGGGGCAGGTCCGGGAGCAGGGGTCCCGGGGGTCCTCACCCGGCCGAGGAAGCACTGCAGGAACCACTTTGGGGTATAGATACCGGTAGACATCTGCTCGTCCTGGCGGGAGGGCAGGAGGTGCTCAGGCCCCACGCCGCGGGCCCTGGAGCCGGGTGGACGCGCTCCCCATGGCCCAGCCCAGCCCCCGGGCACCCCCGGGCCCCAGGGGGAGGAACGTGACCCCAACTCTGGGCAGCTTGGAGGGCCGTGCCCCCCACCCCCTGCCCTGGGCCCCGGGGACGGAGCCTCAGGAGCTCCCACTCGCCATGTGCTTCCTCAGGTCAGGGAGAGCTCTTTGGAGGATGTGCTCGTGATGAGCCTGGAACCTGAGGAGCTTCGGGAAGCCCGGGACGAAGAAGCCTGAGAAGGCCCCAGGCCCCCATGGTCAGGCCCTCCTCCTGCACCAGGCGGGGTGGGGGGTGTTGGGGCAGGGGACCCCCCCACGCCCTGACCCCTGTGTGCCCACTGCCCTCGGAGCCCTGACTGGACCCGCTCTTCCCAGAGGGCAGGGCTGCCTCCCAGGCTGGGGGCGTGGGGCCCGGGGACCCTCGTCCTCACAGAGACCCTGCGGGGCGTGGGCTGGGGCTGAGGACCAGGCCCAGCTGACCCAGCACCCTCTCTCCTGCAGGGGCCGCCGCAGGGACAGGCGGGTCCCCAGCCCCAAGGGGCAGCAGGTGCAGGCCACGGGGAGGGTGATGGGTGTGCACGGCCCTCTGTGGGGCTTGGGAGTGAGGCTGGGGGCCCCCGGGAGGGGGAGACGCTGCCCCCTGGGCCCCGTGTGGCCGTGGGCTGGCAGGGGGGCCTGGGGGGCAAGCAGGCAGCCGGGCGGGAGGCTGGGGGAGTAGCGGGAGTGCAAGGCCTGCAGACGGTGGGGCGGGTGGCCGTGGCTCCGGGACCCCGAGGCCTCCGGGGAGGCGGGGCCCTTGCCCATGGGGGGGCGGGCTGGGGGGTCCCCGCCTGCCCCCCGATGCAGCAGCCTGCAGGGAGGCCCTCCTGACTCCCCTCCCGCCCGGCGGCCTGGCAGGCCCCTACCGTGCATGGTGTGCCTGTCGTCGGTCATCAGGTGGGCCAGCGCCCAGAAGGCGTCCTCCTCGGGCAGGAACATGAGGATGGCCGCGATCTCGCTCATGCCCTGGCAGTAGCCCACCTCCTGCAAGAGCCAGAGCCCCACGGAGGGCGTGCGCCCCGAGGCCCCCTCTGAGCCCTCCCCGTGGGCGTTGGGCTCCCCCCAGCTCCCTCACAGCCCGGGCACCCGGAGGGGGCTCCAAGAGGGTGGGGGGCAGGTGAGGGCCACCCGGACCAGCTCGGGCGCCAGCACCCCGGGCCCCGCTACCGAGCCCTGTGGCTGCCGTGCCAGGGCCCCTGTCCTCAGACCAGCAGGAGGGGCCTCCGTGAGCTGTGCCAGGCTACAGGGGACCCGCCAGGGTGGAGACCCCCCGGAGGGCAGGTGGGGGCCTGACTGTGGCTCCTGGCATGTCCCACGAGGGGAGCTGGGCCAGGACACCCCGCAGAGCCGGGGAGTGTGTGAGCTGGGGTCCTCGGGGACCCTTCTGGAATGTGCCGTGGAAGGGGGCGGCCTCGTGGGCGCCTCGGCCTCGTGCCCTTCAGGGGAGTGGGAGGCTTCCCTGCCCGGGTTCTCATCAGTAGTGCCGTCTGTCAGGGTCCAGACCGGAGCTCTAGGACGGCCGCGGTGCACGCGGGGGCCCCGGGCAGCCCTGGCCCTCGGGCACGCAGGCCCTGCCTCCCCTGGGAGGTCTGCACCCGGCCCCCTGCCCGTCCCGGAGGAGAGAGACCCTCCCCGGCATCTCGGGGCCGTGGAGCTGGGGCCCTGACTGTGAGTTCCGCTGGTCACCAGCACAACAAGGCTGCCTGCGGGGCAGGAGGGGGGGCAGGGACACTCACGGTGTCGTACACCAAGTAGGCCTCCAGCACGAGGAACAGGGCTCGCTGCCTAGGAGGGGGGACAGCGGGGGGCTCTGCTCAGTCAGCCCCCCACAGCGAGACCACCGAGGTGCAGACACCCGCCCCGCAGGCCCCGCGGCCCGCAGGGCCCCTCCGCGGAGGCCGATCTCTGGAGTCAGGTCTGTGCACGGGGACAGGCGGTGACCTCACACGTGCAGCGTGCCTGGGGTTAAGTGCACCCTGGGGTGTCCGACGCCTCCGAGAGGCTCCCGCCATGGGGTGTGAGCTCTGGATTCCCCGAGCACCGCCAGCGCCCCCTCCAGCCCTGGAGCGGCCCCCCCGCACGCCCCCTGGGAGCCAGCGCTCCCCCTGCCCCGGTCCCCCACAGCCCCTGACGCCTCTCCTCTCCTGCCCTGGCCTGCCCTGGCCCCGTGTCCCGGGAACACCACCAGCCCCACGTGGCCCCTGCCCCGAGCCCCCCTGGGCTGGACTCTGTGGGGGGGACCCCGGGGCCGCCCATCCCAGAGCATCTCGGGGCTCCAGGTCTGAGCCACTGTGAGGAGAGCAGGGAACGTCGTGCAGGTGTGACCCGGATACAGGCTGCGAACCCCTGGGGTCACTATCTGAGCACAGGGGGTACGGGGTGCGGCCCCTCAGCGCTGCCAGGAGCCGCCCGATGCCCTCCCGCACGGCAGCCTGAGTCTGCACCCCGGCTCCGCGGCCCCCGGGCCGGGCTGCTGGAGGCCGGCTCCCCCTGGGCCGGGGGTCACAGGTCAGCCTGACACCGCCGCGCTCTGAGGGCCACGGGGGCCCCAGGGGGCAGCAGGTTCCCTGCAGGGAGGAGCACCGAGTTCTCGTGGGGAGACGGTCTGAGCGGCCCCCTGGGAAGCCCAGCTACCCTTGCCTGGTAGCCCCCTAGCCCCGCCCCTGGCGCCCCTGCAGGTCACCCCTGGGGTCCCGGGCTCCCACACACCCTGCCAGCTGCACACAGAGGTAGCTTCACCCTCTGGTCCACCCACCGGCACCCCCCTGTCGGGGGCTCCTTGCCTTCCCCACCTCCCCGCGGCCCCTGGGGACTCTACGGGACACCCGGGCTTCTGACGGGAGCAGGCCATCCAGAGAACCCCAAGGTTGCTGGGGAGGCTGAGCATGTCCCACAGGGGGCAGCTGCACTGCGTCCTTGTTGGGGGGGAGACCGATAGTGTAGGGGTGGGGGGTGTGGGGGTGTGGGGGATGGTGTGGGGGTGATGTAGGGGGATGGCGTGGGGGCGTTGGTTGAGGGGGATGGGGTGGGGGGCTGCAGACACAGGGCACCCCCTTCTCTAAGGTGCACACTGAGACATCTACAGATAAAGGCGACCCCAGTCTGGGGTTTGCTGTGACCCCTGCCCCTGCCCCTGGGGCCCCGTGTGCTCAGCGCAGGGCCTGCCTGGACCGGGGCGGCATCTGGGGGTCGTCATGCTATGTGTGCTCACCAACTGCAAATTGTCTAAAATGCCCAGAATTCAGAAGTACATAAAGCACCGAGGGTGGGTGTCACCCTGACCTGTCCAACCCTCGTCGGGTCCATATGTCCCGGTCCAGCCGCGGCCATGCACCCTGGCCCCCAGGTCCCCTTCCTGCCCCCCACGCCCCCACCCCGGCCCCCTGCTCTTCATGGGTCTGCCCCTCACCCCCTTGGGGTTCAGCTCAGACGGTGACCCCAGGACGGGGCCTCCCCATCCCCGAGACCCTGGGGGTGGGGGCACGGGGGTCATCCCCAGCACCCTACCATGTGGCAGTGTGTTGTTTGCTGCCGTCGCTCCCCCCGGCCTCGGAGACCCCGTGTCCCCTGCACAGAAGCCCCCGGGCCTCTCCCGGGCCCCCAAACCCCGCAGGCCCAGCAGCCTCACCCGACCCCGTAGCCCTCCCAGAACATGGTGTGACTGCGGAACATCCCGTTGACGTCCAGGTCAATCTGCATGATGTCCCGGGAGGAGACCAGGGCCTCCTCCTTCATTTCCTGCGGGGAGACCCTGGGAGGAGGAGCCGGCGTCAGGGACACAGACCCCGACCTGTCAACAGCTGCCGTCCTGGGCAGGGAGCCCTGGGGCCACCATGGCAGTGTGTCCTGCAGGAACCTCCACCCTTCCCCTGGGGGGCTGGGGACGGCGGAAGTGCCCACCGTGCCCGTGGGGCCTGCGTGAGGGCCTGTGCCCAGCTGTCGTGGGTGGGGAGGGGACTGAGGGTCAGCCCTGGACAGGGAGGGGACATGGAGGATCAACCCGGGTGGGGAGGAGACACGGGGGGTCAGCCCGGGTGGGGAGGGGACACGGGGGTTCAGCCCGGGTGGGGAGGGGACAGGGGGTCAGTCCTGGACAGGGAGGGGACATGGAGGGTCAGCCCTGGGCAGAGAGGGGACCGAGGGTCCACGGGGAGTGGACGGGCCCCACCTGGTATTTCCCGGCATTCCTGGCCTTAACCTGGTCGACATTCAGCAATCGCAGCCACACCTGTCCCCACACCTGGGGCGGGACCCCCTTGTAGACTCAGCATCTCAGCTGCGGGGAGGAAGGCAGCGCTGGTGAGAGGGGCCCGGGGCGGCCCCTTGGAGCCCAGGGAGCGCGAGGCATCTAGAAGGTTCCAGCTTCGGCTCCAGGGTGTCTGCGGAGAGGCTGGGTCTCCCTGAAGCTGGGCCCCATCCCCCACGAGGAGCAGGGACCGTGGCCCCGACCTGACACTCCCCCACTGCCGACCCGGGGCCTGGGGAGGCTCGGGCTCCCAGCAGACTCTCCCCAGGCAGGGGGCTCCCCCGAAGACAGGGCAGGAGGACACTGAGGGCAGCCCCCCAGCCCCGTCAGGACGGAGAGCCCTTGGGGGCACCCAGCGCCCCACCTTCTCGCTGGGGAGGTAGTGATCCCATCGCTTGAGCATTTTTATCCATTTGTCTGCGCGCCGGGTCTCTTGGCGGAGTTTCTGGAAGAGGACAAGCGGGGGCCGCAGGTGAGGCTCCAGCCTGGGAGGTGGGCGCTCGGGCCGCGTCCAGTCCCCCGCGGGACCCGGAGGAGTCAGGAAGGCACAGGGCCCCCTGCGGACCACGGCTCCGGGTCTGGGGTGCATTTCTGGCAGCCCGTGCGCCCCTGGGATGGGGGACTGGGGAGACGCCCGGGGATGTCCTGGGGTCTGTCACGGGGTGCAGACAGCTGGCCCCAGCTCCCCCCACGTCCTGCCCGGGGCCTAGGACGGGCTCTCACCTTGGCCTCGCGGGGGCTGGGGCCGGGCAGCTCCTTGTCCCTGGAAGGCAAGAGACGCAGAGCCCTGAGGCCCTGGCCCCACAGCCACCCCACCCGTCTGCACCCAGGGGCAGTGCTGGGCAGTGCAGGTGACGGCGGCAGGACACCTGGCGCAGGGTGAGGGCTGCCCCGATCGGCCCGTGGCCCGCAGTCCTGCCACTTCAGAGCATTTCTTACGGAGCCACCTAGACAGGGCCATGTGTGCACATCTCACTGTCCTCACCCTGCTTGTGCCGTGAGACAACCAAGTGTCTACGCGGTGACCCGGCGCTCGGCTCCCATGGACCTCCTGTCCACGTGTCGGGAGGGGGCCGCAGTGACCGGAGCCACGGCGGTGGGGTGGGCCGGGCAGCCTGCGTGGGAAGGGTGTTGGTGTGTTCAGGCCCCGTGAGGAGGGCGTAGGTGTGCTCGCACACCGTGCACGCTCAGCGGGCCGCCCCAGGGACCCCCCCCCCGGCCCTGCCTTGGGGCCTTCGTGCTGCACACGGTGGCGTGGAATTCCTGCTCACGCTGGAGACAAAGCGAGTCTGTGTGTCAGAACCTGAGCTATTGGTTCACGCCTCTGAGCAACTCCTACTTTTTCCCTAGATCTTTAGTGATTAAGGAGTTTTTTTCGAAGCCCAAGTACAACCACATTTTGAAGCCAGAAGACTGTCTGAACCGTGCACCATCCTGCAGCTGGACAGGAGAACCGTGCAGATCGCTGACCTGGAGGTGAGAGCCCCGGAGGCTAAGTGGGCGGCGCACGTACCAGACTCTGTGCGAATAAACAGATTGAGGAACCTTGCCTTTGATTTTCCCCGAGTCTTGTCTTTTTTATGCTCTGATTTTGTATTTTTACATTATTTTTTCACGGACCTCTTTAACATAATCAGTCATTTTTATATTTATGTTTAATATTTTCAGCATCTTGAGATTCTAATAAATTATATCTAGTTTCTTCAAGGATTTCAAGTTAAAAATTTTTTTTCTAAGTTGTGCTACCGTGGATGACAAAATTCTTAATTCTCACTCTTACATTCCCCCTGTTGCCACGAGGTGGCGCGTGTGCATTCAGGAGGGTCTCATTTTAAGGGTGTGCTCGGAGGTGCAAGGTGCAGAGCTTGGGAGCGGGTCCCTGGAACCCCCTGGAGCTCAGCCGGGAGCTAAGCTGTTGGCTCTGCACTTAGTTTCGCAGTATAGAGAGGCCCGGTTCTTTATGCCAAGAATTGAGAAGAAAGGATTCCACTCAAATATGGGGCCAGAAAATGAGGCAAGTGAGGCCCACGTTGCTTGAAACCTTTTCTTTCTTTCTTTTTTTTTTTTTGAAACCTTTTCTGATTATCTGCAGCATGTGAATTTGTGCTGCCAGCTTTAGTAGTTCTTTCCCGAGGAGCAGGTTTGCGGTGTTTGGCGACACTAGCAAGTTGCATCCACAGTTACTGGACTAGACGTGGGGCCGGGCAGTGCAGCGGCATCTGAGCAGGGCTGGCGGGGACAGCTGCTCGTTCCTGCCCCGGAGCCCTCGCCGCCTGCTGTCACGCGCTCACGGGAGCCGCGTCCCTTCCTTATCGTTTGCCTGAACAGACCGTGAAAGGCGAGCTGCACTTTGAGATCAGGAAGGCCGGCACGCTGCATGGATTCACGGCCTGGTTCAGTGTCCGGTTCCAGAGCCTGGAGGAGGACGAGCCGCAGCTGGTGCCGAGCACAGGCCCGTTTCACCCGTGAGTGTGCAGCACCCGCAGGGGCTCCGCTGCCCCGGGAGGAGCGGGTGCAGGTTCCCTGCCGCGCAGCCGTTGGGGAGGCAGTGGCGTGTGTGGGCGGTGGGCGGGGGACCGGGACCGTGCCCCACCCGCCCCTGCCCTGGGCTGCCCTGCTTGTCCTCTGACCCCTGCATGAACGGGCGGAGCACACTGTGCCTGCCTCAGTTGCCCTGGACGCTGCTTCAGCTTCCCATGGTCTAATACAAGCACAACCCACGGAATTGTAGGGGCTTTTAACTCCCCAAGACTTTCTTGAGGAAGGTCAGTGTTTCTTGAGACAAATTTTTTTTAAAGATTTTATTTGAGGGAGAGAGTGGGCGAGAGAGCACATGAGCAGAGGGCGGGGCGGGGAAGGGAGAGGCAGACGCCCCGCTGAGCAGGGAGCCCGATGCGGGACTCGATCCCAGGCCCCGGGGTCATCCCTGAGCCGAAGGCAGACACTCCCCGGACTGAGCCCCCAGCCGCCCCTGGGACACTTCTGTGCAGTAGCATTTTGACGCTGCACGCTGCTCAGGCGCGCTGGGCGCTGCAGTCTGCCTCGGAGCTGTCGCCCGTCGAGGGCGGGAACTCAGACCCCGGGCAGTCGAGCGCCCGCACACGGTGGGGTGGGGCAGGCAGGTGCCGAGCCCGGGCAGCGCTCTGGGACGCGGGGACAGGGGCCCTCACAGCGGCTGGGGTCAGAGGGACGTGAGGCCGTGGAGCCGTGTCCTCAGGGCCTGCAGAACCCAGAGAGCGCGGAACGACGGTTTGTCCCAGATGTCGCACTTGCCACACCCCCTCCAGCCCGACTCCCAGGGGCAGTGGCCTTCCTGCACTGCGGAAACTAGAACTCGGCGTTGGCAGCCTAGGGACCGGGCAGGGATGCAGTAGACGCCCGTGCCAGGGTGCGGGGGCCTGGGAGCACCTAGAGCAGCGTGCTCACTGGGCTGTGGCCCAGTCCCTGGCGCCCACAGAGGCCTCGCCATGGGCCTGGTGCATCTGCCCCACGGGGGAGCCTGGGGGTCCACCCCACAGAGGTGATGCGTGCCCCGTGTCTTGCAGAACCACCCACTGGAAGCAGGTGCTGTTTATGATGGACGAACCCATGTCCGTGGTCTCGGGAGATGTGGTCATAGGCTTGGTTGTGCTGCAGAGAAACCCCGTGTGGAGGAGGCACATGTCCGTGGCGCTCAGCTTCCACACAAGACCCCACATCCACACAAGACCCCACATCGCAGAAAGTAAGGCTTGTGCTGCAGGGCGGGTGCTGGGTGCTGGTGCTGGGAGATGGGCGTGGCGGTCGCGATGCCACGGCCTCGGCCTCGCGAGCCTGCGCTGCTTTCTCACCCTCCTCACGGGAATTGGGTGCTGTTATTGGTAGAACAGGAAACGGGGGCAGGAAGGTGAGTCTGAGGGCAGGGGCCCAGCCCAAGGCCACCCTTCCCGTGTCCAGGAGGCCCCGGTGGAGAGTGGGCCGGGCCGCCGTTCCCACACCTGGTGCAGGATGGCAGAGGGGACACGATGGTTCTCCTCTGGTCTCCTACCTGCTTTGTGCTAATTTTATGTCAAAGTCTTAATCTTGGTCATTAAGAAAACTTCTCCGCCTGGAAGTCGCTCTTGGGTGCCATCCTGAGTCGTCATCAGGAGGTGCTGCGTGTGAGTCACACTCAAGCGGTTTATTATGACTGATTTGCTTTGTCTGTTTTCAGGTTGGAGAGAAGGTCTTTCCCATCTGGAGATGACGGTCGAAGTTGTGGGAAGCAGGTGCTGCAGGAACGAGCCCGGGCGGAGACGCGCTTGGATGTGAGCCCCCGTTCCTGTGGCCTGAGAGCTCCCCTGCCCGGCGGCGGGACACCCGTGTGCGTGCACGCTACCTTCCTCGTGGCCTCCAGAGGCGCCGCGTGGGGCTCGGTGGGGACCCCTCACCCCTGTCACTGCCCGTGTCTGTGCTCTAGAAGTAGGCTGTGTCCCCAGGTGTCCACAGTCTGGCTCGTGGCCGAGTCGGTGGCACCGTGTCTCTAAGCTAGGTCTAGATCTCAACTCGTAGGGCACACGCGCATCAACCTCGTACTCCTGTGAAAGTGGCTGTTCACGTATCATGTGTCATGGTGTCCTTGCTGCCCGGGTCCCTCCCTGTCGTGCGAAGGTGGGCGCCCCAAAGCCGTGCAGGGCCTGGAGGCGGTGATGCATGTGACGGGACTCTGCATGGATAGTACAGTCGTAGAGATGTCTTCCACGTAAATTATGTGTTGGCGCATAGCACATACTCAATAAATAATTTTAAAGAAATGAGTGTTGGCGTGTATCCCATTTCCATGTGCGTGTGCTGTGTCGGCAAGCGTGGGATCGTACCGCCTGTGCTGCTTTGTAGCCTTTCTCACCTGGTGTGAAGGAACGTCCCTGCCTGTAGGTCCAGGTCTACGTCTTTTGGTGTGTATTGTTTTGATTTTTAGTTGACTTTACATTGCAATATGAACGGTATATCCCAACCGCGTGAGTGACGGGTGTGCAGGTGTGCATCTCTCTGTAACAAGCACTCGACCGAGACCGTCAGCCGCGAGCGGCTGCCCCAAGTGCCCAGCACGCAGCGCCTCCGAGGGTGGGGCCCCCGGTGACGCGCAGCTTCCTGGGGCCGGTGGGGCACACAGGCTGCTTCCTGGAGCCTGAAGCTTGTGCCGCTCACACTCCTAGGCTGAGGCTCCTGGCGGGGGGGGGCTTAGGAGCAGGTGTTTGGGAGGTGCTTAGGCCTCGAGGGGGGCCCCCAGGAAGGACTCGTGCCCTTCCGGGGGAGAGCCCCTCAGAAGGTGGCTGCCCGGGGACCAGGCCGGGTCTCCAGGTCCCAGGGGGGAGGCCGCTGGGCTGGGGGACGTCCAGCCCCCGGGCCGTTGAAGCCACCGGGCCGGTGCCATCCGGGCCCTGTCCCTCGCTGTGGGCGTCGCTCAGCTCACGGGCACCTGTGAGCCCCGACCTGTGTTGCTGCGGGTTCCCGCCATGTCCTGCCCCGCTGGTGGTCAGCGGGTGGTCAGTGGGTGGCCTCCCGGGCCGGCCCCGGCAGGTGCGGCAGGTGGTGCGTGTGGGCCCGCGCGTTCCCCTTGGGTGCACGGCCGCCGTGGGGCTCCCAGGAGCCAGGGTCCTAGCGTCGGCGTCCTTGGCGGGCCCGGCTAGAAGCCCTTCATAGGCTTGTTCTGCAAACACCTGCTCCGTGGCTTAGTCTTCTCTCTATTTTGATAAACAGAAGTTCTTAAGTGTTAATTTTGTCCGATTCGACATTATTTTCCTTAAGGATACACTTGCTGCATCCGGTGGAAGGAATCTGCTCTCCGTTTACGGCTCCGTCGGTCGCCCTGGCGCACAGCTCAGCGTCCCCCCCCACCCCACTCCCGCCGGCCTTGGTTTCTCTCGGGCCGTCAGGGCGGGCTCGGGATTCGCGTCCCCGGGGGTGGCTGCTCCGGCGGTGGAGTTGCAGCTTCTTTCCTCTCCTGCTGCGCGCACCCTTGCTTTCTCCTCTAGAGCTGCTGCGGCGGCAACAGCATATTTTGATTTATTTTCAGTATCTCCCAGTTCCAAGTATTTTCTAATTCCCATTATGAGTTCTTCTGCTGTCCCAGGGCCATTTAGAAATTGTGGCTTAATTTCCAAAGGTGGAATTTTCTAGGTATTTTTTCTTATTAATCTCTAGCTGAATGTCACTGTGCTCAGAAGACGACCTGAGTGATCTCACTCCCCTGAGGTCACAAGGACTTGAATGTGCGTCATGCTGTCGGATGATGCGGAGGCCACCATGTCGCCGGGATCGGCTCGGGCAGCAGTGTTGCTCGCTCGGGCCCCGATGCTTGGGCCACTTGCGCCTCCTCGTCCCCTCAGGCAGCCGCCAAGGGAGGGAGCGGGGCCTCCGAGGACACAGCTGCACACTCTGACTCCGAGGACACAGCTGCACCTCGGCGGCTTCATTTGACCCATGTCCTTAAGGCCCTGATCTGCAATGCAGTCACACTGCGGGGCCCTGCTGTGACCCCCGACATCCCCGTGCTGGGATGGAACCCCCACTGCTGAGCGGGCCTCTGGGGATGTCAGGGGCTCCTCAATGATGGGGGGGTGAGGCGGCAGGGGATGTTGGGGACCCCTGAATGATGGGGGGGCCACAGGGGATGTCAGGGGCACCTGTGGGGGCGCCTGGCACTCCTGTAGCACAGCCCCACCCCGCACTGCTCACAGGGCCACCAGCTTGCCAGCCCCCATCCCGGCGCCTCTTGGAGGCCTGGCAGCTGGCCTGTGTTCGGGGTGGGGTGGCTTTAGGGGTATCTGCTCAGCGGGGCTGCCCCCGCTGTGGGGGGGTGGGGGGAGCAGCCCCAGGCCGACCCCCTGGCCTGACCCCGTGCCCTCTGCACCCCGGAGCTGACCCCGTGGTGGACCTGGAGGCTCAGGCAAGGTCATCGTTGCAACAGGAAGACCTTGACTGACCTGCATCTGTCTGCTTTTTTACAAAACGTGTTGTGCCCATGTGCGGCAGTGCCCAGGGCCCAGACTGGGTGGGGGCGACTCGTGGGCGTGCAGTGTGGCCTGCTGCCCCTGCTGTGGCGTCGGAGCCCCCGAGGGTAGGCTCCAGCCTCCGGCCTCCGGCCTCTGGCCTCCGGCCTCCGGCCACCGCAGCCCAGCCAGCCCAGGTTCTGAGCGTTCCCAGCCTTCCCCTCTGAGGCCAGCACGGGGCCTGGCACGTGGCAGGCACTGCAGGAGCAGGAGACCGAGGGGGAATGAGGCCGGTGCATCCCGGGGAGCCTGTGGGGGGCTGGGGGAGGGGTGTGGCGTCTGGGCCAGGCCTGCTGCCCTGCAGCCTCCTGGCCCTGTCCCCACTGCTGCGCCCCTAGAGGCCTGCAGGCACCCCTGCCCCGGGCACACACCGGGCCACCGTCCCAGCAGCGGGGAGGGCGGGAGGAAGCCAAGGCTCGGCCCGGATGCGCCGGGCGCCTGGGTGCTGGGCTGCCCCGGTCCGTCTGCTCGCCGCCCCTGGGGAGCCGAAGCTCAGCACCTCGGCCTTGCAATGGCCCCGCGTGGAGAGAAGCCCCCGGGATGGCTGCTGTATCCTGCCCCCAGCTGGTCTCCCTGGCCGCTCTGCTTCCACAGGAAATATGGAAAGTAGCAAGTGGAGCCTGGGGCCTGGCCTGGACTGAGCAAGGGGTGAGGGGCCGCCGGCGGGGTGAGTCCCCCCTGGAGCCCTGCCCCGGGCGCTGGTGGCAGCCAGAGGCACCGGCATAGGGCTCTATAGATAGTCAGTTTATACATTTGCTTGGAGTTTACACTAATCTATATTTAAGGTATATGATAATTTAGGTTGACATAGTGGGATAGAAATTTTTTCTTTAGAAATTGTCCATACATTATTCATGCAGGAAATAGTGACCTGACACAAGACACCTGACCTCAACTTCGCACCATGGTGAGAGGCAACCAGGATAAACTGCACTTTACTGTGAAAACTGACACCCACTTCCATCCTGCCAGGGTCTTGCGTCGTTTGCCTCATTGTCAAGGGGACTTTACTTTCCCTGTTCACATCACAAGGATGTGGCGAGGATCAGGTATATGGAAGTGTGTTGGGATCTGTAAGAGACACACTCCAGCCAGCCAGCCATCTGTCCATCCATCCGTCTGTCTATTTATTGTCTTTATTGAGCTTTCATTCACGCTCACGCATGCAGATGCTCACAGAGCCCCGAAATCAGTGTCCCTCTTTTGTCAGACTAATAAATGGAACTTGAAGAGGTTAAGAGGTTTCCCCAAGGTTATGCAGCTGCCAGGCAGGTGCCGGCATGACCATGTGTTGTGACAGGCACTGGATGGTGACTTCGGGTGTGTTAAAAGAAGGCCCCTTGTGGGTTGGGAAGGGGCAGGGATGGGCAGGCTTCTTCATTGCCCTGCAGCTTTCTCCCTAATGCACGAACCTCATTTGAGCTGTTCTGCTCCACTGCGCACAGCCCAGAGGGCCGTGAATAATCCGGGAGGAGCTGGGACCTCTGGGGGAAGCAAAGGGTCGGCTTTTGGGGGAGACGGGCCGTATCAGCTGGGAGTACTGTTAAGTGAGGCCTGGGAAATGAGTCCCATTTTTAAAATGTCATTTCATAAACTCACCCTGGAAGCAAATGCATTCTCTGCTGTGTGAGGAGCTCCACGTGGACTCAGAGCAAAGCAAACGGTGGTGATGCTGGTGATAATGACCATTGACATTTATTGCTATTTTGGGCCAGACTTTATGCAGCATCCCAAAATAGGTATTAGTGCCAATTTTACAAAAAAGAAATGGGCTACATATTAAAAAATACATAAAAGTGGAGGTTGAGTGGGGGCCCTATCAGGAATAAATGTGTTTGTTTTTAATGTGCCAGAACATAATTAATATTAAATGACGTGTAAACTAACTAACTAGGAAAATGTGGCTGTAGCCAGCCACAATCTACTCTTTTCCATCCAAGAGCAACAGCTCACTTCTGAAATTCATCAAAGTTCAGTTTGAACACAGAAGAGAGAAACTGGAGGCAAGCATAACTTCAATATTTTCAGCATTACTTTTTGTTAATTTGACATTTCATGTTGCCCTTTTTATATTTTGGGGAGCTGTATTTCCTAAAATATTCTCCCTTAAGAAGTCTTATCAGGGTTCTCCCAAGAAGCAGAACCAATAGGATTTACGTGCGCTACCCACGTCATCTCTCTCGATCTACAGCGTCTCTATGTTTATCCTTCATCACTATCTGTATATGTGGATCATGCCTCTCTCCTGCAGGCTGGAGACCCAGGAGACGTCATGCTGCAGCTTGAGTCCGAAGGTCAAGGTTGTCTGCCATCAGAATCCCCTTTCTCAGGGAGGTCAGTCTCATCTCTACTAAGACCTTCAACTGACTGCATGAAGTCAGTGACTTCATGTGACTGCTCATCACACTGGAAAGCCTCGTCTGCTTTATTCAAAGTCTAATGATCTAAATGTTAATCACATCTAGAACATACCTTCGCAGAGAAATCTAGAACGTTTGACTAAATAGGCCTAGCCAAGTTGGCACAAAATTAACCATCACAAGTGTCACTCATTTAAAAAAATATATATTTGGTTTTTAAAATATTCTTGAATAAAAGGATCCTGCATCTAGTCAAACATTTATTTTTTTTATTTATTTATGATAGTCACAGAGAGAGAGAGAGAGAGAGGCAGAGACACAGGCAGAGGGAGAAGCAGGCACCGGGAGCCCGACGTGGGATTCGATCCCGGGTCTCCAGGATCGTGCCGTGAGCCAAAGGCAGGCGCCAAACCACTGTGCCACCCAGGGATCCCTAGTCAAACATTTAGAGCTAACTTCTACTCTGCAGGTAGAAGGTCTAGTGAAACAGCAGTCCACTGACGCCAGGTCCCAACTGGGGAATTCTGGGGGATGGATACACCGCTCAGTCACTTGTGGCAGTGACAGCACAGATCCTGTCTCCACTCAGAGAGGGTAGGCTGAGAGAGAGGTCTAGGAGGCACAGGAACAAAATACAGCGTGTGCACCACGTTTGAGTCCTGATGGGAATAAAACCAACCGTCAAGGGACCCCTGGGTGGCTTAGAAGTTGAGCATCTGCCTTTGGCTCAGCACATGATCCCAGGGTCCTGGGATCGAGTCCCACATCAGGTTCCCCGCAGGAAGCCTGCCTCTCCCTCTGCCTATGTCTCTGCTTCTCTCTCAGTATCTCTCATGAATAAATAAACTAAAAAAAAAAAAAAACCCAACTGTGGAGGAACATTTTCTTTTTCAGAAATGGCAAGTTTAAATTTGAAATAGGCACAAACTGACGTTAAGAAATCATGGAGAGGGGATCCCTGGGTGGCTCAGCGGGTTAGTGCCTGCCTTTGGCCCAGGGCGCGATCCTGGAGTCCTGGGATCGAGTCACGTGTCGGGCTCCCGGCATGGAGTCTGTTTCTCCCTCCTCCCCTGTCTCTCCCTCTTTCTCTCTCTCTATGTCTATCATAAATAAATAAATAAGTAAATAAATAAATATTTAAGAAAAAAAGAAATCATGGTGAATTTTCATAGGTGTGAAAATGCCACAAGTAAGAAAATGTCTTTTCTTCTAAAAGATTTTATTTATTTGAGAGACAGCCAGAGCGAGCGAGCGAGCAAGAGAGAGCATGGGGAAGGGCATGGAGAAGGACAAGCAGACTCCCTGCTGAGGGCAGAGTCTCACCTCAATCCAAGACCCTGAGACCATGACCTGAGCTGAAACCAAGAGTCAGACAATCACCCAGGAGCCCTGGAAAATGCCTTTTTTATTTGAGATGCGACTGATGGTTTTCCAGGTGAAATGATGTGTTTAAGGTTTTCTTTGAAATTACTCCAGCAAAAAGAAAACTGAGATCAGTAAAACAAGTATGGCAAAATGCTAATGATTGCCAAAGCTGGGTGACATATATGAAGTCCACTGCTCTATTCTGTGTATGTGTAGATGCTTTCATCAATAAAAGTATACAATAAATAAACCTATTAAATATTAAGAATTTGCATGTTTACATATATAAATATAAATAAGCCTATTAAAACATTATGCTGATTTTCCATATAAAAAAATCTTACATAACAATTTGAATTTGTGTTGGTAAAACTGTATTGCTGAAATTCTTCTCAGCATCCTCCAAGTGCACCTTATACTTTCTCTGTATCCAAGATAAAAGTCGTCTGCTTCCTCAGTTGTTACATTAATAAGCCAGCTGTTCCTTCTGCATTCCCATCTCTGCTCTAGGACCCAAGTCTCAACAGGGCAGAATTTCAGTGACGCACCCTAACACCTCTAACACTAATATTTGTTGAATGAATAATTGTTTTTCTTGCCAGAAAATACTGAGTCGTGAATAGTCATTTCATAAATTTGAACGACGCTTCCATTCAACAATGGAATGATGAGCCAGTGCAACTTTTCAGTAATTAATGCATGAGTACAGCATTAGTTTTGCATCTTTTCAGAATTTCTTTTTTATAGTCCATACATTTTACAAGCCTGATAATACAGTATGGTCGCACATTAAGATTACTGGCAGGTTACAAAAGATTCACATTAAGTCGTCGCAAAAGCACATTCATGAAACTCCGCAGAAAATATTCAAAAATGTCTTGCACTTTTCTCAAGTACAACCTGACACGGGCACAGTTCGGTAGCGCGAGGCCGCCCGGGGGTCCGGCCGGGGGGGGGGCGGGTCCACTCCTTGGGACTCGCGTCCTCCAGAACACGGTGTTTTGTCAGGAAACCCAGGGCGTGGGTTACAGTCTGCAAAGCCCAAATCAACATCTGATGGAAACTGGCTTCTGAGCAAACAAGAAACGGTTTTTGAAGAACAGAATTCCTTACTGGTCGCTTCCGGGGCCCCGGAGCCCACGAAAATGGCTTTTAGTGACTTAGGGCGGGTCACGGGGTTAACGGCCTCCTCGGGCGAGGGCGCCACGTAGATCCGTGAGAGGAAAGAGTGTCTTCGAGCTGGGTTCTCCGCTTCCCAGGCAGGGCTGGAGGATTCGCAGGCCGGAAAGTGTCGACCTTGCAAGATAAAACGGTTATTCTACCGGCAAATCGGGTTTCCCCAGGAGCAGCAGAGGCGCTGCAGCCTGGAAGCGGCGGGCGGGAAACGCTTTTATATGGAAGGGGGTGGGCGGGGCTGTATGGAAGGAAAGCCCATTGGAGGGCGGTGGCGGCTTCTCACTGGCTGAGTGCGGCGGCAGCTTCTCATTGGCTGCAGGTGATGGTGGTGGCTTCTCATTGGCTGAGCGTGGCAGAGGCTTCTCATTGGCTGCCGGTGATGGTGGTGGCTTCTCATTGGCTGAGCGTGGCAGAGGCTTCTCATTGGCTGCCGGTGATGGCGGCGGCTTCTCACTGGCTGAGCGTGGCGGCGGCCCGCCCGGAAGTCTTGGCGCTTCCTGCCGCCCTGGGCCGGGTGAGGCCGGTTTCCGCTTGAGGCTGTCCCGACGGCAGTTCCCGCGAGGTCTCCTCGGCTCGGCTCCGGCTCCGGCTCCGGCTCCGGCTCCGGGGCAGCAGCAGGGGAGGCGCGGAGGCCCCGTGGAGCCCTGGCTTCCGGCCGGGCGGCGGAGCAGCTCGGGGGCCTCGCCGCGGGGCGGGCAGGGGGAGCACGCGGCCTCCGCCTCGAGCTGTGCGGGCGGAGGCACCTGGGCCCCAAGCCCAAGGCGCGCCCGTCCCGCGGCCCCGTCTGCCTCCGGCCGGCCTCCCGGACGCCCCCTGTGCCCGCCCGTGGCCGCCGCGGGAGCCCTCCCCGGCGCAGCGGCCCTCGGGGCCCCCCGGGGACGGGGACGGGGACGGGGACGGCGGCGCGGCTCCGGCACGTCCTGCCCCCGCGTGGCCCCGCGTGCCCGTGTGGCGGTGTCGGCCGCCGCCGCCTGCAGCTGGGACGAAGCCGCCCGTACCTCGACGCTCCTCGGCGGCCGCGGCTCCCCGTGGGTCGGGCCGTGGCTGCTGCGTCGTGTTCCGCGTCCCTGTCGGGCGGCCCGTGTCCTCGCCGCGAAGCACGGGCCTGGGCCTGGGGCGAGGGCGAGGGCGGGCGCGTCGCCGGGATCAGCGCCCTCAGGACCCCGAGCGCCCGGCGAGGCCCGCGCCTGCAGCCCCGGGAGTGGGGCCGGAGCCGGGCCCGTCGGGGGAAGCCCTGGCCTCGGCCTCGGGGGCGCAGGGGTGAGGCCCCGCCGTGCAGCCCGCCCCGCCCCGCCCCGCGGCTCCCTGCGCCCCACCCGGCCGAGGGCGGCGCTTGTCCCCGTGGCCGCGCCGCCGCCGCCGGAGCCTCCCCTGGGGCTGGAGGCCGCGTGCCCAGCGCCGACCACGCCGGGCCGCCTGCGGGGGGCCGGGGCCAGCCTGAGCCGCCGGAAGGGCCCCGCCCCCGCCCCCGCCCCCGCGTGCGCCTGCCCAGGGCCTGACCAGTCGCCGCAGACCTGGGGCCGAGGCCGGACACGGATCCCTGAGAGGCCCCGTCGGCCGCCCCGGCCCCCGCGGTGTCCCCGAGCTGCCCGGCCTCTCCCAGCGCCCGGGGCGTGCCCGGCCCGTCCTCCCGCCCCGTCCTCGGGAACGCGGCCGCCACCTCCCGGGAGCCCGGAGTTCTCCGGAGGACACGCGGCCGCTCGCCCAGACCCGGTGCGCGCTGGTCGCCGCAGGTGCCCCCCCCCCCCGTGCCCGGCAGCCCGACGCCACGCGGGCCCCTGGACGTTCCCTCCGCCCCTCGTCCTGCGGGCCGCGGTGTCCCTCGGTCGGCGCAGGCTCCACTCACCGCGGGTGCCTGGGGCCCGTGTGCCGGCGTCGCGGAGCCCCTGCCTGCTGGGAGCGCGGCTCTGGTGCCGGCAGGGGTCGAGAGCGAGGGCAGCCGCGGGGGGCTCGGCGGCTCTGCGGCGGCTTCGTTCCAGCGACGAGGACGCAGCCCGCAGCGCAGACGCCGCCTTGGGGAGCGACGAGTCGGGGTCCCCCGTGGGTGCCGTGGGGGGCGCGAGCGGCCGCGTCTGGGTCCCGCCGGCTTGCTGCGGAGGCGCCTCCACCCCGGGGCGCCGCGCTCTGGGGCCCTCGTGCCCGCGGCCGCCGAGTGCTCCGCCGCCCCGTCCCGCTGCGGCCCGCGCAGGCCCCGCCCAGTCCTGTGCTCTGCCGGCGGCGGCCCGTGTCCGTCCTGACGCCCGCCCCGCGAGGGCCGCCCTGGGGACCCCGGGCCCGAGGCCGCCCTGGTGGATGAGGCCTCTTGGGATACGAACAAGATTCAGCCTCTGCGGAGGGCGGAAGTGGTTTTTCTGTTGAAACACGGAGCCCCTGCGGTAGCGCGTGCCCCGAGACTCCCCGCCCTTTGCTCCGCGTGCGCGGCGGGCGCTGCTGGGGCCTGCGGTCGCGCCCGCCGCTCCGTGCTGGCTGCGTGTTTCCAGAAGGGTGAGCCTCCGTTCACATTCGATTGCCTTTTCTTGGTCCCACACGGTTCTCCTTGTCCTTACTCCCACCCCGGGATTGTGTTTATTTCCTAGACAAAGTCACTTGTATCTTTGTTTCTCTGGTTCCCGCCAAGGTTAGGAGCCCTGCCTTCCCTGCCCAGAGCACGTGGTCAGGATTTTTTTCCCCTGGCGAAACGCCTTTTGGAGTTGTTTTCTTTTCTTTCTTTCTTTCTTTCTTTCTTTCTTTCTTTCTTTCTTTCTTTCTTTCTTTCTTTCTTTCTTTCTTTCTTTCTTTCTTTTTCTTTCTTTCTTTCTTTTTCTTTCTTTCTTTCTTTTTTAGATCTGAAGCATTAAAAATGTAGTTATTTCAGCTTGAGAGTGGGGAGAGATCACAGATTGACTTTTAAGTTACTCTGAGAAAAGTGATGATTTGTCTCAATAGTTAGGTAAGCCCTTACCATACAAATAAAGATGCGGTGATCTTTCATGCCACCCCTTCTTTCCTAAAGAAGAGACCCAGCCTCTTCTGTGGCCACTCACCCAGTGGTGATTCATGTTCCTCCTGAACTGTCTGTGGAAGTTTTGTACTTCTGGTTTGGCAGGTAAAGATCTGTTACATTTGAGCCACCCAGAACCTGGATTCCTTGCTAAGGTACCAGCAATATATCTTACTTACTTATTTATTTAAATATTTAATTTATTTATTCATGAGAAAGAGAGAGAGAGGCAGAGACACAGGCAGAGGGAGACACAGGCTCCATGCAGGGAGCTCGATGTGGGACTCGATCCCGGGTCTCCAGGATCAGGCCCTGGGCTGAAGGTGGCGCTAAACCGCTGAGCCCACCCAGGCTGCCCAACATATCATATTTAGATAGAAAATTTCAGAGAAAGAAAATGTTCAAGTGCCCAAAGTTAGTAAAAATGAAATATGGTATGCTAATATTGCTAATATTTCCATATACACAAAAGATATTTTTCCTTTGTACGTTTGTTTCCTTTCTTGTGTTTGATGGCTTATGGTATGATTTACACATACATCCCTCCCCCTGAGTCTCACACTTCCTGAAACAGATAGGACACATGCAGCATCACCCTTGTGGGGATAGGTGGCTGCCCTTTGACTAGCCGTTGGCTCTCAGGGATGGACATCAAGGGTTTCTGACTCTGCCCTGTGTGATTCTCACCCACATGGCACTTTGGTTATAGAATTGTCTGAAAAATGGAAGGAATAGATATAGAATACTTTATCCAACCAGAAAATTGACTTGATAATTAAAGATAAATTCAACAAGATTTGAAATGAAATGTTTTTTGAAAACCTCTGAGGCCCCAATTCTGCTATTATCATAACCACTGACAGGAGATAGATTTGGAAAATGTCATACAGTACCCGAATAAGCAAGTCTCCTTCAGAAAACAGTTCTAGATTGACCTGTGGAGAGGCATGCTCACTTCCTCCTGGATTCATGGGTCGGTCAGCTGGGCAGTCTGCAATGCTGTCCTTTAGGGTGGCTGAGGAAGAGAAAATGTTTAATGTTCCTGTTTGGCTTAGCTCTTTTTTTGGTATATTTTTTTATTGGAGTTTGATTTGCCAACATATAGCATAACATCCACTGCTCATCCCATCAAGTGCCCCCCCTCAGATCCCATCACTCAGTCACCCCGTCCCCCCCCCACCTCCCCTTCCACTACCCCTGTTTGCTTCCCAGAGTTAGTAGTCTCTCATGTTCCATCACCCTATCTGATATTTCTCACTCATTTTCTCCCCTTTCCCCTATAATCCCTTTCACTGTTTTTTATATTCCCCGTATGAGTGGAACCATATGATAATTGTCCTCCGATTGACTCACTTCACTCAGCATCATACCCTCCAGTTCCGTCCACGTTGAAGCAGATAGTGGGTATTCATCCTTCTAATGGCTGAGGAATATCCCATTGTATACATAGACCACATTTCCTTTGTCCATTCTTCTTTCGATGGACACCGAGGCTCCTTCCACAGTTTGGCTATTGTGGACATTGCTGCTAGAAACATTGGGGTGCAGGTGTCCTGGCGTTTCACTGCATCTGTATCTTTGGGGTAAATCCCCAGCAGTGCAATTGCTGGGTCGTAGGGCAGGTCTATTTTTAACTCTTTGAGGAACCTCCACACAGTTTTCCAGAGTGGCTGTACCAGTTCACATTCCCACCAACAGTGCAAGAGGGTACCCCTTTCTCCACATCCTCTCCAACATTTGTGGTTTCCTGTCTTGTTGATTTTCCCCATTCTCACGGGTGTGAAGTGGGATCTCATTGTGGTTTTGATTTGTATTTCCCTGATGGCAAGTGATGTGGAGCATTTTCTCATGTGCTTGTTGGCCATGTGTGTGTCTTTGGTGAAATTTCTGTTCATGTATCCTGCCCATTTCATGATTGGATTGGTTGTTTCTTGGGTTTTGAGTTTAACAAGTTCTTTATAGATCTTGGATATGAGCCCTTTGTCTGATTATGTCATTTGCAAATATCTTCTCCCATTCTGTAGATTGTCTTTTGGTTTTGTTGACTGTTTCTTTTGCTGTGCAGAAGCTTTTCATATTGATTAAGTTCCAATAATTCATTTTTGCTTTTGTTTCCTTTGCCTTCATAATTGTATCTTGCAAGAAGTTGCTGGTGGCCAAGTTCAAAAAGGGTGTTGCCTGTGTTCTCCTCTAGGATTTTGATGGAATCGTGTCTCACATTTAGATCTTTCATCCATTTTGAGTTTATATTTGTGTCTGGTGCAAGAGAGTGGTCTAGTTTCATTACTCTGCGTGTGGATGTCCAATTTTCCCAGCACCATTTATTGAAGAGACTGTCCTTCTTCCAGTGGATGGTCTTTCCTGTTTTGTCGAATATTAGTTGACCATAGAGTTGAGGGCCCATTTCTGAGTTCTCTATTCTGTTCCATTGATCTGTGTGTCTGTTTTTGTGCCAGTACCACACTGTCTTGATGACCACAGCTTTGTAGTACAACCTGAAATCTGGCATTGTGATGCCCCCAGATATGGTTTTCTTTTTCAATATTCCCCTGGCTATTCGGGGTCTTTTCTGATTCCACACAAATCTTAAGATTACTTGTTCTAATTCTCTGAAGAAAGTCCATGGCATTTTGATAGGGATTGCATTGAATGTGAAAATTTCCCTGGATAGCATAGACATTTTCACCATATTAATTCTTCCAATCCATGAACATGGAATATTTTTCCATCTCTTTGTGTCTTCCTCAATTTCTTTAAGTGTTCTGTAGTTTTTAGGGTATAGATCCTTCACCTCTTTGGTTAGGTTTATTCCTAGGTATCTTACGCTTTTGGGTGCAATTGTAAATGGGGTTGACTCCTTAATTGCTGTTTCTTCAGTCTCATTGTTAGTGTATAGAAATGCCACTGATTTCCGGGCATTGATTTTGTATCCTGCCACTTTGCCAAATTGCTGTATGAGTTCTGGCAACCTTGGGGTGGAGTCTTTTGGGTTTTCTATGCACAGTATCATGTCATCTGCTAAGAGGGAGAGTTTGACGACTTCTTTGCCAATTTGAATGCCTTTTATTTCTTTTTGTTGCCTGATTGCTGAGGCTAGGACTTCTAGTACTATGTCGAATAGCAGTGGTGAGAGTGGACATCCCTGTTGTGTTCCTGATCTTAGGGGAAAGGCTCCCAGTGTTTCCCTATTGAGAATGATATTTGCTGTGGGCTTTTCATAGATGGCTTTTAAGATGCTGAGGAATGTTCCCTCTATCCCTACACTCTGAAGAGTTTCTATCAGGAATGGATGCTGTATTTTGTCAAATGTTTTCTCTGCATCTATTGAGAGGATCATATGGTTCTTGTTTTTTCTCTTGTTGATATGATCTATCACATTGATTGCTTTCCGAGTGTTGAACCAGCCTTGCATCCTGGGGATAAATCCCACTTGGTCATGGTGAATTATCTTCTTAATGTACTGTGAGAGGACTCAGGCCCCCAGCTCTGCCCAGACCAGGGCCGGGACCTGCTGAGGATCAAGGTGTTCCTCACGAAAGCAGTTCACAGCACACGACTGGTAGACAGCTGCTCTCCAGGGCAGCCCAGGTCCCATGTGTGCCCCTTACCTTGGGCCATCCTGGGCAGAGGGTCAGAGCGAGGGCAAGGGTCTGAGGTCTCTACCACTGTCAGTGGCCTGCAGCACAGCCCAGTGGGTGGGGACAGGCCCGAACTAGCGACACGTGGGCAGACTGCCTGGAGACAATGGCAGAGGCAAGCAGAGGACCTATTCAGGGTCTTCGAGGGCTGACAGGCCTGCAAAGGACCCCTGCCTCCCTCCCCGCAAAGGATCCCAGCCCCTGTGGGATTCACGTAGCCTAAAATTAACCATTTTAAACTGAGAAACCACCACCTCTCTCTCCATCCAAGATACTGGATCCACACCCCCAAAAGGAAAGCCGGTGCCCATTTAGCGGCCCTCCCCGATGCCCTGACCCCAGCCCCTGGGGTCACAGTGGACCCCTGCATGGACAGTCCACAGCACTGCTGTACGAGACTCCACAGGTGCTGCTGCTTTGCAGTTACCCCTGCAGCTGGGTAATTTCATAGTTCTCAGTGTATTTTCAAGGTTGACTAGACCCGTTTCATCTTTGAGTTTCTTTTTGAGCAGCTGTAACCATCTGTCCCGTGTTGTTCAGGCCCAGAGTCTTCCTTGGGCTGTCTTCCTGTGCGGCTGCTTACTAGCTATGGAGGGGATGTGCTCAGCTGCATCACTCAGTTTACTGCGTACAAGTCCCAAGCACAGGAATGGGTTAGGACTAGCTCTCAGCAATGACACAGTGGATTAGCAGGTAGGAAACAGAAGAGTAGACTGTGCCCGTTACATGGTAAGGAAGTTTAGGAGAAAAAGAGCTCTGGGAGATTATAAGAAATAGCCCAGTTCATAGCTTCAGAAAAATGAGCCCTTTGTTCTGAGCCAAAGCTCTGGAAGATGGAGGAACATTTAATTTATCACAAGAAATGATAAAGTAAAGGAAGGAAAGAAGTTAGACCATCTGCTAGGACCTCTCCTCTGCACCTGCCATTCTGTGAGCCTGGTGGGAAGCCCGTGCCCATCTCCTTCCACAGAGAGCAGAGCCCAGGGTCCATATGACAGGCTGGGCAGAGAGACACACCTGCAGTCTGGGTCACCTATTGTACCTGAGCTGAGCGTGAGGCCTTCTTCCTGTGTCCGGGACCCAAACACTGCGGTGCCGCTTCTGCCTCACAGAAGGTCAACGCTTAGAGCTTGTGGGCAAGCTCCTCTCGTAGCTTGATCTGGAGCCACGCGGCCGCTTACCTGCAAAGCAGCTCTTCACCTTCAGGTAGCCCACGACCAGCCTGAGGATGCAGAGCTTGTCAAGCCGGGCTGCACGTCCTCGGGGTAGGGCAGCAAGGTGGTCAGTTTGCTCAGCTCTGGATTCCAACGGTCCGGTGCTGCTTCAAAGGGTTGCATTTGGCTCCCTCTGGAGGCTGTGGCTCAGGACTTGGCAGGGAGAGAGCAGCAATCATTCTCTACCTCCCTCTGTACCTTCACCGGAGTCACCCACAGGGCCCCCAGGCCATGCCGGACGCCATCTGGCCCCAGGTCCTGGTGCTTGGAGGCAGGGACCCTTGTCCTTCAGGTTCGGGTTCTGTCCTCACTGCCCTCCTGGCCGGCGGGCCCTATTCATACTGTGCACATGCGAGACCTGGTGGCCCTCAAGGCACTAGGGGCCCAGGACTGGTCATCCCCTCCCAACTTTCTGGTAGCCTGACATGTTTCCAACCATTTTTTAAAAAGATTTTATTTACTTATTCATGAGAGACACAGAGGCAGAGACACAGGGAGAGTGAGAAGCAGGCTCCCTGCGGGGAGCCCAACGTGGGACTCGATCCCAGGATCCCGGGGTCACGCCCAGGGCCGAAGAAGGCCAGTGCCCAACTGCTGAGCCACCCAGGGGCCCCAATATCCACACATAAATTTTAAATGAGTAAATCTCCATACTACAATTAACACTGAAAAAGCTGAAGCTCCATTTAAGAAATTATAGTTAAGAATTGAGCCTACACACAGACACAAACACACACACACATTAACATACATCTACATGTATACTCTCTTTCTCTGCATGCACACACCCATGCACACCCCAGACCAATGTACATCATAATTACATTGTTAAAAACCAGGGATGGGGAGAGCCAAAGGAAAAAAGACCCATTTCATACAGACAAATAAAGACAGAATAAATGACTTCTCGTCAGAAAAAATGCAAACCAAAGCACAACAGGGTGATATCTTTAATGTTCCAAAAGAAGGGAGCTGTTAACCCAGAATCTCGTATCTGGAGAAATGATCCTTCAAAATGAGGGCAAATTAAAGAAATTTTCAGACAAAAATTCAAAGATTGTATCTCCAGAAGATTTGAGCTACAAAAATACTAAAGAAATTTCTTCAAGCTGAAGAAAAATGGCATTAGGTAGAAATGTGGATCTCCACGAATGAATGAACAATGTTGTAGACAATAAAAAATTTAATGATTTTATTTAAATGGTAATTGTGTAAATAAAAACAGTATTGCATCATGGGGCTTGCAACATATGTAGAAGTAGAATTTGTGAAAACAATAACACAAAGGATGGGAAGTGGAATTACATTGTTGTGAGGTGCTTATGTCGTCCATGAAGTAGTACAATATTATTTGAAAGTAGACAGTAATAAGTTAAGATGTGCATTTTATGCCTTATGGCAACCACTGAAAAAATAAAACAGAAGTACAGCTAATCTGTACTTATTAGAGGAGAAACATGAGATACTAAAGAAGAATGAGGGGATCCCTGGGTGGCGCAGCGGTTTAGCGCCTGCCTTTGGCCCAGGGCGCGATCCTGGAGACCCGGGATCGAATCCCACGTCGGGCTCCCGGTGCATGGAGCCTGCTTCTCCCTCTGCCTATGTCTCTGCCTCTCTCTCTCTCTCTGTATGACTATCATAAATAAATAAAAATTAAAAAAAAAAAGAATGAAATCCAAAGGTAGTAAGGAAAAGAGGAAAAATAACAAAGATGGAACAAAGAAAAAACAGCGAGATGGCAGACTTAACCCTATTGATAGTGACAAAAATGTAAACAGAGGATATCAGACTGACCTGATATATGGTGTCTGGAAGAAACCCAATTAAAAGGTAAAGACACAGATTAAAGTGAAAAGATTGGAAAAAGACATACTATGTACACACTAGACATAGGAAATCTGGAGGTGCTGACAAAGAAGACTCACCAAAGAGAAAGATATTTTCATAATATTAAAAAGGTCATACCAATCATATATGCATTTAATAACAGAGTTTCAAATATGTGAAGCAAGAACTGACGTAACTGCCAGGAGAGACAGGCGAATCCATTAACTAGAGTTGGGGACTTCTGCGCTATTCTCTCAGTAACTAATAGGACAGATTGCTAGAAAATCAAGGACATACAAGACATGAACGCTATCCTCTAACTTGGTATGATTGACATTTATAAAACAGTGTACCCAACGACTGCAGAATATAGATTCTTTTCATGCACATGCAAAAATTCACCACGGGAGACCATAAAACAAGCCTTAGTACATTTAAATAGATTCAAATCATTTAATCATCATAGAGTATATTCTCAGACCACAATATTTGTGAATCAATAATTAAAACATCTGAAAAGTCCTCAAATATATGAAAATCAATACATTTTAAAATAACTCATGGGCCAAAGAAGAAATCACAGGGAAAATAAAAACATTTCTAAGTGGTAATGAAAGACAACATGCCAAAATTTGTGGGGTACAGTTAAAAGATGATTGTGTAGAAGGAAGATTATAATCTTATATAAGTAAAGGAGGAAGTTTTACAGTCAGTGATCTGGGTTGCCTCCTTAAGAAGCTAGAAACACAAGAATAAACTAAGCCCAAAGCATGTAGAAGGAAAGGAAATAATCAAGTTAAAGCAGAACAATAAAACAGAAAATGGAGGAGCTAAATGAACCAAAAACTGAAAATATCAACAAAATTGTTAATCATCCAGCTAGAGTAATCAGTTCCCGCCAAAAAGAAAATGCAAATTACCAACAGCAAGGAAAAAAGGGAGATAGTTCTAGATCCTACAGACATTGAGAGGAGAAAATCTTTGTGACCCTGCAATATGCAAAGATGCCTTAGATGGGACACCAAAATCACTAACCGTAGCAGAAAAAGATTGATAAACTGGACTTCACCAAAATTAAAAAACCGAAAAGGCAAGCCACAGAATGGGAAACAATACCTGCAGTACATGTAGCTGAGACAGGAATTGTATCCAGAATACATGAAGGACTTTCACTAACCAATTAGAAATGGGCAAATAATTTGAATAGATACCTCATTAAAGAAAATATGCGGGGATCCCTGGGTGGCTCAGCGGTTTAGCGCCTGCCTTTGGCCCAGGGCGCGATCCTGGAGTCCCGGGATCGAGTCCTGCATCGGGCTCTCGGCATGGAGCCTGCTTCTCCCTCCTCCTGTGTCTCTCCCTCTCTCTCTCTTTCTCTCTCTCTCTTCTCTCTATGTCTATCATAAATAAATAAATAAATCTTTAAAAAAAAAGAAAATATGCTAATGACCAAAAAGCATGTAAGATCATAGGCACCATCATAATTCATCAGAAAATGCAAATTAAAGTAAATTACTTGTACACATACATTAAAATGGCCAAAATTCAGAAGATTGACACCCAAGTGTTGGAGGGGATTTAGAGTAACTGGAATTGCCATTAGTGGAAAACTTTGTTTCTTTTTTTTTTTTTAAACTTTCAGTTTCTTAAAATGTTAAACATGACCTAGTAATTCCATTCCTGTCTACCCACTGGAGTGAAATGAAAACATGTGTCTGCTGGGGACTATTTATAGCACTTTATTCATAATGGCCCCAAATGGGACAAGCCAGCCAAGTGGGTGAGGAGAGGCTCAATAGCTCAGCCCCCACCCCCACCCTGTAAGGCTCCTTGGAGCCTGCTAACCGGGGGACCCTGTCCCACGAGGTCTGCCCTGGTCTTCTCCAGCCGGATCCCAGCCCCTTTGAACAAGCCACAGAGAGGGGCTGGGTCTCTGTTGGGCAGCCCCCTCACCACCCAGCTTTGGTGACTTGGCCTCAACCCAGAGGATAACAGAAGTCTCCACCTCTTAGGTTGCCTGGGGATCAATGATAACACAGATGCCATGGTGCAGAACCTGTGCCATCCTTGTGTGGTTTGCTGACAATGTTAGTTTGTGTGTCCCATCACTGTATTATGTGGAAATGTGGACGATTTCATTTTACATTTAAAAAAATTAGGGCACTGGAGGATGTAACTAAGTTCAAAGGACTTTGGGTAGATTCGTTTGTTAAATCTTCACAAACTGCTTTGAAACAGAGCCCTGAGGAGGTTTGTAGGGCCACCAACACCTGGATTTGAATCAGCAGAACAAAATGGGCAAATTGGTATATGCTGATGTTTTTTACTCTTGGAAAAAAAAAAAAAGAAATACAATTTTCAGTATATATAACACTCTTAGGGACCCCTCACCCCATTTTATTTTATTTTATTTTATTTATTTTTTTATAATAAATTTATTTTTTATTGGTGTTCAATTTACCAGCATACAGAATAACATCCAGTGCTTAAACATCTTTTTCAATTAACCAGTGATGACTGGTTTCCGTACCCTGGAAAAATAACTTCTGATGAGCTGGTTCTGGGATACCTATGCCCCTACCAGGAAGTTTTATGATATATATATATTTGTGGTAAAATACACACACCATAAATGTTACCATTTTAACCATTCAGTGGCATTAAGTACACTCCGGATGCTGTATAACCATCACCGCTATCGGGTTCCAGAACTTTTCCATCAGGCCAGGGAAACCCTTCACCTGGTAGCAGTCGCCTCCCCTCTCCCACTCCCTTGCAATTACTCATCTACTTTCTGGATTAGCTATTCTGGACATTTCACACATGGTGTCATGGGCCATTTGCCGTTTTGTACATGGCCTCGATCGCGGCACTTTACGCAGAATTAGGATCGGTACTTCTAGAGGCTTTGGAAATTTCTCACAAACCTGCCTCCAGGTGCTGGGAAGGAACCCTGTGCCCCTGGAGGCTGCTCCGGGTCTCCGCGTCCCTGGGGAAGTGCTCTGAGCCTGTGGATGCCGGCCAGGCTCTGCGGGGTCCCCCGGGGTCTGCCGGGTTCCCGGGCTCTGCGGGTCTCCCAGGCTCTGCGGGTTAGGGACACCTCCCGGCAGGGTGTACCCCGCTCCTCGGTGGTTAGGGACACTCCCGGCAGGGTGTACCCCGCTCCTCGGTGGTTAGGGACACTCCCGGCAGGGTGTACCCCAGCTCCTCGGTGGTTAGGGACACTCCCGCAGGGTGTACCCCAGCTCCTTGGTGGTTAGGGACACTCCCGCAGGGTGTACCCCGCTCCTCGGTGGTTAGGGACACCGCCTGGCAGGGTGTACCCCGCTCCTCGGTGGTTAGGGACACTCCCGCAGGGTGTACCTCAGCTCCTCGGTGGTTAGGGACACTCCCGGCAGGGTGTACCCCGCTCCTCGGTGGTTAGGGACACTCCCGGCAGGGTGTACCCCAGCTCCTCGGTGGTTAGGGACACTCCCGCAGGGTGTACCCCAGCTCCTTGGTGGTTAGGGACACCGCCTGGCAGGGTGTACCCCGCTCCTCGGTGGTTAGGGACACTCCCGCAGGGTGTACCCCGCTCCTCGGTGGTTAGGGACACCGCCTGGCAGGGTGTACCCCGCTCCTCGGTGGTTAGGGACACTCCCGCAGGGTGTACCCCAGCTCCTCGGTGGTTAGGGACACCGCCTGGCAGGGTGTACCCCGCTCCTCGGTGGTTAGGGACACTCCCGCAGGGTGTACCCCAGCTCCTTGGTGGTTAGGGACACCGCCTGGCAGGGTGTACCTCGCTCCTCGGTGGTTAGGGACACCGCCCGGCAGGGTGTACCCTAGCCCCTCGGTGGTTAGGAACACCGCCCGGCAGGGTGTATCCCGCTCTTCGGTGGTTAGGGACACTCCTGGCAGGGTGTATCCCACTCCTCGGTGGTTAGGGACACTCCCGGCAGGGTGTACCCCAGCTCCTCGGTGGTTAGGGACACTCCCGCAGGGTGTACCCCAGCTCCTTGGTGGTTAGGGACACCGCCTGGCAGGGTGTACCCCGCTCCTCGGTGGTTAGGGACACTCCCGCAGGGTGTACCCCGCTCCTCGGTGGTTAGGGACACCGCCTGGCAGGGTGTACCCCGCTCCTCGGTGGTTAGGGACACTCCCGCAGGGTGTACCCCAGCTCCTCGGTGGTTAGGGACACCGCCTGGCAGGGTGTACCCCGCTCCTCGGTGGTTAGGGACACTCCCGCAGGGTGTACCCCAGCTCCTTGGTGGTTAGGGACACCGCCTGGCAGGGTGTATCCCACTCCTCGGTGGTTAGGGACACTCCCGCAGGGTGTACCCCGCTCCTCGGTGGTTAGGGACACTCCCGGCAGGTTGTACCCCAGCCCCTCGGTGGTTAGGGACACCGCCCGGCAGGGTGTATCCCGCTCTTCGGTGGTTAGGGACACTCCCGCAGGGTGTACCCCAGCTCCTTGGTGGTTAGGGACACCGCCTGGCAGGGTGTATCCCACTCCTCGGTGGTTAGGGACACTCCCGCAGGGTGTACCCCGCTCCTCGGTGGTTAGGGACACTCCCGGCAGGTTGTACCCCAGCCCCTCGGTGGTTAGGAACACCGCCCGGCAGGGTGTATCCCGCTCTTCGGTGGTTAGGGACACTCCCGCAGGGTGTACCCCGCTCCTCGGTGGTTAGGGACACCGCCCGGCAGGGTGTACCCCAGCCCCTCGGTGGTTAGGGACACTCCCGCAGGGTGTACCCCAGCCCCTCGGTGGTTAGGGACACCGCCCGGCAGGGTGTATCCCGCTCTTCGGTGGCTGCTGGTGGAGCTGGGAGCGCCCAAGCGGGGGCCTGTGCGAGTGCGTGTTCGTGTTTGTGTGCCCAAGAGCCGCTCTGCCATTGTGCCCGCTGCGTGTGTGATGCTCCAGGTGCTTCAGGCTCCTGAAGAGTAGGCTTCGCACCCCTCAGGTATGGGGATGACGTAGGAGTGCTTTTATTTTAACTGATCATAGAATGAAAATAATCAAGGGCACTTAAAGAACACCAGTAATACGATACATTAGTGACCGACTGTATATGCTCCAGGAGGCATGATAGGCATCTCGGTGTTTTCCTTTGCACATCAGACCCCTTCCTTGAGTTTAATGAAGTTGATTCGAGGAGTGGAGGCAGAAACACGGGGCCCAGTCCTGAGAGCAGCTTACTCCCAAGTGTTTGCAGACGTCAGAAGAGCACCCGGCCAACTGTGAGCTGCAGTCGGAGGGGTCTAGGGCCCGGGCTGAACGTGGAGGAAGGGAAGCGTTTCCTGCCCATCCCCCCAGCAGCGCCTTTGCAGTCCCTCCACAGCCATAGGTGGAGACCCCCCTGACAAGTAAGAGAGCCATGGTGGTGCCACAGAGACCACGCTCCTTCCTGGGTTCCTCTCCCTCTTCCTTCTCTTCCCGGGGTGATGCAGAGGCCAGGCCGTTTCCAGCAAAATCTGGGAATGCATTTCATAGCCTGGGACTTAAGGGCCAGTGCTGCAGGTTCAGGGATCCATGCGCTACAGCCTCTTTATCTTTAATGTAATGGGAGCTGAAAAAGTGGTCTCTGAGTCTTTTACAATCTTTTCTCAAAAAAAGACTTTTAAGACTTCTGCTAATTCAGTGGCATCTTTATTCCTAGAATCACTTGAGTTTCAATGGTATTGCCTAATTTCCCTGTCCATGGTGTCCTCTAGTGTTTTTTCTCTGCATATTTTTAAAAAACAGATGATGTGGATAATGTATTAAACTGGACCCTTTGGACTTTACAACAAGGAAAACTTGGTAATAATTAATTGGATAAAGGGTATAGGCTTATACCGTATAGGCTTCCTAAAAGAACCAGGGTGTGTGTTTCATTGTATGATTGGACATGCTCTGCTCACTGTTAGCAAGGGCACTGGGTCTCGGTGCCTAGCACCTGTGGGGAGGAGCCAACATTGTTAGCGTGCTGGCTCTTTACTGAGGCCATCAGTGAGGCAGTGCACAACTGACGTATTTCGTTTCAGTCCTGCAGATTGGACAGGAGGAAGTTGCCAGCTGGAAAGTCTCCTGAGATTTAAGAGTGCAGAGGACCAGGGCCACTTACAAGTCAGCAATTGTCTACCTTCTTGAATTGCAAAAGCTGAATTATTTGGGTTCATGGCAGCGTTAGGGATGGGATCATCAAACTGTGGTATTCTGGAAGCCAGGATGTGATAGCCTGGAGGATCAGGGGATCCTGCCCCCCAAACCACTCTCGATAGGCCTGCTGCTGCTGAAGGCCTCTGTGCCTCTGGCTCTACCATAAATCTGGGTGGGGTGGTGGCCTGGGGACTGAGAGGTGTTCTTGGACTGTTTGGGGCCACCTGGCCATCCCAGTTCTTTGTTCCCACTGTTTTGGAGGCAGAGAGAAGGCTGGGCCAGAAGCCACTGACTAAAGAGATAGGACCAATAGTCATGGCAGGACTCAGGAAATCAATCAATTGGCATCAAAATAGTGTTTGGGACAGTGTCAGCGAAGGGTGCCCTGGCGCAGGAGCCTCTTACTGTTCAGTCCCCAAGGCCACCTCCAGGATAGTTACCTCCCCTCTCAGAATGCTGTCCCCAGGCAATAACCCTTTTAGTAGGGCCACAGAGAACAGAAGGGAGCAGAAATCAAGTCTTCCGTGCAGGGGGAACCCAGCCAGCCAAGCTGTCCATTGAGCAGGACGTCACTTTCTCCCTATCCAGAGGGGCGTGATGTGTTATTCAGACCACTGATGACTGGATTTACATTTCCTTTTCTGAAAGAGAGTTTTTATTCTGATTGCTCTGCTTTCCTTCCTTGATTAGGTTAGATATCTGGGTAACTGTTAAATCCATGGTTGCAAGATCATGAAACTGAACATTTTCACCTTCCATGATGCGTGTACAGCACCCCCAGGTTTTCAGCTTGTTGCAGTATGATCTACTTGGATCCAGTCCTGAGCCATCTTCCAAAGGAAGAGGAGTTTTTTGTGATTGAAAGGATTGTTGCATTATGAGAAGTGCAGTCTTTGGAATAATTAGTTAGGGAAAGGGTTGTGTGTACATGTGTATGCAAATCTGCATGCATACTCGGGAACCAAGGGGTGGACTGTGGTTGAATATGTAATGTTTTTTGCTTGCTCTGTTGTATTAATTGTAAGTGGCTGTTGTAACAAATTTCTTGGTGGCTTTTAAAACAACACAAATGTGTTCTCTTAGAGTTCTGTAAGGAGTCGGAGGTTTAATATAGGTTTCACCAGGCTAGACTTAAGGTGGTTAGCAGGGCTGTATTTCTTTCTAGAGGCTCCAGGGGAGAAGCTGTTTCCTGTTCATTCAGCTTGTTGGTAGGATTAAACAAGTGGTCGGACGAGGTACCATTTAATTGCGGGGTGATGAGAGGAGGGCAATGCTGCTATTTTTTTCGGGGTGAGGAGGAGGAGAAGGAGGAAGGAGGAGGAGGGGAGGAGGGAGGAGGGTCTTCTTCTTCCTCCTCCTCCAAGTGTTCGACGACGAGAAGAAGTAAGAAGACTAGACTTCTTCAGTAATTAGTAGGGTAGAAGACGAAGGAAGGAGGGTAGGCAGAAAAGGAGGGAGGAGAAGAAGACCAAGGGACTCAAACGCCAATCATGGAGTATCTTGAGTCTGTCTTGATGAGTTATGTGAGGTTTCTTCTTCTTTTCTTCTTCTTCTGTATCTTTTCTTCTTTCTTCTTTCTTTTGTATCGATCCTCCTTCTCACTCTGCTTCTTCATCTATTTATTTGTTAGAGAGAGAGAATAAGTAGGAGGGGCAGATGGAGAGGAAGAGAGAATCCAAAGCAGACTCTGTGCTGAGTGTGGAGCCTAATGCGGAGTTTGACCTCATGACCCTGAGATCATGACCTGAGCCAAAGCCAAGAGTCAGATGCTCAACTGACTGCCACCCAGGTGCCCCATTCCCAGCTTCAGAGGCCACTCACATGTCTTGATTTGTGACACCTTCCTCCATCTTCAGTGCCAGCAATGGTGAGTCCAGTGCTTCTCACAGACTCTTCTGCTTTCCTTCTCTATGGACTCATCTCATTAGATTGGAGCCACTTGAGTAATTCCAGATAATTTCCCTATTTCAAGGTCAACTGATAAGGTAACCTTAATTCTATCTGTAACCTTAATTATTTGTTGCATGTAGCAGAATATATATACAGATGCTGGGGATTAGGTGGCCATCTTTGAGGTGCCATCATTCCACCTGCCACAGTTACATGCTCAGGAGAGGGGGGACTTGTGGAGTGTAGAATCTGCATATGATCAGTTTTACCTGATTCTGCTAAATAATTTTCCAAAGTGGTTGTACTCACCAAACACTATTCTGTTTTGTTGATCTATTTGTTTAATCATATGCTCATATCATACTGTCTGAGTTTCTGTAGCTTTTAATTAGTAAGTCTTAATATCTGGTAATGTAAATCTTCTTTCTTATTCTTCTTTGGTATTGTATTTGCTATTTTAGTCTTGCATTTCCATATAAATTTTTTAATTAACTTGACTTCCACAATACCTGCTGGAATTTTGAATGGGATTGTTAGATTCTATAGATAATTTGGGGGAAGAATTCACATTTTATAATAGAGTATTTTGTTTTTAAAAGATTTTATTTATTTATTCATGAGAGACACACAGAGAGGAAGAGGCATAGACACAGGCAGAGGGAGAAGCAGGCTCCATGCAGGGAGCCTGATGTGGGACTCGATCCTGGGTCTCCAGGATCACACCCTGGGCTGACGGTGGCATTAAACCACTGAGCCACCCAGGCTACCCTTATAATAGAGTCTTCTAATCCATGGATAAGGCATATCTGTCTTTATTTTGGTCTTCATTATGTCTCTCAATAATGTTTTACAATCATCTATCCATTTATTTATTTGTTTTTGAGAGAGGGTGCGGATGGAGGGAGGGGCAGAGGGAGAGTGAGAGTGAGAATCTTAAGCAGACTCTGTGCTGAGCAGGGAACCTGACATGGGGCTTCATCTCACGACCCTGAGATCAATGACCTGAGTCAAAATCAAGAGTTGGACACTTAACTGACTGAGCCACCTAGGTACTCCAAACATATATATTTTTACATATACTTTATTAAATCTTTTCCTAAGTGTTTTATTTTTGAAGCAATTATAAATGGTGTCATTTAATAATTAATTTTCCAATTGTTGCTGTTGTTTAGAAATATAAAATTATGTCCAGTAACTCTGATTATTAATCATAGTAGTTTCTCATAGACTTCTTTGGATTTTTTTAGTGTTCATATTGATGTAATCAATAACAAATGACATCTTTATCTACTCCTTTCCAGTCTCATTACTTTTCTCTTTCTTGTCTTATTGAGTCTGGGTGGCATCTCCAGCCCATCATTGAATGGGGATGGTGTGAGCAGCCATTTGTACTTTGCTCCAAAACTCAAGGAGAAGGATTTTTTAGATTTCACCATCAAGCATGATGTTTGAGTGTTTTGAAGACACATCAAGAGGTTAAGTAAATTTACTTCTATTCATAGTTTTTTCTTTTTATCATGAATGGATTTTTAATTTTATACAATAATGTTTCTCCCTCCACTGACATGATCATATGTTCTATAGATATGGTTAATTACTTAAGTAGATTTTTGAATGCTAAATCAATCTTGCTTTTCTAGAATAAGTCTGTTTGATCACACTGTACTACCCTTTAATACTGTCTGGTACTTTGATAGCATTTTATATCATATAGTTTTGTAATGTTTTCTTTAGTGATTATAGATTTGACTTTCATTACCCTTGTATTTAATGCCTCTGTGAAGCTTTTGTATCAAGGTTTGCTAGCCTCAGATATTGAATTGGAAATGTTCTCTCCTTCCCTTTCTCTGGATAAATGGATATAAGTTTGTGTTATTTTGACATGAAACACGTGGCAAAGTTACCCAGCCTGGAGTTTTTGGTTAGAAAGTGACCCAGGAGGGGTGCTTTCAGCCTGGTTCAATGTCCAGCAATCGATTCAGTGTCCAACTGGTGATTTTGGCTCAGGTCATGATCTTGGGGTCCTGAGATCGAGTCCCGAGTCTAGCCCCACACTCATTAGGGAGTCTGCTTGAAAATTCTCTCCCTCTGCCTCTGCCTACCC
The DNA here is from genome assembly GCF_011100685.1 of Canis lupus familiaris. Lineage (NCBI taxonomy): Eukaryota > Metazoa > Chordata > Mammalia > Carnivora > Canidae > Canis > Canis lupus. The sequence continues at coordinate 29,627 of NC_049243.1, read as the reverse complement.
CCTATTTGTGGATACAATCTCTGTTTCTCAAATAAATAAATAAATCTTAAAAAAAAAAGAAAGACTAACCCAGGCGGGAGGGATGCAGGACCTGCTTGTCATGGAGCCAAGGAATATGATACGAAGAGGCATCTGAAGGAAACAAAGACGGAACATACAGCACTTTAGCTATGTGGCTCCGGTGGACATGAAAGGACATAGTGTCTGAGTCTCAAGGTCTGAAGAATTTTCAAAACCTGTGCCCACAGTTGGCTGACTTTCCTCTGATATGAACCAGCATCAACTCCCAAACTATAAACTCCCTCATTTGCTCTTTTGTTGTCCTTGTTATATTAAGAGTTTAAATAAAAATGCTTTACACACAAAAACAAATTAACGAGGGGCCTGAATCCCAAGACATTAGTGAGTCTGACTTCCCGCTGCTTCCCCTCAAAGCGCCTGCTGTTTCAGGGCTGAGGAATTGGGCAGAATGGGGCTGATCGGAAGCAAATGATAAGCAGTGAGTTCCAGCACCTGGGGAGACAGAAACTGGAGTTCTGCAGAGAAGTGAGCCCCATACTTTCTGTTTTCTGCCCACAACAACATTAATCTAGAAATTGGTACTGAGGTATACTGATACAATAAGGTAAAATAAGGTATATAATAAGTAATACATGATGATGAAGATAGATGATAGATAGATAGATAGATAGATAGATAGATAGATAGATAGAAGATAGATAATAGATAGATAGTCTCTATCTATAACATCCAATAACAATGATCCCAGGTCTTAGCTTCTACAAATGAACCAGAGCTCCATGATTCCAGGGCCATGTTAGGAAAATTACAAGGTGAAGCCTGGAGCATCTTGTGCCAAAACAGCAAGGAGGGGCTCACAGACTGGAGGCATGTTACAGGGATACAGGAGCCAGCCTGGAGGGCCTCCTGTTGGTCAAGTCTGAGATGGTTTGAATGTCAAGAGAAACAGTGAGAGAACGGACTAACTCAGTAAAATAGGAAATCATATTACAGATATAAATACATCAGTGATTACATCGAAAATTCTATGATGAAGGGGGTATTTATATAGTTGGAAAGTATTTCCCTACAAAATGCTTAGTAATTTCAAAGGAGAAAGAGTATCATCATGGTGGAGACTGTGGGAGATCCCAGCTTCAGTGCGTGATTGTCAGTAGTACAAGGAGAACTTGTGGGCCTCCTACAAGGACATAGGCACAACATTACCTCAAGATGTTTTGCCAAAGATACACGACTTTAATCTATGCATGAGGACATGTCAGATGATCCAGATGAGGGGCCTTCCATGTTCTACAAACAGCTGGCTGTGGTGTTGGAAAGTACCCAGGGACTGGAGAGGAGACATGGAGTACCTTTTACTCTGCAGGGCATTATTATAGATGAGACTTGAGTACAGGCCAGAGGACCAGGTGTCAGCTCTACATCCATGACAGCTCCCTCATTTTCAAGGATGCACTGCAGTTGTGTGTGGGGAAAAGTCCTTGTTTGTAGGAAATACATGCCAAAATCTTCAGGGGTGATATGGTGTCAGTTTTGCAACTTTCTCACAAATGTATGTCTAGGTTTTCTCTAAGTTTGTAATTATTTCAAAATTATAAGAAACAAATTGAATTTATGACTTTCCCACTAAGAAAACTCCAGGCCTGGCTGGCTTCATTTGGTAAATTCTATCAAAAACCTAAGGAATAATTAAAGTCAGTATTATAGAAAATCTTTTAGAAAATGGAGGCAGGAATACTTCTGAGATCATCTCATGGACCCAGGATACCAGTGATGCCAAACCAGACAAGGATATTATAAGAAAAGAAAATTGCAAACCAGCATCTCCCCATGAACAGAAAAGTCCTCAACAAAATATTGGCAAATTGATGGAGCAATCCATAGAAAGAATAATACATCACCATTTCCTTGTTGTGTGACCTTGGGCATTTTACTTGGCTGCTCTGAACCTCATGGCCCTCACACACCCTTCCTGAGGATAGTGCCTCGAACATTCGTTCTAATGATTTCCCCATCTTTTTCACCGCAGTAGGCCAGGGCCAGTATGAGGACCCCAGCCCCAGGGCACAGTCACTGGGTCAAGGAGCAGACCCGCTGCCTCTGTGGGTCCCATCAGTTTCTCTCCTCCTGGAACTCAGGTCTTGAGCGGTGACCAAAGGCAGCCACAAGAGGACATGGAGGTGGCACCCACCGTTCCCACAGCAGCCGGGACTCCGTCTTCCCAGGTGTCTGTCTCTCCCTTTGGCACAATGAGGAATGACCCTCACCTCTCAGTATATCCCCATTGCTTTGGTGGTTAGAGTGAATTTCTCTTGCTTGTAAGCAGCACTTCTCACTGTGGGAGAGGAGAGGATGTGCCTGCACATGGGTGAGGGGGTGGAACTTGAGGGAAGGGCAAGGAGGGCTGAGTCCCCAACAGCAGGTCAGATGGTCAGCCCTGAAGGGAGTGACCTCAGGGTGGGTAGTGAAGAGAGCAATATTTACATGAACATAGCAGAAACTTGCCTGCTAGATGAAAGATTAAGAGTTGGACTCATTTTTAAAAAAGATTTTAGTTTATGCATGAGAGACACAGAGAGTGGCAGAAACACAAGCAGAGGGAGAAGCAGGCTCCCTGTGGGGAGCCCAATGTGGGACTCGATCCCAGGATCCCAGGATCACACCATCGGCCAAAGGCAGACGCTCAACCACTGAGCCACCCAGGTGCCCCCAACTCAGTTTTTGACTTTGGAGTGCTGGCAGCCTCCGAGCCTCACCTTCCTCTTTCCTTTTGTCCCATGTCTGGGTGAGATGGTGAGAAAGCTGAGTGCTCCCTCCCTTGGCAAGGTGAGAGATTCAGAGAGCCCCTGAGCCAGTGTTACACTGGGGATTTGTGGTGATTTCCTAAATTCCATAATATATGTAATTCATTCTGAATGTCCTAGTCCTCAAATGTCCAGTTCCCAGAGGGAGAAGAGGGAAAAATAAAGGGGGCTGGAATAAAAACCCTGTCTCTTAATTTCCCTGGTGGCTTCTTTAGCCAGTAGGTTTGCGACAATGACAGTCTACCTCCCTGCCTGTACCTCCAAGATCAGAAGCAGCAATCACAGTATAAATCCCTGATACTTGTAGGGAAAGATCCATATTGTCTACATTAGCCCCCCAAAATCACATTCATGACATGTCAGGGATGCAGACATGAATGTCTGCCATGTGGCCGAAGATGAGGATTGAGTGGCCACCACATGCTGAGAGTGGAGAGAAACCACAGTGTGCTGCCCAGTAATTCCCCTGAAGGCTGCAAGCCTTTGAAAAGACCCCAGAATTTCAAAATAGTTACATCAGACATATTCTTCAAGTACAATTTTTGTCTAGAATGGGAGATGTTTTCCTGGAGCTTCCTGCTTTGCCACCTTCTCTAACATCATTCTAAGACCATTCACAGTTATTGTAATCCTTGCCTTTCTGAAAATTTGTTCCAGAGATGCCTGGGTAGGCTCCATCAGCTAAGTGTCTGACTCTTGATTTCAGCTCAGGTCATGGCCTCAGGGTCGTGAGAGTGAGCCCCGCATGGAGTTTGCTTGGATTCTGTCTCTCTCTCTCTCTCTCTCTCTCTCTTTTTTAAGATTCATTTATTTTTTTTTTATAATTAATTTATTTTTTATTGGTGTTCAGTTTGCCAACATACAGAATAACACCCAGTGCTCATCCCATCAAGTGCCCCCCTCAGTGCCCATCACCATTCATCCCCACCCCCCCGCCCTCCTCCCCTTCCACCACCCCTAGTTCATTTCCCAGAGTTAGGAGTCTTTATGTTCTGTCTACCTTTCTGACATTTCCCACACATTTCCTCTCACTTCCCTTATATTCCCTTTCACTATTATTTATATTCCCCAAATGAATAAGAATATATAATGTTTGTCCTCCTCTGATTGACTTATTTCACTCAGCATAATACCTTCCAGTTCCATCCATGTTGAAGCAAATGGTGGGTATTTGTCATTTCTAATGGCTGAGTAATATTCCATTGTATACATAAACCACATCTTCTTTATCCATCATCTTTCGATGGACACCGAGGCTCCTTCCAGTTTGGCTATTGTGGACATTGCTGCTAGAAAACATCGGGGTGCAGGTGTCCCAGTGCTTCATTGCATCTGTATCTTTGGGGTAAATCCCCAGCAGTGCAATTGCTGGGTCATAGGGCAGATCTAATTTTAACCCTTTGAGGAACCTCCACACAGTTTTCCAGAGTGGCTGCACGAGTTCACATTCCCACCAACAGTGTAAGAGGGTTCCCTTTTCTCCACATCCTCTCCAGCATTTGTGGTTTCCTGCCTTGTTAATTTTCCCAATTCTCACTGGTGTGAGGTGATACAGTCAACAAAACTAAAAGACAACCTACAGAATGGGAGAAGATATTTGCAAATGACGTATCAGATAAAGGGCTAGTTTCCAAGATCTATAAAGAACTTACTAAACTCAACAGCAAAGAAACAAACAATCCAGTCATGAAACGGGCAAAAGACATGAAGAGAAATCTCACAGAGGAAGACATAGACATGGCCAACATGCACATGAGAAAATGCTCTGCATCACTTGCCATCAGGGAAATGCAAATTAAGATTCATTTATTTATTTATTTGTGATAGACATGGAGAGGAGAGAGAGAGGCAGAGACACAGGAGGAGGGAGAAGCAGCCTCCACGCCAGGAGCCCGACGTGGGACTCGATCCCGGGACTCCAGGATCGCGCCCTGGGCAAAGGCAGGCGCCAAACTACTGAGGCCACCCAGGGATCCCCAGGATTCTCTCTCTTGATCTCTGTCTGCCCCTCCCACCCTGCTTGTACTCTCTTTAAAAAAAAAAAAATGTGTTCCATCTGTTCTTTGTTTTCCAACATTTCCAATTTGGAGATTACTGGACACTGGTTCTAAACTGACACTAATTTCAGGAAACCTAAACCTGCTGAGCTGGGAGTCTGCTTGAGGATTCTCTCTCTCCCTTTGCAAACCCCCCCCCATCTCTCTAAAATAAATAAATCTTTAAAAACAAAACAAACGAAAAATCCCAGGGCACCAAAAGCATGATCTGTAATAGGAAAAATTGGACTTCATAAAAATAAAATAATTTGTTCTCTGAAAGATTCTGTTAAAAAGATAAAAAGACAAGCTACATCCTGAGAGAATATTTACATGCTATATTATTTGACAAAGGAGTCTTATCTAGATTATGTGAAGAAGCCTGAGAACTCGATGTTTAAAAACCAAACAATCTAATTATAAAATGGACACCCAAAAAGAAAGACACAAAGAGAAATTTCACTGAATAAGATATACAAATGACAGATAAGCACATGAAAAGATGTTCAACGTCACTACCCTTTAGTAAAGTATTGAGACCATGATAAGGTATCACTACAAGCTATCAAAATAACTAAAATATAAGATAATGGGATGCATGTTACCTCAAACTGGATTAAAGACCTAAATATAAGATCCCAAACTCCAAAACTCCTAGCAGAAAACACAGGGGAAAGCTTCATAACATTGGATTTGGCAGTGATTTCTGGGACGTGACACCAAAAGCAGAGGCAATAATAGCAAAGACAAATGGGACTACATCAAACTTTAAAACACTCATGCATCAAAGGGCACAATGGACAGAGTGAAAAAAGTCTATAGAATGGGAGAAAAGATTTATAAATCATTAAAGTGATAAGGGATTAATAATATAAGGAGTATGTAGACAACTCCTACAACTCAATAGAAAAAAATCAAGTAAGTTGGTTTAAAAAGGATTCAACAATATGAACTGACCTTTCTCCAAAGAAGATATACAAATGACCAACAAGTTTACAAAAAGATGCTCAACATCACTAATCATTAGAGAAATGCAAATCAAAACCACAGTTAAATATCACTCCACACCCATTAGGAAGAGTACTATCAAAAGATCAGAAAATAACAAGTGTTGACAAGGATGTGGAAAAATTAGAAGCTCTGGAAAACCACTATGGGAAACCGTGTGGCAGTTCCTCAAAAAAAAGCAAAAGTAGAACTACCGTGTAATTTATCAATTTCATTTCTGGGTATAATCCAAAAGAATCGAAAGCAGGTCTTGAGATATTTCCACACCCCTGTTCATAGCAGCATTATTCACAAAAGGTGAACACAAGGGGATCCCTGGGTGACTCAGCGGTTTAGCGCCTGCCTTTGGCCCAGGGTGTGATCCTGGAGTCCCAGAATCAAGTCCCGCGTCGGGCTCCTGGCATGGAGCCTGCTTCTCCCTCTGCCTGTGGCTCTGCCTCTCTCTCTCTATGTCTATCATGAATAAACAAATAAAATCTTTTTAAAAAAAAGGTAAACACAAGAAATCCATGAATGGATGGAAGAATATACAGAGTGTGGTATATACATTTACTGGCATGTCATTCAACCTTAAAAGGCAATCCTGTCACACACTACAGAATGGACATTAAGCCTAGTATTATGAACCAGTCACAATATGACAAATATTATATGATTCCAGTTAATGAGGTATCTTAAGTAGCCAAATTCATAGCAATAGAAAGAATGGTGGTTACCAGATGTTGGGATTAAGGGGAGAAGGAGGGCATTGGTTAATAGGCATAGAATTTCAGATTTGAAAGATGGAAAAGTTTTGGAGATCCATTGCACAACAACATGAATATACTTAATACCTCTGAGTTATATGCTTATAAACAGTGAAGATGGTTGATTTTACATTATTTGTAGTGTACCATAATTTTTAAGAAGATAATCACATACATATTGAGGAGGATGTACAGCAACTGGATTGCTCCTACACTGTGGTAGGATTGTAAATGTCCCAGCCACTTTGGAAAACAGTTTTGCAGTTACTTTAAACATTGACTATACCTGTATCACACAGTACATCAGTTGTGCTTCTGGGCATTTGTTTCAGAGAAATGAAAACTTATGTTTACACAAAGATTCGTATACAGTTGTTCAGAGTAATGCAAAACTGTTGTCTGTTTGTGGTAGCCATACTGCAAAACAACTATAGAGTTTGTCAGTAGGCAAACATTAAATGAACTGTGGGCCACTGATATCAGGAATTTTACTCCACAGTGAAAAGAATTTAGCTACTGATGCCTGCACAACGTGGATGGATCCAGAGACTAATGCTCAGTGATAAAAACCAAATCCCAGAAGATTATATGCTGTATAATTATATGATATTTATATAGCAATCTAGAAATAGCAAAAATAAAATGATGATTATTATTTTATTTATTCATGAGAGGCACAGAGAAAGAGGCAGAGACACAGGGGGAGAAGCAGGCTCCTGCGGGGAGCCCGATGTGGGACTCGATCCCAGAACCCCAGGGTCACACCCTGAGCTGAAGGCAGACGCTCAACCGCTGAGCCACTCAGGCATCTCTGGGTGGAATAGTTTGTATCTTGAGGGAGGTAGCAGTTACATGAACCTACACATGAGCCAAATACTGTACATACACATTGCATCGTCATCAAATTGTTCTATTGTGAAAGATATAATCATTAGGGGAAAAACTTGGTGAAGGGTTAATATGACTTTTCTGCCCTGATAACCTCCTGTGAATCTATAATTATTTCAAAAAGAAACATTTAAATAAAAGAGATTTTTTCCTGTATTTAAAGTTGTGTACATTATATCACTGACCCTGTATTGAGAATTAAAATAAAAACTGGATTGATTTGGTCATTGAACAAGACAAGCAATATGCTTGTTTTATATGGAAATTTCAGAAACCTGAAATTCAACTCTGAATAGTCACCACCCCAGTCTCAGGGATGCTGCACTGTGGCCAGTGTCCGCATAGTTTGGTCAGCTGAGAGAACTGAACTTCTGATTAGCATTCCATTACTCTGGAACCCTGAGGAATAATTTACAACTAGGCCAACCTGGGAGCCATCTGTTACATCAGAAGGTAATTGTGCACTTGTGACTGAAGGTCTTAATGACCCTAACAAGAGATACCCGGCACCACCGAGTCCCACTCAGGCTCCTGTGTACATGCTGGGCTGAGTCACTGTACACAAGGCCAATTCCATTTTGGATAACAAAGCAGCTAGTGCCCAGGGGGAGATGAAGTCACACGGCCCCCTTCCCCATAACCCTGACATCCTGCCATTGCTCTTCAGCACGGCCCATGAGCGTTGTCCTCCTGCCCTGGAGCCACAGAGACGGGCTTTGGTAAGGATGCTGCTGTGACTGGGGTCTCAGGGCTGCAAAGGAGATACTAAGTCTTTTCCTGAACTCTGCTACTCATTTTATTCTCTTCTTTTCAAATCTAAACTTGATCTTCTATCTCTTAAAATTTCCCCTTTATTTCAGATTTCTTCTTTGTATTAATTTTTTATGGTACGATAAGCATTTTGGTTTTGCTATACCACTTTATAAAAAAGATTTTATCTATTTACTCATGAGAGACAGAGAGAGAGGGAGGCAGAGGGACAGGCAGGCTCCCCACAGAGCAGGGTCCCCAATGCAGGACTCAATCCAGGGACTTGGGGATCACGACCTGAGCTGAAGGCAGATGCTCAAACGCTGAGCCACCCAGGTGCCCCTACTATAACCACTTTTTAAAAATTGTTCTATTATCTTCTTTTGCTATTATATTAGTTAATTCCCCATTCATTAAATTCTTTCTTAAATTTCTCCTTTGGCTTTCCTGGCTATATCCATCTTTCTTCTTTAATTGCATTTATTTAAAAAATCTACGTTTAATTGAGATAACATTATTAGTGCACATTGTCTTACGTATACTTGATGATAGATTGACATATACCATGTACTGATTGCGAGCCTAGTCTTTGCCCTTTCCTCCTTATTCCTTCTTGGTCCTTCTCACTTTCGAGCTCATCCAACTTACTACTCCTTCTATTCCCATTTCTTGCTTTCTTTATTGGTTGCCACTTTCCTCTTCAGCTTTTATGCACTTTTTGTTTGTTTTTAAAGATTTATTTATTTATTTGAGAGAGTGGTGTGAGCAAGTGTGGGGTGTTGGAGGGGCAGGGGGAGAATGAAAGAGAGTCTTAAGTAGACTCTGCTTTGAGTTGGAGCAGGACCCGGCTCCAACTCAGGACCCATGAGGTCATGATCTGAGCCAAAACCAAGAGTTGGACACTTAACCAACTGCACCATCCAGTGCCCTGTATGCACTTGTTTTTAAGCCATTTTTAAAGATACTCTACAGTCTTTATTTCTTTTAATTATGTACCGAATCGTTTTCCCCCAGGTTAGTGTTTTATGTAATTTTTCTCATTATTCCATTTATCTTGTTTCTGCAACCCTGTCAACTCTCCCTTTCTGTTAATAATCACGGTATTTCTGCTGTTTCCAAGATCTTCACCACCATACCCTCTTTTCAGAAGTACATTTGTTGTCCTTTTGCATTTCTTTCCCCTTTTCCTTTGTTTCTTTTATAGTCAATATTCCTTCTTCTAGCCTGAGTACAATGCACATACCCAAATACATTCTGCATACCAGAATTTGCAGTTATGTTTGTGGCAAAGAACTCCTCCTCCCTAGGGCTTGTTAGCACACTCACTTTATAGTCTTAATTTTGGAGAGGATAAAAATCTTTTAATATTTTTATTTTACACTTGGGCTTTTAAAAAATTCAAGAAAAATATATCAGGTCTAATCTCTTGAAGATTCTTCTATAAAATATTTAATAGATTTATTTCTACAATTAGGTGTTCAATGCATATGAAAATGATATTTTATGTGACATGATATCAGACAATATCTCAGGTCATACTTAGAAGAAACCTACACTACGAACCATTCCTTCCTTTTACTTGATCATAGTATTGGGACTAAAAAACTGTGTTGATTGACTGCTGGGAACTCTAATTTGTTGCATAAGGTTGCTCCTGGCACCAAACCCATCATATCTTAATGATGTAGCTTCAATACTGATTTACCTTGATACTTCATGGAAAAATTCTTTACATTCTTTTCTTCCTTTAAATTGCTTGATTATTTTGACATTGTGAGTATCATAGACATTTGTACAGGTGAAAAAATCATCTTGAGAATCAGACCTGGATTCTATAATACTTATGCATCATTGTGGAAACATGGACATTATTTGCATAGTATATCTTTGAGGGCTTTGAACATGAAAAATTATATGCTTTTTCTCTTACTGCTTTCACATGTCTTTTCGTTTTTTATTTATACTTACTTGATATTTTTATACTGTTTAAGTAGTATCTCAACCTTAAACTTTATTTTATAGAAGGAGTTTGTTTCTGATATATAATGCAAATGGTTATAGTATAGTGATATTTTATCATTTACCTTGGTAAATTCTTATTTGTAATTTTTAAACTCTAGATTCTTGCAGTTTATACTTAGAAAATGATAACCAGTCTAATGAGAAAATTGTGGGTTTTTTTTTCCTTTCCAAAATGGTGTGCTAGTCATTTTCTTGCCTTAGCTTGTAGATCATCATCCTCTGGTACAAAACATGGTGAGTCAACCTGGTATTTTCCCGTTCACAGAAAGGTTGCAGTATTTAGTCATTTTGCAGGATGATCACAGGCCCAGATAATAATTATTTTCCTAAGTTAAGCATTGTACCATTTTGTTCTTTGTTTTCTACCATTTGTTTTAATTTTGAATGCACTTTGAATTTTATCAAGGAATTTTGATACAAGTATTGAGGTAGTCATAGTTTTAAGTTGTGAATATAGTTAATTTTATTGACTTATTTATTTATTTGATTTTTTTTTACTAATTTATTTTTTTAATTTAAATTCAATTTCCTGACATATAGTACATCATTAGTTCAGATGGAGTTTTCAATAATTCTTCAATTGTGTATAACACCCAGTGCTCATTCCATCACGGGTATCCTTAATGCCCATCACCCAGTTTACCCCTTCACCACCAACCTCCAGCAATCCTACGGTTTGTTTCCCAGACATAAGAGTCTCTCATGGTTTGTCTTCCTCTCTAATTTTCCCCATTCAATTTCTCCTTCTTCCCATACAGTCCCTTGCACTATTTCTTATATTCGGCATATGAGTGAAACCATATGATAATTTACTTTTTCCCTGCCCTTGGAGGGATTTTTTTTTTATTTTTATTTTTTTACTAATTGCTATGATTGAAAATTCCAGGATAATACTGAAGGGAAGCAGTGAAAGCAGGCATCTTTGTCTTGTGCTTGATCTTAGGAGGAGAGCTTTCAGTTTTTCAGGCACCATTTAGTATGGTGCTACTTTTGGGGTTTTCATATATGCCTTTCTCCTGTTGAGGAGTTACCCTCTATTCCTAGAATATTGAGTTGTGTTTTTTTTTTTTATCATGAAAGGATGCTGTTTTTTCCTCCCAAATGCACTGAAATGATGGTATGGATTTTCCCCTTATTCCATTAATGTGCTGTATTATAGTATTTGATTTTATATGTTGAACCACCGTTGCATTCCTAGGATAAAGTTCATCTGATCATAGTATGTCCTCCTTTTAATATGATACTGGATTTAGTTTGCTAGTATTTTGTTGGGGAATTATGCATTTATGTTCATAAGGGATTTTTGTCCCCCCCCCCTTTTATTTTCCTGTGATGCCTTTGTCTGGCTATGACATCAGTATAATGCTGACTTCATGGAATATGTTAGGCACTGTTCCCTCCTATTCTTTTTTTTATTTATGATAGTCAAACACAGAGAGACAGATAGAGAGAGAGGGCAGAGACACAGGCAGAGGGAGAAGCAGGCCCCATGCACCAGGAGCCCAACATGGGATTCAATCCCGGGCCTCCAGGATCGCACCCTGGGCAAAAGGCAGGCGCTAAAACCGCTGCACCACCCAGGGATCCCCTGTTCCCTCCTATTCTTTTTTTCTTTTTTCTTTTTCTTTTCTTTCTTTTTTTTTTTTTTTTTTTTTTGTTCCCTCCTATTCTTTGGAAGAATTTGAGAGGCATTAGGATAAATTTTTTTTGGAAATTCACTAGTTAAGCCACATGATCCTGAGCTCTTTTGAAGGGAAAGGTTCTTGACTACTAATTTAAGCTCTTTATTTGTTTAGGACTGTTTAGATTTATTTTCTATGTTTTCTTTTTTTAAAGATTTCATTTATTTATGATAGACATAGGGAGAGAGAGAGGCAGAGACACAGGCAGAGGGAGAGGCAGGCTCCATGCCGGAAGCCCGACGTGGGACTCGATCCTGGGACTCCCGGATGGTACCCTGGGCCAAAAGCAGGCCGCCAAACTGCTGAGCCAACCCAGGGATCCATATTTTCTATATTTTCTTGAGTAGGTTTGGTAAATTTTATGTTTTTTAGGAATTTGTCAATTTCATCTAAGTTATCTAGTTTGTTGATATAAAACTTCATAATATTCTTACATAATATTTTTTTTTCTGTAACATTGTTAGTCATGTGCCTACTTACTTTTTTATTTTAGTGCTTGGAATCTTCTTTCTTTCTTTTCTTAATCAATCCATCTAAGATTAGTCAATTTTGTCATCTTTGCAAGGAACAAACATTTTGTTTTACGGAATTCATTGTACTCTTACTCTCTGTTTGTTTCTCTGTCCTAATCTTATTATCATTTCCTTCTGCTACCTAGGGTAAATTTGCTCCTCTTTTTCTAGTTTCTTTATATATAAAATGATATTATTGTGTTGCGTTCTATCTTCCTTTTAAATGAACATTTACAGTGGTAAATTTCAAATTTTAGGCAAAATAAACAATATATTCTAAACCAATAGGCTAAAGATAAAATTCAGAAAATGCTCAGAATTAGAACTGGTAAATGAATTCAACAACATGACACATGAAAAGATGCTCAATGTCACTGATCATCAGGGAAATTCATATCAAAACTATGAGACATTATCTCACATCTGTCTGAATGTCTAAAATCAAGATCACAAGAAACAATAAGGGAAGGTGAAGATAAGGGGAACCTCTTGTATTTTGGTGAGAATACAAACCTGTGGAGCCAGTTGTGTTCCCTCAAAAGATAAAAATGAAACTGCCCTACCATCAAGCAATTGCATCGAATCGAATCGAAAAAAATCGAATCGAATCGAATCGAATTTGAAAGAAGTGTATCAAATCAAATCGAAAATAGAAAAGAATCAATTCGCATCGAAAAGAATCGAATCGAATATAATCAAATCGAATCGAAAAGAATCGAATCAAATCAAAAAGAATCGAATCGAATTGAATCTAAAAGAATCGAATCGAATCGAAAAGATCGAATCGAAACGAAAAGAATCGAAAAGAATCGAACAGAATCGAATCAAAAAGGATCGTATCAAATTGAATCGAATCAAATCGAAAAGAATCGAATCGAATTGAATCGAATTGAAAATAATCGCAACGTATCGAATCGAAAAGAATCAAATAGAATCGAATCGCATCGAAAAGAATGGAATTGATTCGAAAAGAATCGAATCAAATCGAATCGAAAAGAATTGAATCAAATCGAAAAGAATCTAATCGAATCGAAAAGAATAGAATCTAATCGAATCGAGAAGAATCGAATAAAAAAGAATTGAATCGAATCGAAATGAATCGAGGGGAATAGAATCAAAGCGAAGCAAAAGAATCGAATCGAATCGAATCGAAAAGAATCGAATCAATTTGAATCGAAAAGAATTGAATCGATTGAAATTGAATTGAATCGAAAAGAATCGATAGAAACCGAATTGAATCGAATCGAAAAGAATCGAACGAATCAAATCTAAAAGAATCGAATACAATTGAATAAAAAAGAATCGAAATGAATCAAGTGGAATCGAATCAAAGCAAAGCGAAAAGAATTGAATCGAATCGAGAAAATCAACACGAATCGAATTGAATCGAAAGAATTGAATCGAATCGAATTGAATCGAAAGAATAGAATCAAATTGAATCGAATAGAATCGAAAAGATTTGAACTGAATCGAAACGAGAAGAATCGAATCTAATCGAAAAGAATCGAATTGAATTGAATCTAATCGAAAAGAATCGAATCAATTCGAATCGAATAAATCTAAAAGAATCGAATCAATTCGAGTGGAATTGAATCGAAAAGAATCGAATCGTATCGAATCGAATCGAAAAGAATCAAATCGAATCAAATTGAATTGAAAAGATTCGGATCGAATTGAATCGAAAATAATCAAATCAAATCGAATCGAAAAGAATCAAATCGAATCGAAAAGAATCAAATTGAATGGAAAAGAATCGAATCGAATAGAATAGAATCTAATTAAAAAAGAATCGAATCGAATTGAAATGAATCGAGTGAAATCGAATCAAAGCTGAGCGAAAAGAATCGAATCGAATAGAAAAGAATTGAAACGAATCAAATTGAATCGAACACATTTGAATTGAATCGAATCAAAATAAGCAAAATCGAATCGAATCGAAAAGAATTGAATCAAATCGAATCAAAAAGAATCAAATCGATTCGAATCGAATTGAATTAAAAAGAATTGAATCGTATCGAATCGAATCGAAAAGAATCAAATCTCATCGAAGAGAATCGAATCGAATCAAGTGAATCGAAGAGAATGGAATCAATTCGAATCGAATAGAATCGAAAGAAATGAATTGAACAAAATCGAATTGAATCAAAAAATAGAATCGAAACGAAAAGAATTGAAATGAATCAAATCGAAATGAATCGAATAGAATCGAATTGAAAAGAATCGTATCAAATCGAATCGAAACAAAAAGAATCAATTCGCATCGAAAAAAAATCGCATCGAAAAGAATGGAATCTAATCGAAAAGAATCAAATTGAATCGAAAAGAATCGATAGAATAGAATCAAAGCGAATCGAATTGAATTGAAAAGAATTGAATCGAAAGAATTGAATCGAATCAAATTGAATCGAAAGAATAGAATCAAATCGAATCGAATTGAATCGAAAAGATTTGAATCAAATCGAATCAAATCAAAAAGAATCGAATCAAATCGAAAAGAATCGATTAGAATCGAATCAAAAGATACAAATCGTATCGAAATGAATCGAGTGGAATTGAATCAAATCAAAGCGAAAAGAATGGAATCGAATCGAAAAGAATCGAAACGAATCAAATTGAATCGAAAGAATTGATCGAATCGAACTTGAATTGAAAGAATAGAATCAAATCGAATCGAATTGAATTGAAAAGATTTGAATCGAAACAAATAGAAAAGAATTGAATTGAAAAGAATCGAATTGTATCGAATCGAATCGAAAAGAAACAAATCGAATCGAATCGAATCGAAAAGAATCGAATCGAATCGAATTGAATCGAATTCCATTGAAATCGAATTGAATAGAAAAGAATCGAATCAAACAGTATCGAATCGAATCAAAAAGAATCGAATCAAATCAATTTGGAAAAATCGAATCGAAAAGAATCGAATCGAAACGAAAAGAATCAAGTCGAATCCAATCCAATCCAATCAAATCGAAAAGAATCGAATAGAATCAAATTGAAAAGAATCGAATCAAATCAAATCGAAAAGATTCGAATCGAAAAGAATCGATCGAAACGAAAAGAATCATATCGAATTGAATTGAAAAGAATCGAATCAAATCGTATCAAAAATACTCGAATAGAATTGAATCAAATCGAAAGAAACGAATCGTATCGAATTGAATGGAAAAGAATCAAATCGAATCGAATTGAAAATACTGGAATCGAATCGAAACGAATCGAATTGAATCGAATTGAAAAGAATCGAATCTAATCAAATCGAAAATAATAGAATACAATCGATTCGCTTCAAAAAAATTGAATCGAATATAATCGAATCGAAAAAGAAACGAATTGAATCGAATCAAAAAGACTCGAATCGAATCAAATCGAAAAGAATCGAATCGAAAAGAATCAAATCGAAATGAAAAAAATCGAATCGAATCGAATCGATTAGAAAAGAATCGAATTGAATCGAAAAAGAATCGAATCGAATCAATCGAAAAGAAATGCATCGAATCGAATCGAAAAGAATCGAATGGAATTGAAAAAGAATCGAATCGAATCGAAAAGAATCGACTCAAATCAAATTGAATTGAAAGGAATAGAATCAAATCGTATTGAATCGAAAAGAATTGAGTTGATTCAAATCGAATTGGATCGAAAAGAAGAAATCGATTGAAACGAATCGAAAAGAATCGAAACGAATCGAATTGAAAAGAATCAAATCGAATCTATACGAAAGAATTGAATCGAATCGAAAATAATCAAATCATATCGAATTGAATCGAAAATAATCAAATAGAATCGAATCAAAAAATAGAATCAATCAGAATAAATCGAGTAGAATCGAATTGATTTGCAGCGAAAAGAATCGAATCAAATGGAAAAGAATCGAAATGAATCTAAAGAATTGAATTGAATCAAACTGAGCTAATAGAATCAAATCGAATCGAATTGAATTGAAAAGATTTTAATCGAATTGAATTGAAACGACAAGAATCGAATTGAATGGAAAAGAATCGAATCGAATCGAAAAGAATGGAGTCGATTTGAATCGAATCAAATTGAAAAGAATCAAATCGAATTGAAACAAAAAGAATCGAATCAGAATTGAATCAAAAAGAATCGAATCAAATCGAATTGAATCGAAAAGAATCAAATCGATTCGAATCGAATTGATCCAAAAGAACAAATCGAACAGATCGACTCAAATCGAAAAGAATCGAATACAAAAAAAATAGATCGAATCAAATCTAGAAGAATCGAATAAAAAAAATATATATTAAAAAAAGAAATAAAAAAAAAGAAGAATCGAATAGATTCGAATCGAAAAGAATCGTATCGAATTGAATTGAATTGAATCGAAAAGAATCAATCGGATCGATCAAATTGTAGAGAATTGCATCGAATCGAAAGGAATCGAAAAGAATCGAATCGGCATCGAAAAGAATCTAATCGAAAAGAATCGAATCAAATCGAATCGAATAGAAAGAATCGAATCCAATTGAAAAAATCGAATCGAATGGAATCGAAAAGAATCGAATCGAATCAAATAGAAAAGAATCAATCGAAAATAATCGAATCGAAACGAATTGAATGGAAAAGAATCAAATCGAAGCGAATTGAAAGAATCGAATCGAATCGTATTGAATTGAAAAGAATCGAATCGAAAAGAATCCAATCAAAACTGAATCGAATCGAAAAGAATCAAATCCAATCAAAAAAAATCGACAATCGAATCCAATGGAATCCGAAAGAATACAATCGAATCGAAACAAACAAAATCGAATCGAATCGAATCGAATTGAAAAGATTGAATCGAATCGAATCGAAAATAATCGAACAGAATTGAATCGAATCAAATTGAATTGAAAATATTTGAATCGAATCAAATCGAATCAAAAAGAATCGAATCGAATTGAATTGAATCGAAAGAATCGAATCGAACCAAAAGAATCGGATCGAATTGATCGTATCAAATTGAATAAAAAAAATCGAACTGAATCGAATCGAAAAGAATTGAGTCGAATCGAATCGAAAAGAAACAATAAGAATCGAATCGAAAAGAATGGAATCAAATCGAATCAAAACGATAAGAATCGAATCCAACCGAAAGAATCGAATCGAATTGAATCAAATTGAATCAAACAGAATCGAATCAAATCGAATGGAATCGAAAATATTTGAAACAAATTGAATCGAATCGAAAAGAATCAAATCGAATTGAATCGAAATGTATCAAATCGAATCGAAAAGAATCGCAATGAATCAAAAAGAATCAAATTGAATGGAATCGAATTGAAAAGAATCTAATTCGAAAAGAATTGAATCGAATCGAAAAGAATCGAATCGAATCGAAAAGAATTGAATCGAATTGAATCGAATCGAATTGAATCGAATCAAATCCAATCGAATCGAAAAAAATCGAAAAGGATCAAATCCAATTGAATCGAAAAGAATCGAAAAGGATCGAAGCCAATTGAATCGAAAGAATCGAATCGAATCGAAACGAATTGAATCGGGATCCCTGGGTGGCGCAGCGGTTTGGCGCCTGCCTTTGGCCCAGGGCGCGATCCTGGAGACCCGGGATCGAATCCCACGTCGGGCTCCCGGTGCATGGAGCCTGCTTCTCTCCCTCTGCCTATGACTCTGCCTCTCTCTCTCTCTCTGTGACTATCATAAATAAATAAATAAATAAATAAATAAATAAATAAATAAATAATAAAAATAAAATAAAAAGTTTAAAAAAAAAAAAGAAACGAATTGAATCAAATAGAATAGAATCGAATCGCATCGAATCGAAAAGAATCGAATAGAATCGAATGCAACCGAATCAAAAAGAATCATCGAATCAAATCGAATCGAAAAAAATCGAATCGAATTGAATTGAATTGAATCGAAAAGAACTGAATAGAATCGAATAGAAAAGAAACGAATTGAATCGATAAATCGAATCGAATAGAAAAGAATCAAATCCAATCGAAAAATTGAATCGAATTGAATGGAAATCGAAAAGAATCGAATGGAATCGAAAAGAATCGAATCGAATCAAATCAAAAAGAATCGAATCAAAAATAATCGAATCGAAACTAATCGAATCGAAAAGAATCGAATTGAAAAGAATCGAATCGAATCGTATTGAATTGAAAAGAATCGAATCGAAAAGAATCCAATCGAACTGAATCGAATCGAAAAGAATCAAATCCAATCAAAAAAAATCTAATCGAATCAAATGGAATCCGAAAGAATACAATCGAATTGAAACAAAAAAAATCGAATCGAATCGAATTGAATTGAAAAGAATTGAATCGAATTGAATCGAATCGAATCGAAAACAATTGAACAGAATTGATTCGAATCAAATCAAATCGAAAATATTTGAATCGAATCGAATCGAATCAAAAAGAATTGAATCGAAAAGAATCGAATTGAATCGAACTGAAAGAATCGGATTGAATTGAATCGTATCAAATCGAATCGAAAAAAATCGAATTGAATCGACTCGAAAAGAATTGAGTCGAATCGAATCAAAAAGTAACGAATCAAATCGAATCGAACAGAATCGAATCAAATCGAATGGAATCGAAAATATTTGAAATGAATCGAATCGAATCGAATCGAAAAGAATCGAATTGAATTGAATCGAATCGAAAAGCATCGAAAACGATCGAATGGAATCGAATCGAAAAGAATTGAATCGAATCGAAAAGAATCGAATCGAATCGAAAAGAATCGAATCGAATTGAATCGAAAAGAATTGAATCGAATCAAATCCATTCGAATCGAAAAAAATCGAAAAGGATCAAATCCAATTCGAATCGAAAAGAATCGAAAAGGATCGAATCCAATCGAATCGAGAAGAATCAAATCGAATCAAATCGACAAGAATCAAATCGAATCAAATCGAATCGAAAAAATCTAATTGAACAGATTTAAAAGAATCGAATTGAATCAAACAGAAACGATTCGAATCAAAAGAATCGACTCGAATATAATCTAATAGAAAAGAATCGAAGCGAGTTGAATTGAAAAGAATCGAATCAAATTGAATCGAACAGAATTGAATCGAATCCATCGAAAATATTCGAATCGAATTGAATCAAAAAGAATTGAATCGAATTGAATTGAATCGAAAGAATTGAATCAAATAGAATTGTATCAAATCGAATAAAAAAAGAATCGAATCGAATCGAAAAGAATCTAATCGAATTGAATTGAAAAAGAATCAAAAAGGATCGAATCAAATAAAAAAAGTCGAATCGAATCGAATGGAAAATAATTGAATCAAATCTAATTGAATCAAATCGAAAAAAATTGAATCGATCGAAAACAACTGACTCGAATCGAATCGACTGAATCAAATTGAAAAATATCAAAACGAATTGAATCAAATTGAAAAGAATTGAATCAAATAAAAAGAATCGAATCGAATAGAAAAGAATCAAATCGAATTGAAGAGAATCGAATCGCATCGAATCCAAAAGAATCGAATAGAAATTGAATCGATCCGAGTCGAAAAGAATTGAATCAAATCGAATCAAAAAATTGAATTGAATGGAACTGAATTGAATAGAATAGAATCAAATAGAATCGAACAGAAATAATGAATCGAATTGAATCGTATCAAATAAAATCGAAAAGAACCGAATCGAATCGAAAAGAATCAAATAGAATCGAATCGAAAAGAATCGAAAGTATCGAATCAAATAGAAAAACATCGAATTGAATCGAATCAAAAAAGAATCGAAACAAATCGAATCTATACAAAAATTATCGAATCAAATCGTAACAGATTGAATCGAATCGAAATGAAAACAATCTAATCAAATTCGAAACGAATTGTCTCGAAAAGATCGAAATGAATCGAAAAGAATCGAATCGAATTGAAATCGAATTGAAAAGAATCGAAAGGAATCGAATAGAAAGAATCGAATCGAATCAATCAATCAAATCAAATCAAATCAAATAGAATCCAAATCGAATCCAATCGAATCAAAAATATTCGAATCGAATCGAAAAGAATCGCATCAAATCAAATAGAAAAGAATCGAATTGAAACGAAAAAAAATTGAATCGAATTGAAAAGAATCGAATCTAATCGAATCGAGGCGAAAAAAAAAGGAATCTAATCGAATCGAATGGAAAAGAATTGAATTGAATTGAATCGAATCGAAAAGAATCGAATTGAATCGACTGGAATAGAAAAGAATCGAATAGAATCAAGTAGAAATCGAATAGAAAAGAATCAAATCAAACCAAATAGAAAAGAATCAAATCGAATTGAATTGAACCGAATAGAAAAGAATCTAATCGAATGGAATAGATTTGAATTAAATAGAAGAGATTCAATAGAATTGAATCGAGTCGAAAAGAAAAGAATCGAATCGAAACGAATCGAAAAGAATTGAATAAATCTAATCAAATTCAAAAGAATCGTATTAAATCGAATCAAATCGAATAGAAAAGAATCGAATCGAGTAGAATAGAAAAGATTCGAATCGAACAGAATCAATAGGAAAGAATCGAATCGATTCGAATCAAATATAAAAGAATAGAATAGAATAGAATAGAATAGAATAGAATAGATTTGAATCAAATCGAGGCGAATAATATCGAATAGAATAGAAAAGAATCGAATTGAATTGAATAGAAAAGAATCGAATTAAATCAAATCGAAATGAATCGAATAGAATAGAATAGAAAAGAATCGGATCGTATAAAAAAAAGAATCGAATCAAATCGAAAAGAATAGAATTGAATGAATAGAAAAGAATCGAATCGAATCGAATAGAAAAGTTTTGAATCGATCGATTCAAATAGAAAAGAATCGAATCAAAATTGAATAGGAAAGAATCGAATCGAATTGAATCTAATTGAAACGAATAGAAGAGGAAAGATCTAATTGAATAGAAAAGAATCTAATCTAATCGAATAGAATAGGATAGAGTAGAATAGAAAAGAATTGAAACAAATCGAATTGAATCGAAGAGAAAAAGAATCAAATCGAAATGAATTGAATTGAATCAAATAGAATACAAAAGAATAGAATCGAATAGAAATGAATCGAATCGAAACAAATCGAATAGAAAAAATCGAATTGAATCGAATAGAAAGAATAGAATAGAAAAGAATCAAATCAAAAATGAATCGAATCTAATAGAAAAGAATCGAATCGAATTGAATCTAATTGAAACGAATAGAATAGAAAAGAATCGAATCAAATCGATAGGAAAAGATTTGAATCGAATCGAATCGAAAAGAAACGAATTGAATCGAATCGAATAGAAAAGAATTGAATCGAATAGAAAAGAATCGAATCGAATAGAAAAGAATCGAATCGAATCCAATCGAATCGAATAGAAAGACTTGAATCAAATCCATCGAATCTAATCGAATAGAAAAGAATAAAATCGAATTGAATCTAATCAAAATGAATAAAATAGAAAAGAATCAAATCGAATCGAATCAAATAGAAAAGAATTGAATCGAATCGAATGGAATAGAAAAGATTCGAATCGAATCGAATTGAATCGGATCGAATGGAAAAGAATCGAATTGAATCGAATCGAAATGAATCGAGTAGAATAGAATCGAATAGAAAAGAAACGAATTTAATCGAATAGAAAAGAATCGAATCCAATCGAGTAGAATCGAATAGAAAAGAATCGAATCGAATAGGATAGAGTAGAATAGAAAAGAATTGAATCGAATAGAATAGAAAAGAATCGAATCGAATCAAATCGAATAGAATAGGATAGAGTAGAATAGAAATGAATCAAATTGAATCAAACAGAAAAGAATCGAATCGAATCGAATAAAATAGAAAAGAATCGAATAGAATCGAATAGGATAGAGTAGAATAGAAAGAATCGAATCAAATCTAGTCAAATCAAATAGAAAAAGAATCGAATTTAATTTAATTTAATTAATAGAATAGAAAAATAATCGAATCGAATAGAAAAGAATTGATTCGAATCAAATTGATTAGAAAAGAATCAATAGAATAGAATAGAATAGAAAACAATTGAATCGAATTGAATCTAATTGAAATGAATAGAATAGAAAAGAATCGAATCGAATCGAACCAAATAGAAAAGATTCGAATCGAATCGAATTTAATCGAATCGAATTGATAGGAAAATGTTCGAATCGAATCGAACCGAATCGAATGGAAAATACTCTAACTGAATCGAATGGAATCAAATAGAAAAGAATTGAATCGAATTGAATAGAAAGAATCGAATCGAATGGAAAAGAACTCGAATAGAATCGAATAGAATAGAACAGAAAAGAATCAAATCGATTGAATCAAATAGAGAAGAATGTAGTCGAATCAAATCGAATCAAATAGAAAAGAATTGTATCAAATCAAATTGAATCGAATCGAATAGAATAGAATAAAGTAGAATAGAAACGAATCGAATCGAATCGAATAGAAAAGAATGGAATCCGAATAGAAAAATCGAATCGTATCGAGTCGAATAGAATAGAATAGAGTAGAATAGAAAAGAATCGAATCGAATCAAATCGAATTGAATGAATCGAATCAAATATAAAAGAATGGAATCGAATCGAATAGAAAAGATTCGAATCAAATCGAGTCAAATATCGAACAGAATAGAAAGAAAATGAATCAAATAGAAAAGAATCGAATTGAATCAAATAAAAAAAAAGAATTGAATCGAATCGAATCGAGAAGAATACAAGGAATCGAATAGAAAATAATTGAATAGAAAAAAATTGAATCGTATCAAGTCAAATAGAGTAGAATAGAAAAGAATCGAATTGAATCAAATCGAATCGAATGAATCGAATATTAAATATAAAAGAATGGAATCGAATCGAATTGAATAGAATAGAAAAGATTCGAATCGAATCAAGTCGAATAATATCGAACAGAATAGAAAAGAATCAAATTGAATCGAATAGAAAAGAATCGAATTGAATCGAATCAAAAAAAAGAATCGAATTGAATTGAATCGAAAGAATCGAAGGAATTGAATAGAAAATAATTGAATCAAATCGAATCGAATGGAATCAAATAGAAAAAACAGGGAGCACAGACCTCCCAGGTAGCTTTGCACAGACCCTGGTGACCTGAGGATCCCTGGCTGTCACTCTGTCCCAGCCCCTCCTTGCCCGCGGGGCACAGGCTGAGTCCCAGTAAAGTCTGTGGGGTCCTGACCCTGGCGTCTGGCCGCCCCTGGAAGGCACGTGGGGACGTCAGCTGTGTGTGCCTGGTGGCGCCCAATGCAGGGCCTGGGTGGTGCCCCCTCCTCCTCTCTGGGGGTCTCTCCATGCCCCGTGCACAGACTTCTGGGAGACACAGAAACGGGCTGGCTGTGCATTTTCGCACACTTTATTGACATTCTACAGCAAAGGGGCTCAGAGTGTGTGCCTTCCCCTGGGGAGGGAGACCTTTCTGTCCTTTAGGGGAGGGCAAGAATCACACAGGGTGGGGGGCTGGTGCTGGAGTCCCCCACCTGGGAGCATGTGTGGACTCTGTGTGGGGGGCGTGTGTCCTGAGGTTTCAGCCTGAGTGACGGTTCTGAGGACAGCAGAGCTGACCTGGACCTGCCAGCTCATGGGCTCCTGCGCTGGGTCCCCGCAGGGCAGCTGGACCCGGGCCTCAGCACCCCTGGGGCCCCAGCACCTGGAGGAGCCTGCCTCCTGCTGTGGGTGTGGGTGGGGCCCACCGGCCTACCCTGCTCTCCCCACCCTGCAGTGTCCCAGGATCCCCAGGGCTGCCCTAAGTCAGCGACCTGGATCTGTGGGGCACGCCCAGGGCCCAGGAGGCCACATGCAGCTGTGAGAGGGCTCGCTCAGCCCGGGGCCAGAATGCAGGGCTGGCCAGGGCCATGGAGGGCTGGATCCCATTAGTCATTGTGTTGGGTCTGGAGGGGGGCTAAAATCACCCCAGCCCCCACAGAGCCCGGGGCCAGGCCAGCCCAGGTCCCACTGGGTTAAGGGGCCGATGTCCTGTGCAGGGTGTGCCGCCCTCCAGGAGGGACAGTGGGTGGAGGCAGGGCACAGTGGGTCCTCTGTACCACTCACTTGCACCCCACCCTGTCGGGGGCTCCCTGCCTCCCCTCCTCCCTACAACCCCCTGGGTACTCTATTGGACACCCGGGTTTCTGATGGGAGCAGGGTATCCAGAGAACCCAGGGAGGCTGAGCATGTCCCACAGGGGGCAGCTGCACCGGGTCCTTACTGGGGGCCAATGGTGTGGGGGTGGATGGTTTGGGGGCAGGGATATGATGGTGGTGGAGTGGGGGGGATGCTGTAGGGGTGGATGGTGTTGGGGTATAGTGTGGGTGGTGATTGTGTGGGGCTGTGTGGGTGTGAGGGGGATGTATAGGTGGGATGCCTTTGGGATGATGATGTAGGGAGATGTTGTGTGGGTGGGGAATGAGGGGGATGGCATGGGGGCCTCCGGACACAGGCATCCCCATTCTCTAAGAGGCACACGGAGACGTCTACAAATAAAGGCGACCCCAGTCTGGGGTTTGCTGTGACACCTGCCCCTGGGGCCCCCTGTGGTCAGTGCAGGGCCCTGGCTGAACCGGGGGCATTATCTGGGGGTCATCATACTATGTATGTTTGCAAATTGCAAATTGTCTCAAATAAAATGGCATAGAATTTAGAAATATATAAAGCACTGAGAGTGGGTGTCACCCTGACCGTCCGACCCTCATCAGATCGATGTGTGTCCTGCTCCAGCCACCGCCATGCCACCTGGCACCCAGGTCCTGTTACTGCCCCCCACGGCCCACACCCCAGCCCCCTGCTCCTCAGGGGGCCGTCCCTCACCCCTTTGGTGTTCAGCTCCCATGGCAAACCTGGAGGCCCCATCCTAGTGGCCTCCTCATCCCCGAGTCCCCGGGGGTGGGGCACGGGGTTCATCCCCAGCACCCTACCATGGAGCAGTGTGTTGTTGGCTGGTTGCTCCCCCCGCCTCAGAAGCCTGGTGTTCCCTACCCAGAAGCCCCCGGGCCTCCCCCAGGGCCCCAAAGCCCCCTGGCCCAGCAGCCTCACCCGATCCCCTAGCAGTCCCAAAACATGGTGTGGCTGCCGAACGTCCTGTTGACATCCAGGTCTACCTGCGTGATGTCCCTGGAGGAGACCAGGGCCTCCTCCTTCATTTCCTGTGGGAAAACAGGGGAGGAGGAGCAGGCATCAGGGACACAGACCCTGACCTGTCACCAGCTGCCCTCCTGGGCAGGGAGCCCTGGGGCCACCATGGGAGTGTGTCCTGTCGAAACCTGTTCCTTCCCCTGGGAGGCCAGGGATGGCGGGAGTGCCCACCGTGCCCGTGGGACCTGTGTGAGGGCCTGTGCCCAACTGTTGTGGGCGGGGAGGTGACTGAGGGTCAGCCTGGGTGGGAGGGGACAGGGGGTCATCCCAGGTGGGGAGGGGACATGGGGGTGTTGTGCCCAAGATTGCGAATCTGAGAAACCACTAAGGAGCTGACACCGATGCAAACATATGAGGGTTGATTTACAAACTCGAGCTTGCATCCAAGTACACCCAACACAGCGGAGCAGGGACTTGGACCCCGAGGTGTGTTTTAGCTGAGTTTTAAGGGCTGGTCTCAGGGACCTCCAGAAGAGCTGGAGCAATTCCTCAAGTTCTGTTTACATTTTGACATGGGGCCTTCAAGGGCATTGAGCTCTGTTCTCATTCTAATATGGGGCTTTCTGGGACCTTAAGCTCTAAGCTGTTTTTTTCTTTTTTTTCCTGTAACTGAAGTAATGTAAATTTTAGCTCTTATTCACAGGGCCTGGGGTGGCAGTACTTGTGCTAACCGTGAAGTTAATGTGGAACGGCCTCAATTTTCTCAGCCTCCACACAGACAAGTGACTGAAGTTTAAAACTCCAAATTTTAGGGGCTTCCCTGGTGGAGACCTGTGCTCTTCCTGCCCGGGAGGGTGTCCTCCCACTCCTGGCCTTTGCTGGCCTGTCCCAGTAACGCGGCCCCGTCCCTTCACAGGGGTTTGCAGCTTATGGCCACACTGGGCAGACAGCTGGCCTGAGTCCCACTGCTCTCAGCCGGGTTCCCGCTCCTGTGCCTGGGAACTGTTGGCGCCACCGTCCTTGGGACCCCTGGGATCCTGAGCCCACCCTGTCGCTCCAGGGACTGCCCTCCACTTCTCCACCTGAACACCTTAAGGCTGGTGTGTCCCCCACTCTAGCAGACTCTGAAAGTTCACATTTTGTGCTCTGCTGCACAGAATATTGTATAATAATAATATATGTGCATGGAACCATCAGCTGGCTCCCTGCCCTTGTGGGATTTTGTGCATGGAACCATCAGCTGGCTCCCTGCCCTTGTGGGATCTGGGGCTGTGTCTCCCCAAGATCAACTGATAGATTTTTTTTAAGATTTTATTTTTCTGTAATCTCTACAGCCAACATGGGGTTGAACTTGCTCCCCCAAGAACAAGAGTCTCATGTTCTTAGGAACCACACCGAGCCGGTCAGGCTTCCTTTGATTGATACATGTTAATTGAAGCAGGGGTGTTGCATGTGTCAGGGCAGAAACTGAGCCCACGCTTTGAGGTGTGGTGGAGTCATTTGGACCTGATCAATGTGAAAGAAACCATGGCTTCCCTGGGAGCCCAGGGAGCAGGGCCTACACACGTGAAAAGTTGATAATTTCCTTTACTGTAGTAGTTATTTTACTGACTATTTATTTAAAGTGCTATTCAATGGTAAATGTCAATCTAGGATTCGGATACAGTGAGAACGTTCTAGGATTCCGAGGAAACTAAAGCTCCCCGTCAAGGACTCAATGTTCCAGTTCGATGCAGAGATAGACAAGGAAGCAAAGAGTTATGAAACATGGCACTGGGGTGCCTGTCTGGCCTGGTTGGGGGATCTTGATCTCCAGTTGTGAGTTTGAACTCCATGTTGGGTATAGAGAGGACCTAAAACTAAAATATTTAACAAATAATAAATGGATGAACAAAAAACATGACACCAAAGGTAAGTGCTTGCTTATGTCTCACCTGTCACCTATTCTTGATCGCCCCGCTTGCACGACTTGGCCCAGATGACGTCCTCCACAAGGGACAGTCCCGCCCGAGTGGAAGTGGGCGTCTTTCATTGTAAGACCTGTAGTTCCCCTCGTTCTGCAGGGAGAGAAGAGCCGTGTAGGCACGAGTTCCGAGGATCAGCATACACCTAGGCAATGACCATTTCCGAACCCGGTAGCCAGAGCTCGGCCTCCTTTTAGGACCTGATGTCATAATGAAGTACATTTTGATATGGGGTCTTCAAGGGCATTGAGCTCTCTTCTCATTCTAATAGGCGCTTCCAACCCTTGGCTTGGGCTCAGTTTTTATCCTATTGTGGGGCTTTCTAGGACATTAAGCTGTAAACTTTTGTTTTTTTCCTGTAACTGAGGTAATGTAAATTTCAGCTCTTCTTCATAGGGGCCTGGGATGGCTGGACATGTGCTAATGCTGAACAAAAGTGGAATGGCCTTAATATTCTCGGCCTCCATGGGTCTCGTCCTGTCCTATCTAGCTTCTTCCCCCTTCCCCGGATCTCCTAAGAGAGCAATTGCAAATGACCTCTGGTGGCAGCCTGTGTTGGGGACAGGCCCAGGGATTTGGGATCAGGAAGCCCTGGAGCGCTGGCGTCCCGGCTGTACAGTGGGATTCGATGCTGCAGACTCTTATTCCCTAAGGCTATTTTGACAACTGACTTTGTACATAGAAAAGCTCTCCTTTGTCTTTAAAAGAGGAAGAGCTACTCAAAGCGTTTTTTCTCTGCCCATCTGATTGCTCAGATTCCAATCTGAGACGTTTCTCTTGTTAATAAGGATAATTTACTATCCGTAGTACTATGGTTAAAAATACTCTGACACAAGTAATTCAGAAGGATGAGGGTTTCTCGTCTCTTTCTTCACAGCTCAGTCACTCATCAGGAAATGCACCTTGATGGATTTGGAAAGAACTGAGAGACATTAGTACCAATGGTCCTATTATTATGTGAAGGATTCGTCCCTGAGATTTTTCCCGTTTCAACTGACACTGAAGCACTGTGAACTCTTTGGAAGACAAATGTCAAGGAAATAAATGCTATGCATTCCTAATTTTAAATGCACTTGCAGTATGGTGTCCATTATAATAGAAATATTTTTATCTGATTATTGCTATTTATTATCCTTTCCTGCTTTTCAGGATGAGGAGGCATTATACGTGTTCATAAGTGTTTTTCTTTCCTTCTGATATAAAATTCTTACTTTGTTCCCATCGCAAGAACTCTTTAAGAATAAGGCAAAAGTTAATTAAACGATTCTTAAAATGTCTTCATACTTGGAGCCTGATTCATTTAAGTCAATTTTCAAAATAAATCTTATTTCTTAGAAAAAAAAACAAAGATTTATAGGGAAATTGAGGAGATAGTACAGAGAATTCTCATGCACTTGCACTCAATTTCTCCAATTATTGATATCTTATATTAGTATGGTACAAATATTAGCTAATGAATCAATATTAAAATATTCACATTCACCAAAGACCATACTTTATTCAGATTTCCTTAGTTTTTGCTAAGTTAGCATCCCTCATATCACATTCCATTTGTCCTCATGTTTTCTTAGGCTCCTCTGGATTGTGACAGTCTTTCAGCCTTTCCTTGTTGTCGTTGAACTGGAACACTTTGAGAAGTAGAGTATTTTGTAACATTTCCCTCAGTTGGGGCATGTCTGTTGTTTATCTCATGATTGAATTGTTTTTGTGGATTATATACAGAGATATACTGCCATTTTTATTATATCATATAAAGGATAGATACTATCAACATGATTTATCAGTCTGGTATCGATCTCTTCATCTTGCTGGGGTAGTGTTTGTCAGCCATCTCCATAGTACAGTGATTCTTATTATTATTTTATATTATTATTATTATTATTATTATTTTAAGTTTTCATAATATATTTGTAGAAGGAAGTTACTATGTGTATTGCACACATAAGAGTGGAAAGCTATGCTCATCAACTTGAGGGTGGAATGTCTGCACAAATTGCTTGAAATTCTTCCACATGGGAGATTTCTCTTCCTTCTGGATTTGTTTCTTTCTTTTTCAAAGATGTTATTTATTTATTTGAGAGGGAGCAGAGAAAAAGCATGAGCGAGAGGGTCAGAGGGAGAGGGAGAAGCAGGTTCCA